>NC_136902.1:59968493-60363878 GCF_949606895.1 Notothenia rossii
TGCCTGTGGAGACAGCCAGCGCAGGGAAAAAGGGAGAGGCTTGGTCCTACAGCAGGAGCTTAAGATCCTCAGCACACCGGGGCCAGGTGAGTTTCTCTAATTAGTGACCTTCAGGTGAGATGCAGAGGTTAGAGACACACTCTCAAGATGACAATGGCAGACTAAATTATGTCATCACAGCAGTGTAGACTTCCGTCTTCCAATTGTAACTGGTCCTGATATTGCTTGTTTCCAGATTTGTATTCAATATTTTCCTTGTTTACTTGAATTGTACTGTTTTAAGGCACATTGACCTCTAAAAGAGACCAGGTGCTCATCCCCAGTCAGATCAGTGTTTTGACACAATCTCTTGTCCCAATCATCCAATTAAATTACCTTGATTAGATATGACGTCGTATTAAATGCACTGTACTTATAGCGCTTTATCCAGTCTTTACGACCCCTCAAAGCACTTTACATACTACAAGTCACTCACCCATCCACACTCATTCATACAGAGCATTGCCACATGCTCTAGCAACTTACATTCATACAAATTCATACACTGTTGGCCATGCCATCGGGAGCAGACATGTTGACTTCACGGGCTGGGATCGAACCCACGACCTCCTGGTTGAAAGACGACTGCACCCCACTCACAGCTAAAGTCGCACATATTAGCAGTATTAGCACGAATAATGTGTTATACCAGACTGGGTATGCCATTAACCAGCCACAGCTGGATCTTTCCTGGATATCTGGATGAAAATCAACAAGCCCAGATGTGCCTATAGGTCTATGTCACACACGTCGCCCCTTTGTTTTCAAATACTCTGGCGGAAATAGCAAAAAAATGTACTTGAGACCATCAACATGAGAAGCTAAATAGCAAATTCGAGCCTGGGGACTCTTCGCTCTCTCCGTTCCCAACTTGCAACATCATTTGGAGAGATGGAAGACCAGTAAGTTCCCTTCCTTTGACTTTAAACAATCTTCCACCTCAGCAGGTTCTTCTAGCTCATAATTTGTTCTCCTTACTTGACACATTATCCTGATCATGTTCAGTGTTTTCCTCTGATTCCGACACTTATTACTCTGAGTCTGCAGGTTAATGTTGGTCCCTCTCATAATCAATAGGGTTCAACATTAAGTGCCTCTGATACATTATAAAAACCTTTTCATTGTGCTGTCTCAGACATGAATGAAAGACCAAAATTCTTACAGTTTCTGAGTTTTCGTAGTCTTCTTCCCATGTAAGCAAAGTCACTTATTGTTTGTGCGCTGTCTGAAAGATCTGGGGCCTCGTTAATTCAGCTGAGTGTAAGATTTACGTCAAAAGGTTGGGTACAGTATATTCTGAATAAAAAGGTCCTACGCATGTTTTCCTTTGTGAATCACAATCAAATTGAAATGTGGCAGACATTGGCAAGCCTCACCTCATGGTTGCCTATAAATAGTAGGGGTGTAACGGTTCACATAATTCACGGTTCGGTACGTACCTCGGTTTGGGGGTCACGGTTCGGTACGGGTTCGGTACAACGAGAAAAAGCAAAAGAAAGTCCCAAATGCATAATTCCAGGTTTGTTGTTATTTATTTTTTAACAGTAGTGCAAGTTTCAGTACAAAAATAAGGAACTCTAACATTTTGAATAATTAACTGTATTATACAGTTAAAAACAAACCACAAACAGTACCACACACACTCAGATTCCCAGATTATCTATAATGGCTGATGTCAAACAAAAAGGTTCAATAAGCTGTAAAACTAAAAAGAATGTCTTGAACATTTTACAAAATAAATAATAAGAAAGTGTTTCCAGGGCGCATTGCCGTTGAAATATATATGCCAATAGCTTCCGTTATTTATTTTGGTCTCACGGCTTTCATGTCTATTGGGTTCTTAAAAACAGCAGGGATAAACTGTTGAACTGCTGTTGTCTTTTGCCGGACTCCGGTGATTGGCAAATCTGGGTGATGCCTTCTGATATGATTTAGCATGTTTGGTGTGTGTTATCATTAGCATACCGTACCGCTGTCGAACAACGCCGACACACGGTCCTCGTCCGATCCACCGCTCGCACTCCATCGTTATTGTAGTCCACAGGGAACCCGACATTTTCCCACACAGCTGATTTAAAAGAAGCAGGTGGGTCTTCTACCTCCTGTGTTTTATCTGCAATCGCCTTACTAACTTTTCTTCTTCTTGTATTTTCAATGCGGAAAACGATGAGCACAACCGTGACGGTTCGGGACGAATGCGGATACCGTTACACCCCAATAAATAGTCATTGAAATAGGTCAAAGAGAGCACATGCCAAGGCAAATGGCCAGTAGTTGTTGAAATCCTCCATGATGGACAGACCACCATACCAACCACCAACTGCTGTCACATGTAAGACTAAGTTACTAAATCGGTCAGGGCCAATTTAAAGTATGACAGTCTCTTAAAAATACCAGCACGTTCTCGCTCAAGGCAGAAAGAAAAAGTCTTCCTGAAATCACATTTTCACTCGCAGTAAAAGTAATTGTCACTTCAAAGTTAAGGAAACCCTTTCTGCTCTGAGCTGACAGTTTCAGTGGAGTGTTTCTGTGGAACACTGGCAGGTGGATTACTTAAACTTCATGTTTAAAGTCAGGCCAAAAAAAACACTAAAATAAAAAATGTTTAAGGCCTTGGTGAGCCTAGGCAGGACGTTAAGGCAAATATGGAGAGAATTTCCTCTATATTCCAGCATATTGAGTGTCTGAGTGTGAAATTACCAGATCGAAACCAGTGGCCCTGACATCTATCTTTTGGTTTAAGATATACATACTAAGATATCAACCCAGTCTCACGGCATTTCGTGTTATAGTCACAACATTGATTTAATCTATTGATTTGTCTTCACCAAAACGACTTTTGCATTTTTTTCGTGTCACCCAGAACGATTTTAAAAGCAATGTATTTCTATTGGTAGTATTATGTCTTGCCTGCACCACGTCTTTTTGTCCGGTCGGGTCTTGGAAGACCAGAAGCTGTGTGGTTTATAAAAATATTTTCTTACTCAATATCTTACCCTAAGCCTAACCCTAACCCTTTTATTTTAAATTATATTATGTCTGAGTTTTTTTGCCATCCGTGAGGAAAATAAATGGGTTAAAGAGCCTCAGAATACTGAAATCTGTATTTTTTTGTTTTGATTCCTTCTAATTTGTTATTATTTGGTGCAGGCACGAAACATACTCCCGATATAAATACATTGCTTCTAGAATCGTTCTGTGTCAGAATACTGAAATCTGTATATTTTTTAAATCTCTTTTTCCTTCAAATTTGTTATTATTTACATTGCTTTTAAAATCGTTCTGTGTGACACGGAAAAAATGCAAGTGTCTATAACACGAAATGCCGTGAGACTGTGTTGAAGATATACATACTTTATCACACACACACACACACACACACACACACACACACACACACACACACACACACACACACACACACACACACACACACACACACACACACACACAGACACAGACACAGACACAGACACACACACACACACACACACACACACACACACACAATTTTCAACAGCCCACCTTCTCTTTAGCCCAACTCACAACATAACATTTATCATTAAAATGTGTTTTGGAATATTAAAGCTAGTTTGTTCAGGAGTTATAGCTGCCAACCAACTATGAAATCATTCTGAAATTCACCCTTTACTAGCCATTGTTATTAATTATCAGACTTCTACATTGTATTTTATTTTATTTCACGAGACCATTTTATGAGAATACTTCAACTGGCTACCTTTTCCGTTTGTTATAAAGGGAATTAATTCTACAATGCGTCATTAGGATCCAATCTAGGTACATCTACAAGGAAACTTTCAGCTCATAAAAATACTCATAACTCTATATTAACTTTGTCTGCATGATTTTCTCTTACTCAGCCGAATGGAAAAGTTTCCCCTCGGTGCCTTCTTCTATCCGGCAGTATTTTCTAAATCTCTTAAAGCTGCATCAGTATTCTAAAAGAAAGATGATGAGATTCAACATATTCAAACAGGCATCAGTACTCTGGTGGAAACTGGAGGAAGGGAGATGGCTCTGTCCTAGCATTAGCAGCCTAACCGAATCTGTGAACAAAGGGGAAATCAGCTTGAATAGAGCTTTCACATAAGATTAACTGTTGAACTTTGACACGTAAAATTGTGCTGTTGATGAAATGCATCTTGACTGTGCTGACCTTGGAGAGAATCCAGAGAACCATCCAAAATCGAGAAAATCATATTAGCAGTGTCACACCATCTAATTTAATATAACTGTGTTCTGCTGAATGAGAAGCAACCCTGAGCCTTTGGCCACAAATGAACTAAGCAGTGGCTTCCACCACATGACCTGAACATTGTGTTCACTTATATACATTTCCAGGATTAACTATTTTATGAAGAAGAGGAAAGTCATTTCAATGCAATTTTGTTGTTTGAACTGGCAAGGATCGGATGTAGAAGGTGCTGAATAATTTGTGGTATAAACAAATGGCAGGATTATTTATTTTTGAAAAAGACCATGGGAAGCTAAATAAACTCACTGCACTTAGCTGTACAGCAAAAGTAGTTTGATTATGCAACTGGATGAGAGACGTAATCATCTTTTTAATCAGTACATTTATTAAACTGCTCTCAACTGGTTTTTCTTTGTGATGGCATCAACATTGGCTCTCAACAGAGTGGTGTAGGGATGATGGTTTTTTTGTATTTGTAAGTTGAAACACAAGGGTTCCTTCAAACAAAAAGCAATGTTTTTTTTTTCATTCTTCAGAATTTGAAGAAAATGTGATATTTGGCAAGACTAGGATGCCACACGTTTTGTATGGAAGGATAATCTAAACAAATCAACACCACTTTTCTGATTTTTTAAGTTTAAATGCCTTTGCCTGAAGTAAATATCTAACATGCAGCTGTAAAACTACAGCTATCCACACCATCAGTGCTAAGCTAATGGTGGACTCGTGTTTGATGATGTTGAGGTGTCTCCTTTACTCACTCATCAGCAAAGGCTATTTATATGATACATAGAAGCTTTGGACATTCACCAGTAGGTTGTTTACTGACTTGTTTTATGTCCAAGAACATACATTGATAATCTCTTTAGCTTGTGTTTACCACAGGTCCTATACGTGGGATCTAACCAAAAACACTTTAAAAAAACAATTAACTTTGAGATGAGGTTTAGTGTGGATCTGTTTGCAGGAAAGTCTTGTCAGAATTTAGACTGACACTCACCAATGATTGCTTTGATATAATACTTTAAAACCAACAGTTGCACTGGAGGGTGTGGTTCATTTGCAAAAACTGTAACTCAAGAAGGCCCCCACGCACAATTATATCATGATCATATAATGAACCTTACACTGAGCAAAAGTAACCTTGTCCATACAGGATTCTTATGCAGTGATTTGAGCAAATGAACCACAGGGGTTGGAAATAAGCTGCAGGAAACTGGTTAATAGGAGAGAATATGGCCTGTCGAGTGCAGCCTGCAGACTCCTCTAAGCATTGAGTGGGCAGTGAGGAGTGTTTTTATTAATGTAATACAGGCATTTCACGTCATTGACATACCTTTTTAAAAGTAGAAGACTGGACGCATACAATTAATTTGCAAAACAGGTTTTCATCTCCTTGGAAATGAAGTATTCAAATGAAATCCTCTTTGTTGGTCATATGCTCTGCACACACTGTGAAATGTAGTCTCTGCATTTAAACCATCTGGGTTTACAGCGCCCAGTGTGGTGCCTTGCTCAAGGGCAAGGAGGTGTTAATTGTTCTGGGAATCGAACCAGCAACATCAATTCGCATGACAAGTCACTACAGATTGAGCTGCCCGACTCTCCTCTTGGCGTTCCTCTAGCACAGGGATGGGCAACTGGCGGCCCGCGGGCCGCATGTGGCCACCGCCCTCACTTTGTGCGGCCCGCGAGTCAATTTACAAAAATATATTGGTTTCACAGTTGTAAACAAGCAAATCATTTGAACCAGACCCCACTTGTAATTAATAATATTCACCGCTAGAGGGCGCTCCCCACAAATTCATGAGGCCTGCAGCCAAGTGTATATTGTCTTCTGTTTACCTCGCGGCTTTCCTCCGTTAGCGGGAAAAGAAACATGAGCGCCCAAAAAAGAAAACTGAACCTAGAAAACCGTCTCTTTCAGCCAAAATGGGAAATAGATTATCTGTTTACAGAATTCAAAGGCAAACCTATGTGTTTGGTGTGTCTTGAAACTAAATCGGCAATGAAGGACTACAATTTAAGTCGCCACTACAACAGCACCCATAAAGACAAATATGAAAAGCACACAGGAGCTGCCAGAGTCGCCATCGTTGCTGACCTAAAAGGGAAAATATGCCAGCAGCAGACCTTTTTTACCAGAGCCACGACTACACAGCAATCGTCTCTCACGGCGTCTTATGCCGTTTCCCTTGAGCTTGCTAAAGCTAAGAAGCCCCTGTCTGACGGCGAAATGGTGAAGAGTTGTGCAGTCCAGATAGCTAAAGCATTCGGAGATGACAACATGGCTAAAAACTTTGAAACCGTCTCTTTGTCCCGTCGGACAGTGACACGAAGACTATTTGATATACAAAATCATGTCGAACAAAAGGTAAAACAAGTCATGCATGACTGTGCATACTTTTCCTTAGCGTTGGATGAGAGCACTGATGTGACTGATGTGAGCCAGCTTCTCATCTACACACGGGCCATTAACAGTTCATTTGAAGTGCACGAGGAGTTATTGAAACTGGCTTCTTTGCATGGCACTACCAAAGGACAAGATATTTTCACCGCTGTTGAAAATGTTGTAAGTGCGCACAGAGGATTTCACAAGCTCTCAGCTGTTGTTACCGATGGTGCGCCAGCAATGCAAGGAAAGCGCACTGGATTCGCCGGCCTCCTCCGCCAGAGTGGCGTTGACTGTCCAATACTGCACTGCATCATACATCAGGTGGGTAACATTATTGTTAGCTATTCTAATGGTTTTGAATGTGGGCATTCTTTGTAAAAAAAAATCAGGCTAAATCAAATTTCGTTTTGATATTGCAGGAGGCTCTGTGTGCCAAATCAATGAATTTTAGCCATGTCATGGATTTAGTTACCAAGACTACTAATCTCATTCGAGGAGGGAACCGGTCTCTCAATCACAGGAAGTTTATAGCCTTTTTGGATGAAGTGAACGCCACGTACGGTGATTTACAGATGCACACAGAGATAAGGTGGATGAGCCGTGGAAAATGCTTGGAGAGATTTTTTCGCTACGAGCAGAAATCCCTGTGTTCTTGGAGGACACCATCCAATGTGATACAAGTGCGTACTGCGCAAAACTCAGGAATACAGATTTTCTTCTCGACATGGCTTTCCTTGCGGACATTACCTCGCATCTTAATCACCTGAATATGCGGTTACAGGGAAGATGCCAAACCGTGTCGGATCTATATGCGCACATGAACGCATTTGTTACTAAACTGACTCTGTTTAAAGACGGATTTTCAGCCGACCGTCCTAATCTGGCGCACTTCCCGTCATGTGAAGAGATGCGCAAAGATGCCCCCGAATGTGAGAAAACATTACCCAAGTACAGAGCCGACATAGAAACACTGCAGCAGCAGTTTAAGAAGTGCTTTCAAGATTTCCACACCATGCAGCCACGCATCGAGTTATTCACTAACCCCCTCTCGGCTGCAATCATCGAGTAGCCCCCTGAGTTGCAGCTTGAAATGTGCGAACTACAGTCAGCCCCCTTTCTAGCAAAGCGCCAGGAGAGGGGAATTTCCTTTTGGAGACTGCTACCCGAGTCCCGCTTTCCACTCCTCAGGGATTTTGCGCTCTCAATGGCCAGCATGTTTGGCAGCACTTACATCTGCGAGAGCAACTTCTCTATGATGAAGCACATCAAGTCAAGGGAGAGAAACAGACTGACAGATGAGACACTGTTCCATCTCATGCAAATCGGATGTACAAATGTTGATATTGACATTCAGTCTATTGTGCAGCAGCAGGAGAGGCCACAAGTATCTCATTAAGATGTATAGCTTACTGATCCAGCTGTGGGTGAAGTTCAGAAAAATGCATATGTTCTTGGTTTTATGTATGGAATGTGAGGGAAGCATAGAAACACAATACAAAGATGAATATTCGTTGTTAAACTCAGTGTTGGTGTTTGGTACAATAAACATTTATTGCCTATATATATTTAGTTATTTTCATTAAATTAGTAGCTAAAGTTGGCTATTTAAATGTTGTGGATATAGTATCCTGCCGATGGAAGTGAATGGTCACGAAGTGGCCCTCTGGTAGTGAGGACATTTTTTTTTGGCCCTCACTATCCTCAAAGTTAATAACTAGCTTGACTGTCTTAAAACAGCCTCTATTTGAAAACATTCATGGTGTTGCTCTAAGATGTTCACATGGAAAGCTATCAACATATTAGTATGACAAATGGAAACAGAACTTGTTAGAGAAGTTCAAAAGCTTCCTTTTCTCAACTCACCAGGCCAGTCACTTCATATAGTCGGACAGTATGATCACAAAATAATTCATAACATTTGTTGTGGGATTACAGTGACTGTGGTCATTAACCCCCTTTCATTCAAATGTTAAAAAGGAAAACAGATGAACAGCAGTCTGCTGACCTGTAAACTCACCTCGACCTCAGTCCTATTAAGATTTATGACTCTGCAAGGTCTCAGTACTTCTTCCAAAAGCCACAATTCACTCAAATACAAATGGTAAACATAGGTCCTGTTTAGAAATTCGACAAAAAATGATCATCTAATTTTTCTTGGGAGCACAATTTTGTGTTTTTATAACCTGACGTTTAAAAAAAAATTACACACCACATCTTACCCAGCTTTCATATAGAAATATTGAAATATTTGACCCAAACATAGTTATCTTTTCTTTATAATTCCATCCTCCCCCCTCAGAGCACAAACAAACAAACAAACACACACACACACACACACACACACACACACACACACACACACACACACACACACACACACACACACACACACACACACACACACACACACACACACACACACACACACACACACTCCCTCCTTTCTGAGCTATTTAGCTTGTGCTATAACAGATGCAGCATGTGTGACTGGGAAAAGCTTGTTTAATGCTTGTTGTATGTGCAGACTTACAGTCACCTTCATCAGTGATAAATGAGAGGCCATTATGGAAATGAACAGCTATTTGAAAGCCATATGTTATTCAAGATGCAGCTATAATAGCCACCATATGATATGAGCTGATAAGATATGGCCTGATTAAATAACAGGACAATGAAGTCATTCTTCCAAGCTGCTGTCAGATATTGATTCGAGTTACTTTAAGGAATTAACCACACATTTTTAGTTACACACATACACAACCCTCTGCAAAAATGCCCAGTGTTGCCTATCAGGGACAGACCCCGATGAAATCTACCCATCGGTCAGAGTTTGACTTAATAACTTCTGCCATATGTTAGTGCCTGTGTGTCAGGGCCGGTTTACTTTTATTGCTCTGAAGTAAGCATCTCCTCTGCCTCCCAGGCCCTCTGTCGCTGCAGTGATGGAAAGGCTAGTTGTTGGCTGGGGGTGACTCTATGGAAGGACGCTGCAGACAGGCATCCATCATGTGCTGCTCAGCATTCTTTCTCCCTCTTTGTTTGTGTTCACTAATCCGAGGCGGTGCTGTACATTTGGAATAATACTGCACAAGGCGCCGTCTGGCTCCTATAGCTGCCAGTGCCACGCAAGCATCCTCATCAAGTAGATGTATTCCCTTAATGCTGCGCTAGCTCTTCGTTTTCCAGTCGTGGCCCTTGAATCATGTCGCCAATCAGGAAATACCCAATCTATCCTCTGCTAGCTAAAACAAGATAAAAACACCTAATAACACACACATAGACAGACGTTGTTGCTGTTTGTGAGCCATCTACAGACAAGAGCTTTAGATGTGGTGTTGTTATAAATAAATGCATGAAAAACTGGTAGGATGGTTTTGAGTTTTTTTTTACTTCATTATAACATGATTTATTTATTATTTGCAAGATGTCCGGCTTTTTCCAACACATAGGTAAAACATAAACAAAGCCGCTGTCATGGAGGCTTGCTGTGATTCCCCTCTGTATTGTAATGGAATTATTGCTACCGCTATCTGTTCCTACAGTGGTGACTATCTCCCACTTCTGTGCAACTTCAAGAAACTGGCCCACGCTTCAGCAAACACCTTCCCTCTATCTTCACCATACTTAAAGAACAAGTTAGGTTTGCCGTTACACCGAGGTAGTAATGTTTTTTACTGATGTCCAGTGATCTCTAGCTTGATTCCTCCACTTTCTTTGCCCATTCATTGCCATGAAATTCATGGTGAACATCCGCACTTGAATTATGGCAGGAAATTGGGGTCGATTTTTGCGACATGTTAAGGTTTTCTAGATACGGTAACAAAGATACAAGGTCCAAAGATTTAATAAGGTTAGACTGAAGCACTCTTTGAACAGCAGTCAATAATAAACTAAAATACTGAGTTTATTCCAAGATCAAATGTACGTTAACGGCTCTTGAACATATTGTGTTTAAATCTTATGGTATATGTCTGTTCCCTTAATTCTTGTGTCGTAGAATATGCCTCAAATGTTTGGTTATATATCACACAGGCTCCACCCTCTACTGGACTCTATGGGTACTACTCTCTAGGCCAGGGGTCGGCAACCCCTGGCACGTGTGCCACCGTTGGCACTCGGCACCCTAACCAGTGCCACACTAGGAATAAGTGTGCAAAATATTTAAATTTGATTTTCGGATCCTGAACGAGACCGCCGCCAGAGCGGGTCTGCCCCTTACCTGCAGAAGGAAGCCATGCACGCAACGCAGCCCCGCTCTCTTTAACTTTCCTCCGTGGTGCAGCGCTGATCGTTTCACCACGGAGGAAAGCAATTCATAAATTGCAGTCCCCATAAGGAGCTGTACAAATGCCGCAGTTTTTGCGTGGCTGTGTCTTTAGTTGAAAGCCCAGTGGCGATTTGCTCATCTCATTGAAATAACATTCTACACAGGGGCGGACTGGCCATGTGTGTTATGGAGAATCACAGAACGGACGATCGTCCTTATTATTATGCTGTTTAAACTAATTATTTAAATGTGTTTGTTAAATTCGGCATAATGTAAGTTAGGGATGCTCCGATAGATCGGCCGCCGATCGATATCGACCGATACTCACTCTCTGCCGATCGATCGGTGCTCTCTAAAAATGACGATCGCGAGAGCCGATCGCATGACATAAAATACATGACACTTTTCTCTGTGCACGGCAAAACAAGCTCTCCAAAATGACAATAAAATAGCGGTATGCAACGTGTGTGAAGCAGAAATCTTGCAGCTCCACCCGCTGTGACGGACCGGTGAGCGGAGCAAAACACACAAGCGTTAGACCTAACACACTTAGCTATTTTATCTACCTCTGGAACTAGCTAAACTAGTTATAAATATATGTATTCTTCACAGTCGGGTCACTCATTACTGGATCAGTGAGCTGCATGAGATACTGACAGGCTGTCAGGAGAGAGAGAGGGGGAGAGAGGAAAAGAGAGTACTTCCGCTCATTTCTCCCGTGTTAACACAAAGTTAATGTAAACTTGAATAATGCACTTCATTTGAATGTAATAATTATGTTGGTTGTTGTTTGTGGAAGCGCTAGTGAATGAGCCCCATTAACTGAGTTTTAAACATCACTTTGGATGGAAGATCCCCATAGGCCCCGCCCACTCGATCCGATCGGAGCATCCCTATAATGTACCCCTGCTCTAGGCAATGCCTGCCGCATGCTTCCACGGCTCAGTCGCCGGTATCGTCTGGAGCATTTTCAGGCTTATTATGTCTCGCCAGAGGAGGCGGAGGACCAGGATCTCGAGGTGGTGGAAATGGAGGAACACAGATGTCGCGGGAGAGGTGTCATTTGTGTTCGCCATTCCGGCGGGTCGGGCGGCCCCGTTCGTCGAGGAGGAAGGCGACGAGTCTGGTGCTTCCGGGTCCGGCGTCCAGGAGGGTCCGCCACACAGGTCTGCGCGTCAGGACTTCCCTGCGGTGATGACCATGGCGGCAGAGCGTGTAGGCCTACCGCTCCCCCAGCCACTGCCTCCGAGGCCAGTAAGCCGCCTTCGTCAGGGATTCTACGGCCCGGTGCGTCCGGCGCAGCCGGCATTAGTTTCGCCCCCGTTGCCAGATATCTGGCAATGTGTGGAGGCAAAGTGGCGGCAGCCACTCAAAAAGAAGGCTCCAATGGCAGGTATGTTGAGAATCCTGAGGGTGCAGGGCCGCTCGGACACGGAGTGTCTCGGCGTGCCCCCCCTTGATGAGAGCCTGGTGGCCCATCTGCTTCCACAGGCAGCCGGATGGGCGGAGGGGAGAAAACCTCTGCCCCCGCTGCCTTGGGACCGAGATATCCTGGAATCTTTGAACAAAATATTCCGGCACGTGATGTTCCTGGCCACAGTGGCGTCACGTCACGTGTGGTTGGGACTCACAGCGCTGTCTAGGAAGGATCTAGAGGATCTCCTTTGGGCCCCCGTATCCATGGAGGGGCTCTTTGGATCGATTACCTCGGTCACACAGCGCTTCAGTCGACTGGAGGAAGAAACGGTGCTGCTCAGCCGCATGCTGCCGTTGGCTCTTCCTCGCGCTCCCCATGGGTCAAACTTCCTTTTATGGAGGGTTTGGCGGCGGAATGGGCCACCAGGGAGTACCACAGCTTCATAGCTGCGGCTCCACAGCTGATTGCACATCCTCTAACACAGTGCTTCTCAAAGTGTGGTCCGCGGACCACTAGTGGTCCTTGAGCGCCCCCTAGTGGTCCTTGAGTATATTGGTAAAATTTCACATTTGAAATAAATAAATACATTTAAGTTTTCCACACTCTCGCGGGAATATCTCCGCAATGGAGAGAGCTTAAGTTTAACTTTTGATTGCATGATATAGCCCAGATAAACACCTTCATCACACATGTTGCCACTTGTTTGTACCATTTTTAGGCGATTTGGAAAAAACAATGTGTTTTTGGATATTTGTGGAGTCAGGTGGTCCGCGAGTGTTTTTTTATTGGTTAAGTGGTCCTTGGTATGAAAAAGTTTGAGAAACACTGCTCTAACACAATGTTATGGGGAATGGAAGCTCAGCTGTGTATTGACAGAGTGGATGGAAAAGACGCTGAGACTGGGTTTTCACTCCAGTTTTGCAGCATCTCTCCTCCGTTCAAAGGCATGAGAGAGGCAAATCTATCATCCCACGAGGAGATTGTTTTTTCTCTCTGCATGTGCACTCTCATGTCAGAGAGAAAGGGCACTGTACTTCCTGGTTCCCAAGAAGACAGGAGAATTCAGGCCCATTCTGGATCTTCACAGCCTGAATCGGCACATTGCCTGCATAAGTTCCATAACTATAGAACAGTTACTGGGACTGGTGCAGCCAGGCGATTGGTTCACAACCATCAACCTGAAAGACGCTTACTTTCATGTCGAAATTGCTCCAAAGCACAGAAAGTATTTGCGTTTCGCCTTCCAGGGGGTAGCCTATGAGTACAACAGACAGCCTTTCGGCTACTCCCTATCCCCACGCACGTTCAGCAAATGTGTGGCCACAGGTCTGCAGCCACTGCACGACCATGGCATGAGGGTGTTCTTTTATCTAGACGACCTCATAGTCATGGCCAGGTCCAGGGAATGGGCAATGTTCCACACAGCCCAATTGATCCTACACCTAACCAAGTTGGGTTTTGCGGTCAATTGGAAGAAGAGCTCCCCCATACCTCACCAGCAGGTAGAATATCCGGGGGTGGTGCTCGATGCAGGACTCTCCCCACTATCGTCCATGCAGACTCTACACGAGGTAAGCGTGTGTGAGTGTGCCTTATCCAAGCTGCGGCCCCGACTTCTCCACGGTTACAACCGAATGGGAGGAAGTGGGGGCAGTGTGATGGGTCGATGTTGTTGGACGGCAGAGTGTTTATACATTGGGGCTCCACCCACTGTACCCATAGAGTCCAGTAGAGGGCGGAGCCTGTGATATATAATGAGGCGTATTGTAACCTTAGTTATATAAGCACAGGCGGAGCCCTCTACCTGGGGGCCCTGTCTTTCCTATGCCGCTGACGGAGGGCGTAGCCGCCTTATATATTGTGGGCCTGCGCGCGCATTCAGGTAGGCTCGCCCCGATTGGCCAGCTACGTTTACGTAACTCAGTAGGTGAATGCACGTACAGTACGATAGAGAGTAGTAACCATAGAGTCCAGTAGAGGGCTCCGCCTGTGCTTATATAACTAGGGTTACAATACGTAGTCCCTCGTTTCTTATACTTTAACACTTAAATATGGTAGTTATTTTTAAGAAGAGATTAAAAAAAAAAAAATTCAGATCTGGTCCAATCTGTCATTTATGAATTCACAAAATTATGACCCCAATGCATACACACAGTTTCATCTTCAAAATGTTCAATTGATATACAGAAAATCCACAATAGATCAAATAAAAATGTACATCAAAACGAAAGGGTAGTTAATTTTGTATTCATCAAAGCATTCACCTAGCTACGTATATTTCCGGCTGCAGGCTTGTATGTAAAGAATAGTTTAGAGGAAATGAACGATAAGACATTTGGCCTAACGCATAGTGGTGTGTGTTTGATCAACTACTTTATGATGGGGGTGGGAGCTGTCACCCACAGTGACTCACAGCAGTGGGTGTTATGGGAAATGTGGTTCTCATGATGACTTGTTATTGTCGGACTAAAGTGGAGCCCTGCTGCCCAATGGTAACAAGAGACAAATAAACAAGACTTCTCATAAAGCTTGGATATGATTTCTGGCATTCAGATGTGTTTGCTTTCATTGTGAGGCTGCCTTCAAACAAACCCCAACATTGAAAAACCAGCAGACTCGGTTGCCAGGAAGATGGGAGTCAGTACATCAGTGTGCTATGTTTGAATTCAGGACTATTCGGTTACATAAATACATCTAAAAATCGGAATATTCAGCCGGCAGAATTCAAGTGAGGAGCAGATGCAGGATGTACTGCCAGTCTCCTCAGAAAGGCTGCAAGGCTGCATCGTACAGCATGTAGAGCTGGAGAGTGTGAGGCAGTCCTATCTGGATTCAGGACCAGTGCTCATTGTGGCACCATGCTCAGTGATTGATTATTATTCCTCTATGACTGCGGCGACTGAGAGGAGGCTTGCCCATTCCCCTGTGCTCAGATATAGAAAATGATAATGCCGAAAGACTGATTGAATGAAAAACAGGATTGACAAATGTCCCAGGGGCACATGGCCTGAGTTGCGTCTCAAGGAGAGAGGCTCAAGAGCAAAGAGAGAAAATAAGTTCTTTGTCAATGGAAGAGACAACAATATGCACTGCATCCCAAACACCAAAGAGGACCAACGCATCAGACGTTCAGACCATCAGTCACAGTCAAACCATTTTACATGTTTTGAGCACATTTAGTTGGTTGATTAAGAACAATGCAGAATATTTTTGGCACTTCATCTCAGCAAAACCTTTCAGGATCCTTCAGTTTTCAAAACCTGATGTCAACTTTTGATAAGCAGGTGCGAAAACCCCAAGATAAAACAAGGGCAGGAACTGGACCAACAAAAGCAGATAGTATATCATGAAATGTACAAATGTCAGCCGCTCTTAACACCATTATGTAAAAGATTGTTCAGAAATGTTCCCCTTATGTTTTCAGAATTCTAAAAGGTAAGAAGCTCTCTGTCGTCCATTATTTTGAGCTGCTCACTGAAAAGCAAGTTGTTGATTACAATTGACAAACCCTTGCGATGATAAAGCACTGTGTCAACATCAAGCAGACCATGCAAATAAAAGAGGCAGGATCAAAACAACCCAGCTCTGAATGATTCATTATGAGGGAAATGTATTTTGTAAATACAGGTTGGTTTCCATATCTTGTACATGCAGTTTGTGCAGATGATGCAGATGTCCGGTGTAGTCAATTGACGATATAAGTTGTGATGCTTCTGCTGTACTTTTCATATATAATAACAACAACTCACTTCTCCCTTATTTCATGGTGTTGCATTATTTATATCATGCTGAGAATATTATTTATATTGGCAATGCTTCTAAACTAACTCGCTAGCCTTACTTATGGCGCATCTCCACTGCAGCGCGTAGCACAGTCTAAGCGTGCCGTGCCAAACTTGGCCCGTTTTTTGTTGCGTTTCCACTAGGGGTAGTTCTGGCTAACGGGTACTGTTTCACAGTTTTTCTGGCCCTCAAAAATCCAGGTTCTTTCCGGGCCAACAACCGGGCTGAATATGCTAAACTAGTGAGAGAATCGCTGGCAAGGGGGCTACAACTACAACAAAATGAACAGGTTTTACCGTGATTTAATTGTAATACACGTTTCAAAATGATGCTGAAGTAACAACATACTGATACCGGTTAGTAAAAACATGAATTAATACTTTGACAAGTCTGCAGACAGACGGCAGGTGAAAAACCTTTTACAATGCATATTTTCTAAATGGAGATCGGCTAAGCTAACGTATTATATGCTCCAACCGTCCACACTCACAACAACGGCCTATACAGACATAAATAAACCAGCGACTGTATTCGCCATGACACAGACAGTCTGTTGTTTTTTGCTTGTTTAACTTTTGTCTAGTTTCTGAACTGATATGAGGATCTGTGAGCTCTGAGTGCTAACAGCTAACGGCTGATGTTGGTTTTGGTTCGCATTGAAGATGAAGTCACGGCTCCGCCTACACTGCGTTGCTATAGTTACTGCCCCAGCTACTACACTGTAATGGAAACGCAGCATAAAGTGAGCCTGGCCTAACTATACCGCACTAAGCCGTGCGAGTCCCTGCATTAAGCCGTGCGAGTCCCTGCAGTGGAAATGCGCCATTAGTTTACTTATACCATACTAGGTTACTACTTCATTCATTAGTCATTAATTCTTTCATTTACAGCACAATGCTGTACCATTCTTCCCAAGTTTGTATTACATTAAAGAGTTTTGAATCAAACCAATGACAAGCCCTGTTGTGGTCTATAATCCCCAACACCAGTTTACAGGGTCCAATATCCAACAAACCCTGTTAGACCCCTGTTTCAACACAAATTAATCTCTGAATGACGAAAGAACGATACAGCCCTAAAAATATAACAACCAAACAAAGTGGCCTTTAATGGCCTTGTCTCCTGGACATTGTTCTTAAACTGACCCTGAGGCAGTAGCTCAGTCAGGTGGGTGGCTTGGGAACTGGAGGTTTCGCATTGAGCAGCAACTATGTTGTGATGTGGAAGCTGAACAAATGCCAGTGCACCCACTGGGCACTACCCCTGGGCAAGGCACCGTATCCCTGACTGCTTGGAGCACTGACTTTGTGACAGGCCTTCATTGGGGCATACCTCTTTCAAGTGGCAGGATGGAAGCGTCTTTGAAGATTATGAATAATTCTCAAGGTTGAACATCTTGGACAGTAGACTTCTGGATATCTACGGTATGATGTCTTTAACCCTTAGATGCACGATTGACTGGACCCTACTCTTCCATAAGTGGGTCAAAAAGGACAATGTGTTTCTATGCAATTTTTGTCATTTTGGTTAAGAAAAATCACTTGTATAATATTTAGTATTATATTTTGGTTCACACTAGAAATATTTTATATTTAATTTTTCACTATTTATAATGTTAGACATTTTTTTTACATCTGGAAAAAAAAAACGTAATTCCATAGAAAATGCATGCATTTTTGACCCACTTAAGGAAGCTTGGGGTAGTAATACACAAACTACAATTTCTTAAAATGTACATTTTAAATTTGAATGGCATGATATCCAAAACATGTTTTTTGAGGAATAGCTGGAATATGAAATGATAAAAAAAATGTAATTATAAAGATACTTCAAGAAAACTACCTCACCGGGTCAAAAAAGACCCACTTATGCATCTAAGGGTTAAAAAAAATGGCTTCCCAGCACTATTTTGTGTTCTCAAAGAAGCCTAGACCTTAAACACTAACCCTTACCATCATGGTATGAAAATCAAAACAATGATGTCACAACAAACATAGATTGAGCAGTAGAGATTGGAAACCCCAAAATGCTGCAAAAGTAAACCCTCCCCCATTCTCGAATTTCAACTCATCCAGTATGGATAGTTGTTTTGTCGTAACACAAAGAGAACAAACAGATTCGTGGGCATGGTAATAATAAGCACTACCACCTCATTAAAAAGTAATCCTAATAAAACATTTAATGAGTGTGCAATACCTGTAATTAGACGACCGTGAAAGTCTTTCATGAATGTGGTAATCACAGAACTTGGCAGAAACACATTTCTCATCCATATCATTTACAGTTTTCTCTTAATTTTGTTCTGAGATATTTTCTTGGTCTTTTTCTTTCCTGTGTTGTGTTCCTGCTCCCCATTCCTCTCTGTTTTGTCTCTTCGTCTTCATCTTCCCTCCTCTTCCTTTGAAGGCCTCAGTGTAACTGGAGCTGAGCGGTCCGCAGCTTAACATGTCCCCGGGCAAAAATAGCCTTACACTTCAGATGAAAAATAAAAACCCAGGCGAGAAAAACCAAAAGGGTTTCATCTCACCCTCCCACACTTAGCCTCCTCTTCACCATTTTGTGTGTGAGAAATATCCTTCGAGCTTGACTGTGAAATGGCTTTATCTTATATAATTTCGCGCAGCTAAGGACCTGTCCTGATTGAAAAGCGCGGCATAGAGAGCTGTCAATTCTCCCACGCAAGTGCAAACAGCCACAGGAGCATCTGAAGGCAAATTGACACATTACCAGCATCAAGTGAATTATTCATGAGCTCTGCTGATTGACTGATTAAATACTGACAGAATGATCTATCAAGTCTTTTGTCCCAGATTCAATTCAACTTCTTCCTCAGTCCAGCAGCTCTCTTTAATATTTAGATTATTATGTTATGTCCCCATTTTAGGTATTCTTCCTTTTCGCTTTGCCTGTTATTAGTTTGTCTCGTCATCCCAGTTCTTCTTTGTCCAGCTCATAGTGCTTTTAAAACTTTGTTGTTGGAGAGTCTGAGAAATTGATGTTGAACGTCATCTGCAGAAACAGTCAGAAGTTTTCCTGCAGTGTGCCAAGTAAGATAATGGCACATACATATAAGAAAGAAATGACACACTGATATTAGAGAGTGAGTGTGAGCAGTTTTCTCTCTGCACATTTTAGGATACGTCAATGCACACAACAAGGACAACACATCTAAACAACCTCAATCGAAATCAGTCGGATGTTGCAAC
Organism: Notothenia rossii; assembly: GCF_949606895.1. NCBI lineage: Eukaryota > Metazoa > Chordata > Actinopteri > Perciformes > Nototheniidae > Notothenia > Notothenia rossii. The sequence goes on from NC_136902.1 coordinate 59,987,817, forward strand.
TGTGCTTTCCAAGATAATGGTGGAGGTAGAGACAGGATGGCTTTACAAGCTTCCAACACAAGCTTACAGGATCACCGTTTCCTCTCACTGATAAGCTCCGCGACCCCTACCTCCCAGGGTGGGAATTTCACAACGGCCATGGCCTGTCAAAAGTTCCAGCGTAAACAACGCTAGTGAAGTCATACTAGTGCGCGCAGTAGGATAGTCTCGTGCCTGTGGATCAGAGCGATTGCTCTGCTGTGATTGTTCCATCAGACATGCCGTGTAAACAACGCTAGCTAGTCTCTTCTCCACCATCAGCAAACTTCTCAAACCCTGTGACAACGCCACCTCGTCCTTCACCACCGAACAGTGCAACTCCTTCCTTTCGTTTTTCCAAACCAAAATCAGCAACATTTACAGCAATCTGACACCCTCATCAGCACCCCCCACCTCCCCTCCTGGCTCCCCCCTTCACCTCACAGCCCCTGTCCCACTTCTCCCCTGTGACCCCCATGCAACTGTCCCACTTCATGAGTGGAATTAACTCCACCTGCACACTTGACCCAATGCCCTCCAAATTTGTTAAAGAGAGTCTCCCTGCCATCTCCCAGCTCATCGCCACCATCATTAACTCCTCCCTCAGATCTGGATCAGTTCCCCCCTCTCTCAAACTGGCTGCTGTCACACCCATTCTCAAACGACCTGGACTCACACCTGACATTATGTCGAACTTCCGGCCCCTCTCAAATCTCCCCTTTCTGTAAAAAGTACTTCAACGTGTCATTGCCTCACAACTAAAATCCCACCTCAGCTACAATGACCTCTTTGAGCCATTTCAATCCGGTTTCCGATCAAAACACAGCACCGAAACAGCTCTTCTGAAAATCACAAACAACTACCACCTCTCCTCCGACTCCGGCAACCTGAACATCCTCATCCTCGTCGACCTCACCACAGCATTCGACACCATCAACCACACCATCCTGCTGTCCCTCCTCGAATCATCACTCAACATCACTGACACTGCACTCTCCTGGCTGAAATCCTACCTCACCGACAGACATCAGTTTATCAACATCAACAACTGCACCTCCTCCACTGCTCCTCTGTCCCAAGGCGTCCCCCAGGGTTCGGTGCTTGGCCCCCTCCTCTTCATCCTTTACATGCTCCCCCTTGGCAAAATAATTAGTCGCCACAACCTTCAATTTCACTGCTACGCCGATGACATCCAACTTTATATCTCAACAAAAACCATCACCCCCACAACACACTCCACTCTCACCAACTGTCTCTCAGAAATAAAAGCATGGATGCAAACAAACTATCTCTAACTAAACAGTGCCAAATCAGACATCATCATCATCGGCCCCCCATCCCGTATCAAAGACATCCAGAATTTCAACTTTACCATTGACAGCCACACTCTATCTCCCCCCCTCACATCCGCAACCTTGGAGTCCTTTTTGACAGTCAGCTCAAATTCAAACACCACATAAATCACATCATCAGGACCGCCTTTTTCCACCTCAAAAACATTGCCCTTCTCCGCCCATCACTCTCCTCCTCTGCTGCTGAAACCCTGATTCATGCATTTATCACTTCACGACTCGACTACTGCAACAGCATCCTCTATGGCAGGGGTGGGGAACCTCCGGCCTCCGGGCCGTATACGGCCCGCAAGACCATTTGGTACGGCCCTCGAGGTAATTTATAAACACACGCAAAAAAGAAAAAAATTCAAGAAATCTAGACCGCAAAATAATTAAACAAGCTTGTTTTTCCTGGCCAAGGTCCTTGAACACAACACGAGCCTAACGTGTCATCACGTGGTATATGTCTCGTCTGACAGGAGTGTAGTTCTAACGGAGAGCACCAGAACGCGGCTCCGGGCCGGGACTTCACAAATTGCAATACCCATAAGGAGCTGTACACATGCCGCAGTTTTTGCGTGGCTGTGTTTTTAGTTGAAAGCCCAGTGGAGATCTGTTCATCTGTCATACTGATCATACAGTTAATAACTTTGTTGTTATTAGCATCTGGTTAGCTAGCTATGCTAACGAATATAAGAAGCTTTTTCTCCAACCAGTGAGGTAAAGGCACATCTTTATATGATCATTATTGTTATAGAAAAATAAGAGAATAAAGTAAACAGGTATACAATACTAATATGACAGTAAAAAAAAAGCTGTTATTAATAAACAAGAATACAGTTTAAAAGGGAAGTGATTTGTAAAATATCCATAAAGAAAAAAATCTGCTTGCAGTTCTGTTTCATATGGGTGTTGAGAGATGTATCCATAGATCTCTTCATGTTGCTCTCAAAGTGCACCAGATTGATGCTTTGAACTTCAACATTTAAAAAAAATCTTCCTGGTGGTGCATGCCCCCAAACCCACCTAGATGAGGTTAGTTCCGCCCCCCCCCCCCCGACACTTAAATCATGTCCACATGGATATGAAACTAAATACATTTGCACACATATTGTGTCCATATCTTTCTGTTTTGGTGGTCATGCCACGGTACATGAATGCGTGGGTCATTGTCAAATATCTGGATTAAGAGGTTGCTTTTTCTTTGTACAGCATGAAAGAAAGGCGAAATGAATGGGCTGTGATTTGAGTTTTTTAAGCAGACGTTGAGTTCAATAATTTGTACGGCCCTCGAAGGATGTTGTAAAAATTGAAATGGCCCTTGAGAGGAAAAAGGTTCCCCACCCCTGCTCTATGGCATACCATCCAACCTCCTCAATAAACTCCAACATATCCAGAACTCTGCTGCCCACCTCTTAAACCCACACCCGCTCCCGAGACCACATCACTCCCATCCTCCAGAACCTCCACTGGCTCCCCGTCCTTCTCATTACTCACAAAGCCCTCAACAATCAGCCCCCCCCCCCCTACCTCACAGACCTGCTGCACCACCACAACCCTTCCCGCTGCCTCCGCTCATCAGAAGCCAACCTCCTATCCCCACCCGCACCAATCAACGGACCTGGGGGGAAAGAGCCTTCTCCGTCGCTGCCCCCTCCCTCTGGAACTCACTCCCACAACCCATCAGAGACTGCACCGACCTCACCACCTTCAAAAAACTCACAAAAACTCACCTCTTCAATCTGGCTTTTAATGTGTGATTGTTTTTCTATTATTTGACTTTAACTTTAACTATATATTTATTTGTTGTTCCTTTCTTCTCTTTTCTTTTCTCTTCACTATTATCTGTAAACCGTCTTTGAGCACCTGTAAAAGCGCTAACAAATTAAATCTATTATTATTATTATTATTATTATTATTATTATTATTATTATTAGTGAAGTCATATTAGTGCGCGCAGCACTGTAGGATAGTCCCGTGTCTGTGGATCTGAGGTTACCTACTGTAACCCCAGCTTCTATGAGTAAATGGCGCAGCCCTCTAAGGCTATCGCTATTGGGTAATCCCCCTGCGCCCCCGCGCAGCACTGAAACACTTGTAGTCCACGCCCACCCGCAAGGTGGGCCCCACCCTCGGGCCTCCTTCCGGTATAAATAGGAAGGTGGCCCGGCAATCTGCTCCCATACAACATAACTTTTCTTCAGCTATTCGTAGAGCCAGTGGGGCCCCGCACTTAGAGGGCTGCGCCATTTACTCAAAGAAGCTGGGGTTACAGTAGGTAACCTCAGTTCTATTTCGCTTCGCCCTCTAAGGCTATCGCTATTGGGTTAAGGGCGAAGCATGATGTAGTCTGCGCCCCACTGGGTCCGCCCGGCACTAGAAGCACAGACATACCTGCTCAATAACACCCCCCTGCCTGATGTGCCATGCGTAATGGCTCATCACCGTACCTGGAACATAGCAAACATGCCTATCTTCCCGACGGGGTGAAGGCTGGGAACAATACATACCGGCCGCTGTGAGAAAGTAGAGACGAAAGTCCCACCTCGTCCTGCGATCGTAGTGGGGGAACAGCAGCTCTCTGCGTGCAGACAGGCAGGAGAGCGCACAGCTGGATCCCTGACATCACTCACTCTGACCAGGCACTCCGTACAAAGTGTGTTAGAGGAAAAAAATGAATAAATGAACAGGGGGAAGACCAAGATGCAGCCGTGCAAATATCTTCCACTGACATTCCTCCGTGCAAAGCCGTGGAGGAGGAAATTCCTCTGGTGGAGTGCGCCTTGATGTTCTCCGGGGGCTCCACCCCAGAGGAGACATATGCCTGTGACACAGCCTCACACAGCCAGTGTGACAGCCGTTGTGCAGACAGAGGTTGCCCGATCGAGCGCTCTCTATAGTGCACGAACAGGCGCTGAGAACGGCGCCAGGCCGCCGTGCGCGCCACATAGCAGGACAGCGCGCGCACCGGGCAGAGGAGATGAGATGTGGCTTCTTCCTCCGATTTATGAGGAGGCGGAAAAAACCCATCCAGGGTGATCACTCTTGACCTAAAAGTGCTTGTGATGACCTTTGGCATAAAGGCTGGGTTAGGCCGTAGCACAGCCGAACTGCGATCTCCTTGGATCCGGAGGCATGACGGGGCCACCGAGAGAGCGGATAGATCACTCACCCTTTTTGCTGATGTTAGAGCCAAAAGCAGTACTACTTTGGCTGATAACATTTTAAGGGGAACCTGCTCTAACGGTTCAAATGGGGCTTTGCTTAGTGCTCGTAACACCAAAGCCAGATCCCACTGAGGCGCCAGTGCGCGTGACACCGGTCTGAGTCTTCGTACCCCTTGCAGAAAGCGTTTCATCAGGGGGTGACTGAACAACGTCCCGGCTCCGAAACCCACGTGACAAGATGATATGGCAGCCGCATATACCTTGATTGTGCTGAAAGCCAAATTCCTGTCCAACAACAGCTGGAGGAATGACAGCACGTGAGGCAGGGGGCACGTAGTGGGGTCCAGGCTTCTTTCTACACACCAGCGCTGGAACGCTGCCCACTTGGCTGTGTAGGTCGCTCTGGTAGACGCGGCCCTGGCGCCCTGAATGGTGCGTACAACATCTTGAGAGAGACCCAACCTCTCTAAGTGTTCCCGTTCAGGGGCCATGCCCATAGGCGCTGGCCTATCACTGGGTGACTGTAAATCGCTCCCTCCACCTGCGAGAGAGCGTCCCCGCGCCACGGAATTTCCCACGGTCTGCCTGACAGCGTACGCTGTAGGCATGGAAACCAGGAAGCGCCCGTGCGCTCCGGGGCAATCAGGATCACTGACAGCCCCTCCTCCTGCACTCGGTCCAGAAACTGGGGAATCAGCGGGACTGGGGGGAAGGCGTACAGCAGTCCCCTGGGCCATGGACGATGTGCGAACGCGTCCACCCCTAGGGGGGGGAGGTCCCGTGCTGACAGGGAGAACCAGAGGGCGCATTGCGCGTTCCCGCGTGCGGCGAACAGATCCGCCTCCGCCCTCCCGAACCGGCTCCAAACCTGGGCGATCAGCTCGGGGTGTAGGCTCCAGTCCTCCTGGCGAGGGCTTCCTCTGGACATGAGGTCTGCCCCTTTGTTAAACTCGCCGCGCACATACAGTGCTCTGATGGAGAGTAGGTGCGCGCGCGCCCAGATCAACAGCCGTCTGGCTGTGTTCAGAAGCTGCGCTGAGCGTACCCCGCCCTGGCGATTGATGTAGGCTGCCGCGGCTCTGTTGTCTGTGCGAATCAATACATGTTGATTCTGCAGCAGCGAAGCAAAATGCGGAATTACTCTCCGTACGGAGATCAATTCCAGCACGTTTATGTGGAAGGACATGTGAGCCGGCCACTGTCCCCCCACTGCCTGCGACATGCACGTTCCTCCCCACCCTGAGAGAGATGCGTCTGTGAACAGCGAGATGTGTGACGTAACTCTGCCCAGGGCCACACCCTCTGACAGGACGTGGGGACTTTTCCAATAGGTTAAGTCTGAACCCACGGACAGAGGGATGACCACCATGCGCCTCCTCTGTCGCACGGGGTCGATGCGTAGGCGAATAAACCACCTCTGGAGTCTTCTCATGTGAAGGAGACCCAGGCAGTGCTTGAATTGGAATGAAAAAGGTGCCAGTACTCTAAATCAGCAACAACTATTTGGCACAAAGTCATAGTATATCCTATAATGCTGGTGGGTTTGTCTCTTTACTGTATATTTTAGAAAGGCTCACTGTACTTAAACAAAATGACTCAGGGTGCATCTGAGATTAGAGGGGGTGCAGTGGTAAAGTGCTCTTTTTATAAGTGGGGAGTGGACCTGACACCCTCTAGTCTAGGGGGGTCCGGGGGCATGCTCCCCCGGGAACATTTTTTTTAAAATATTGAAGTTAGATGCATCAATCTGGTGCACTTTGAGAGCAAAATGAAGAGATATATGGATACCTCTCAACATCCATAATGAAACAACTGTAAACAGATTTACTTTTTCTTTATGGATATAAAAGAAAGTAAAGCTTGACTCCTACTGGCTGGTTAAATGACTCCTCGTCCCTGAGGCCACTACCAGTTTTTTGTGCCATTTTGCTGGATTTATTTGTCAATAGCGTTGCTGCACAAAGTGATAGCCCTCTAGTTTAAATCTACTACCCAAAAAGAATCATATGGAGATGGGTTACTAATTAAAAAAAATTGCAAATCTATTTGGGAACAGTGGGGCCGGGCCTCAAATCCTATAGGGGGGTCCGGGGGCATGCTCCCCCGGTAAGATTTTTTTTTAAATGTTGGACTTAAATGCATCAATCTGGTGCATTTTGAGGGGGAAATAAAGAGACTACACCCATATGAAACAAAAATGTATACATTTAAATAATCATAAAATCATAAGTACATGGCCATAACCAATAACATACAATATCCAATATGAAAAAACATTGAAACTTGTTTATTTATTTGTTTTTGGTTCATTTATAGTTGTGAGTGTGTCTGGGCTCCTGAATCGGCCTCTCCTGTCTCCCTCCTCTCCCCCCTGCTCCTCTTTGAGGCAACAGCAAAGACTAGTTTTAGCTCTCAACAAGTTTATCTTACCTTTTTTCACCTAGTTAACATTTTGTTTGTATTATTCATGCATATTTTACTAATCACTACCCCCTGAAATGGAAATATGTGTTTACATAAATGGTGACCGAACCGTTTGAGACCCACTGAGATAACTTAAACTAAGTTAACTATCTAAAGACTCAGAGAGTAATTTACCTCACCAGAGCTGTAGTTATCAGCCTCTCAGTCTGACAGCAAAGGACTCTCCCTCCACCTTGTTGTTGAAACAGCTCCTGATATCCGTTAGCGCAGCTAGCTAGCACCAGATGCTAACAACAATACACGTAACCGGTGCGCGCGCTTTCTGGCTCGCTCGCGCCACACACACACCAACACACACCCTCCCGAGCTTGAATGACACACAGAGACCAATCGAGGGCATTAGTATGATCTCTATGAAAGTGGCAATGTCGGCAGGCCACGTCATGTAGACAGCCAGTCACCCTCTGTGAGGCAGAGTCAGACCCACATTTGCGCTGCGTTGCGTTTACAATATATACGTATATTGCCGGCGGCTGAGTACCGGCATTTTACTGAGTACCGGCACCTTGCCGGTACTCAGTAAGAAGTGCCGGTACCACATGGGTAAAAATCAGAAGTGCCGGTACTGCGTACCGGTGAGTACCGGCCCAATTCAAGCACTGGACCCAGGGGAATCACCCCGTGGTCGGCTGCCATCATGCCGAGCAGCCGCATCACGGAGAGGGCTGTCACCACGCTGCCGGGTGTGACGCGTCGAAGGAGAGCTGTCAGCGTCTCCACTCTCTGCCGTGAGAGTCGCGCTCTCATGCGGGCTGAGTTCAATTCCACACCCAGGTAAACAATACTCTGGGAGGGAAGAGGACAGCTCTTTTTCCAGTTTATCATGAAACCCAGCTTTGACAGATGCGATATGAGCTGTACCGTCTGTAAAGCCACTTCCTCCCTGGAGCGAGCCATCAGCAGCAGGTCGTCCAGGTAAAATAGTACTCTCATCCCTCCTCTGTGTAGCGGCTGCAATGCCGTCTCTACACACTTCGAAAAGGTGCGAGGAGCCAGGGAATAACCGAACGGCAGACGGTTGTACTGGTAAGATATTCCCTGGAATGAAAACCGCAGGAATTTCCTGTGTTGTGGGATGATGGGTACGTGGAAGTATGCATCCTTTAGGTCTATAGAGGTGAACCAGTCTCCCTGGTGAACACACTCTAGCACCCTTTTGACCGTCAGCATGTGAAACGGCCTTTTCATTATTGCCTCGTTGAACGCTGACAGGTCGAGGATGGGTCTCATGGGAGAGTAGCGGGAGTAATATCCCTGATTTTCTTCCCCTCGGGGAACCCTGGAAATAGCCTCTTTCAACAGGAGTTCCCGTAGCTCTGCTTGGAGCGCCCGACACTGTTCCCGGGATGACAGGCGTGTCTCCTTTATCCCGTTGAACTGTGGGGGGGGGGGGGGAGGCGAACTGCAGGGTGTACCCTCTGCTGATCAGCCTGCTCATCCATCTGTCCATCAGACACACGCGCTGCCACTCCGAGAAACACTCTGAGAGCGGGCGCACATGCTCGAGATGTGTTGTGGTTGTCATGATGACGAGCCACGCCAGAGCCCTCGCCGCCGCTGCCCGTGAGGCAACCCAAGGTGGGCCTAGAGCGAAAGGGCTGTGAAGGGGCCTCCACACGCTGCGTTTCACTCCGACTCTCATCGTGAGGCGCGTACACGCTCAGAGGATGAGTAGAGGTGTGTGCAGTAATATCCACATGAGGCGTTACCACGGCGCTCATGGGCTTATTGTGACCGTGTGTAGGTGGCAGATCTCGGACAGAGGAATGCCGCGAGGTCTGTGGTTTAATAACCGAAAAGTTATAACCATCAGGCCCCCGCAGCGAACCCTGCTGCCTACTAATCAACAGATTGGAGGCAGCTGGCGTAGTTACTGCGCTCTGTAACTTATTAACCGATAGATTAAAATGTGCAGGCTTTTGTAACGAACCCTGCTGGCTATTAACCGATAGGTCATAGGCAGCTGGTTCACCCAGAGTGGGGGATATGTGAAACCCATTTGAAACTGACGACAAAAGGTTGGAAATTAAGCTTCTTTTATTTCCTTCACACTCCCCCCCAAACCGTCAGGGCCGGCTCTGCTTCCTCGGCGGCTCTCGTGGAGCAGACGACGAACGGGAGTACTTTTCTTTTTTCTTTTCTGGTGGGGGGGCGGAGGCTCGGGACGGTGCCCCTGCCGCCGCCGACGGGCGAGTCTGCCGCCTCGGCTGTCTCTCTGCCTGCCGCTGTGGCCGGGTTGGCTGCTGCTGCTGCCGCTGGTGCCGCTGCGGCTTCGCCGCAGGCTGGAGCCAGCCAACGTGCTGGCGGATATCATCCGCCTGCTCCGCTGCCGCTTTCATGGCCTCTACCATGGCCAAAAACTGGGGTCCGAACAGCCCTTCCGAGCTGATCGGAGCGTCCAGCAAGACCTTCCTGGCCGGCTCTGTAACAGCCGCCTGTTGCAGCCAGAGGTGGCGCTGGATCTGCGTCATCCACGCTTCGATCCTCGCCTGGGAGACAGCCACGGACGCGCACAGCGTGAACGCCGTGCTGGCCGCCTTGCCGATCTCCTCCGCCTCCTCTGGAGCCACGGTGGTGGACCGCTCCACCAGCGTAACCACAGAGTTTGCCAGCAACGCGATGTTGTTCGCCGCCGCAGACGCCTGAACCGCACACTGGTGCGCCCGGTCAGCCTGGCGGGCGACATACTGATCCTTGGGGGAGGCCAACACAGGGCGCCGTCCGGCGACCAAGTTGGCCTGCTTAACCCCAAAGAACGCTGTCAAGTTCTGCTCCAGAGCGGGGGTGGTTGCGAAACCCTCGTCAGTGAATCCCTCCACCTTAGTGAAGGGAACAAAGGTGGCCACCGGAGCCCTCAGGGTCCTCGGGTTCGCCGCAGCCCCCTCCTGGTACCTCCTAATGGCTGGGAAGCGCGGCCAGATCGGGTCACTCCTGCCCGTCTGAACGCGGGAAAAAACTCCGGCCATGTCATCCAGAGCTACCTTTTCCCGTCCTAGGGGAACGAGGAGACCCTTGCAGGCTGCCGCCTTGCCGATGATCTCCGGCAGCTCCAGCATGATGCCCCCCAACGCCGGCAGTGCCGTGGCAACGGAGAAGGGGACCGCGTGCTCGGCCGCCATACCCGTACCTCGCTTCGACCCCGTCTCCCCCATCCGGGGGAGAGGGGGGAGGGGAGAGCCGCATGGCGAGCCATGGAGGGAAACGGGGTAGGAGTCGTCCGACTCCTGCCCACCACTCGGCTCCAGAAACAGGCTGTCGTCCCTGTGCTCCTGGACTGGCCAGTCGTCCTCCTCAGCCGCGGCAGCTAGAGCGTCCGCTCTTCGCTGCCTGTCGGCTGATGGGAGACGGGCACAATGCGAACACGCGACCTGCTGGTTGAGAGCCGCGTACGCGTGCTCTGGCCCCAGACAGGATTCGCATATCGCGTGTAGATCATAGCTCATGATGTACCCCGTTTTACATGAGGGACAATCACGGACACAATTGTTGCTCATGACTCATTCCTTTCCTGTGCTTCAGTACTATGACGGTTGCTGAAGAAAAGAGGGAGCAGATTGCCGGGCCACCTTCCTATTTATACCGGAAGGAGGCCCGAGGGTGGGGCCCACCTTGCGGGTGGGCGTGGACTACAAGTGTTTCAGTGCTGCGCGGGGGCGCAGGGGGATTACCCAATAGCGATAGCCTTAGAGGGCGAAGCCATATACGAAATAGAACAGAGCGATTGCTCTGCTGTGATTGTTCCGTCAGACATGCCTGTAGGGGCCCGACAGCCTCCTCCTCAGCCGCGGGAGCAAGACAAGCACAGGGAAGCAAGCGGACCAAGCTGTTTTGATATGATTTAACTGAAGTATGTGGTAGTATTTGAAAGGACTTAACATGTACGTGTTTATAGAAAGTACTACTGATAGGTAATTACCATTGTATTAGCCTATTTAAAGTCAACTCGTTACATTTTGCCATGAAAACTAGCGATAGCTAGCTAGTTTGGATAGCGCTAACATCTTCCCTTCAAGGGGTCTACATCTAGTGTGGCTTCTACAAGCTAGCAGATAGCTGTCACCTTTGAATCTAGTATTTTTCTTGCTAAGCGGTTTTGATATAATACATGACTGACTTATGTGGTTTATGGCTGAACTTAACGTATACGTTTAAGAAACACTATTGCTATTCAGCCATTTGTAAAACGACTGGTGTTGACGTTAGTGCTACACTTTTCAGTCATGTTGATTGACTAGCGAAAACTGGTGAGCTATCACTAGTTAGGAGGATACGTCTCTCTTTGAAGGAATTGTAGGGGTTACTTTTGGAATCCTTCTCATATGATTTTCTGGGCTTTTTGAACTAAAATTCTGACATTTCTGTGAGATGATGCATAATGTTTCAGTTTATCCTATAGTTAAGTTGTGGGTTTTTGCTGGCATCATGTGGGTGATTCAAACTCTGAAATAGCAGCTTGATTCACACTTGATAAAATGTAAAACAGCGCTGATGTAATCCAAGTATTTAGAATACGATAATTAGATGGAGTAATGTAACGGAATATGTTACAAATGACATTTTAGGGCATGTATTCTGTAACTGAATACATTTTAAAAGTATACTTCCCAAAACTGAACGCAACTAATAGGTCGCCAATACTATAATAATCGTCTTGCATTTCACCCTTTTCAGAGATGCCTGGATTTGACAGAATCCGTAAAAAAAAAAGAGAAACTTCTGCGTGATTCTGCAGCTAAGTGCATGCGTCTTGATGGATTTATACATCGGTGAGTTTTGCAGTTTCATTCCCAAGTATGTATGTGTACTGTATGTGTGAGAAAATCGGAACTAATGAAATGTAAAGGTTCCAATTATGTCCTAATAAAAGTTGTGAACAGGCTATATATTCTATATTATAATAGTCCTGATCTCAAGCTGAAGCTGTGTTTGTTTAACTTGCACATTCGGTTTTCACAGCACCCAGGTCAGTAAGGCTCAACATGATGGTGCACAGGGAAAAGATGGAGAGCAAAACAGAGATATGCAGGAACAGGGAAGCAGAGAGTAGACACAGGAACCAGAAAGCATGGAGTTGACACAGGAACAGGGAGATACACTAACAACGGCCAGGGCAGGAACCCAGATAGAAACGGAGGCTAATGCAAAACATAGGACATCAGCTACCCACACTGTGGACTCTTTGGGCTTTGATTGGCTCCGCTATGAGGCTAACAACAAAGTAGTAACAAAGGTCTGGTGTTGCACATGCAGAGAATACTACAGCGAACACCAGGGGTCTATCCCACTGCATGCAGGGCAAGAAAGACTTTGTAACACTGAACCGTACATCTCAGGAACTACAAATATAAAAAAAGATACAGCTAACATACATGGAAAGTCCAAGTCACATATCGCAGCCTTTCAGGCACTCACTACTCCATCACCTGAAGTGTCTGACACAGTTCAATGTCTGCAAAGGCTTAATGATAGAACAAAAGAGAAGATGTGTAAATTATTTGACATTGCATACATTGTGGCCTTTCAGGCTGCTCAGAACTTTAGTGGGACTGGAAAAGAAGCATGGTGTGGAGCTTGGAGTTACATATCAAAATTCAAAAGCCTTTCGACTTTTCATAGAGCACATCGCTGGGACAATGAAAGACCAGCTTCATGACCTTGTTAAAAAGAAGCCATTCTACTGCTCTTTGCTTTTTGACAGGAGCACAGACAAAACGACGACGGAGAAAGAGGTGATAAGCGGTCATTGAAAATGGCACACCAAGAATTCGGCTGCTTGGGTAAGTACTGGTAGCTCCCTCACATACTTGTTTATACAGTCATTTACTTGGCTTTTGTTTATTAATGCACCTGGCTTTTGAATAACTGGTTTTTAGTGTGTTGTTGATTCAGTTCAAATGATTTTCCATTTCAGCCTGAGCCAACATATGCCTCAATGTTAATAAGTTAAGGTGAATAAATGTTTGGTTTTGGTATGTTTTTTTTTTCTTTTCAGAATTGTAGAGCCAGACACCTGTGATGCTCAGGGGATTTTGAAGGCTGTTGCACAGAAGTGTGAGGAGAACCAGCTCAACCTCAGCAACTGTCTGACTGCAACAGCAGCTGATGGTGCCAGTGTACATTTTGGAAAAACCACTGGTGTCCTGACAAGACTCCAGCAGCAGTCGGCCCCCTGGATGATCAAGGTTCACTGCATTGCTCACAGGCTTGAGCTGTGTCTGAAGGATGCTTTTAAGGAAACATACTTTACCCAGGTGTGTTGAAATAAGCATATATTAGAGGATTTTCTGTGTGTTTGTGCAGCAATGTTTTGTTACATTCTATAACTTAAGAAGAAATGCATGTCTTATTTTTGTCCATTACAATGCTGTAGGTAAAAAACACACTTAATGTGAAGAATGTCTCTCTCTCTCTCTCCTCTCTCTCTCTCTGACGCCCCCCCCCCCCTCCAGATTGATGATCTTCTCACCCGCCTTTACTCACTCTACCGCCGTTCAGCCAAAACATGGAGGCAGCTGAAGGACCTCGGAGAGGCTCTTGAGGAGCATGTATTGAAGCCAACATGTGCTCAGGGGACAAGGTGGATCAACCACAGAAGGAAAACCTTAGTCGCCCTTGCTTCCAACTATCGTAGTCTCTCGGTCCATCTTCTCCAGGGTGCAGATGAACCTGGACAAGACAAAGTCAAACTGAAAGCGTACTGGCGGCAACTAACCTTGTCTAAATTTGTCCTGCATATGGTCTTATACCAGGATCTCCTGGCTGAACTGTCTGAACTCTCTCTGGACTTCCAGGCAGATGAGCTGTCCCTTTCCTCTGTCAGGAGTCGGGTTGTGGCTTCCCAGACTGCTCTGCTCAGACAGAGGGAAAAATCTGGCCCTTACTTGCGTCCTGTCCTCAATGCCTTCACCAGCACAAGCAGCGCTGCTATTTTTGAGTTTAAGGGAGTGGCTATCAGCCACCATTCTACGTCTGATGAGGCCTTCCGCCACCAAAGGGTGGAAATAGTCAACAGAATCACTGACTGCATCTCTCAACGGTTTGCCACTTTCTCCACAGACCCTTTGCTCCTGGCTGCTGAGATCTTCGATCCACACAATATGCCAGAGAACATCAGTGCAATCGACCCTTACGGAGACGAGGAAGTTCAGAGACTGTGTGAGCATTTTGAGCCACTGCTTTTGGGTAATGGCTGCAATGTGGCCGAAGTGGAGAGAGAGTGGCTGAGAGCCAAACATGACATTCATCAGCATCACAGGAAGGAGGCCTTCCTTGTGCTATGGCACAGGATGCTCACAGAAAAAAGAAGCCATCTATCCAAACCTCCTTCCTCTCATCAGGATTGTACTGGTCTTCCCTGTCTCCACAGCACCAAGTTGAACGCCAATTCTCAACTATCAAGAGGATCCAAGGAGACTGGCGCTTGAGATTGAAATTGAAAACAATAAAAGATCTCCTCTTAATCAAATCACAGGGATGTGATCCCTTGGAATACCAAAGTGAGGATGCAGTGGCAAGGTGTTGGAGAGATGGCCTCTCAAGCAGGAGACCAGACATTCAGCCGTATGGGCCAAGACTGAACTCTGAACCTGTTCCAGATTCTGATTCTGATTCCGAGTCAGATTAAAACTCCCTGTCTCTCTCACTCACACTCTCTCCGTCTCTCTCATACAGTCTCCATCACTCTCTCTCACTCACATTCTCTCTCTCTCTCTCTCTCTCTCTCTCTCTCTCTCTCTCTCTCTCTCTCTCTTTCTCTCTCACACACACTGTTTCAAATTGAGCTTGTATTGTTAAGTAGTTTTGTTTGTGTGTTTGAGTGTATATGTTCATATGTATGCAATGTTTTTCAATGTTTTTAAATTAAAACAAATGTTTTAATACATAATTAATGTTTCTTGGTGAATGAGAATGTTACGGTATAAATCTGAAAGGTAAAACCAGCGTAATTTAACCAAACGGCCTTTGTGCACTGTCATGTGGCCTTTGTGCCCTTAAAAAAAACGGGAAGGCCAAATGGCCTTGCCCCTAAAATGACGAAATTCCAAGCCTGCTACCTCCCTAAATAATGACGGCAGGATCCAGGACAGGGGGTTTCCATCGGATTTCAAATAAGAAACAAGCCTTGGCCATTAGAATATTCAAATATGATAGCCGAATTAAAATGATGAATACGCCGTTGACGTTCGTAAATGTACGATGACGAGCTGCCAACAGAGCTACTTGAGGGCAGAAGTTTTACAACAGACTGTCTGTGTTGTGTGTGTTTCCCCTGGAACTACACACACACTCAATCACACTGTACTATGCCCCTATTATTTTAAGCCTGGATCCCCCTCTTAAAATTACTATGGCAAAACTTTGAAGGCCTTTTTCTAAAAATTGTGTCTTGGTTAAGTCTTTATGTGTTTTGTCATCACCAAAATACTAAGTGTATCATTGCAGAGCTGAGAATGTCCTCTTTCCAATAGTGTATGTAACTCAATATGTGTTTCAGGTTTGATGTGACTTTGATACAGCAGGTCACTGATAATCCCCGGATATAATTTGAACCCAGGTCCGCCGCAATGGGGACTGAGCCCCAGTATATGGGGCTCTACCATGAGCCATGGCAACCATAAACATGTAACTTGTGTAATGTGTTTAACATGAAGGTGAAAAATGATATACAAAAAGCATTGAGCACTCAGCATGGATGTCAAGCCTTCCTGCTGACACTGATAATGACAGATGTGTCTAGAGTTTTGTCATGTTACAGGCATGTGGATGGATTTTAACAGCCATTTGAGACAAGCCAAATGAAGATGAAGAGGTTTTGCATGTGCTGCAGACAGATGGCCTTCAACATCATAAGTGAAGACACATGTGCCACATTAAGATGAAGTGGAAAGTCACACTACCTAACGCAATCTAATCTCTTGGATTGGAATCCACATCAAACATAAGGATACCATTTCTGTTTAAAGAGAGAGATTTAAAAAATCTAAATTGTATTTCTTTTTTATACATCCACCTCTTTGTATCTGTCTGATTGTCCATCTTTCAATGATAAATCATTTCCACACACTTAGTTTTATCATCAGTCACAGTTTTCTTTCATATCTTGTAATACCGAATCTTTCTTAGCCATTTGCCACTGAACTTTGCAATCTGTACTTTTTAGAATATGCAAAGCTTTGGTACATGTGCTTCCACAATTTTTTACAAACTTGGACATTTAGCTGCATAAAAGGTGAAAAATGCTGTCATTGTTCAGCGCTGTGTTTTAGGAAAGTGTAGTAAGTGGTTGTGGTATAGAAGACAACAATTTGGAATAGTGGTGCCGATATTTTTATGTTATGCTGACAAGGCCTTGATAAAGTCATTTTGTCTGTCCATTTGTTTTTCGCCATTTGTTTACCTACACCCAACATCAACCAGTTATGTTGGCCATGTTTAACCTAATCTTAACCCTAAAGTGCTGCAGAAAAGAAAAACCTTGCAGGATACAGCATTGGTCTGGGATTTCAACTATCAACATTTATGAGGCTTCAGTAGGAACATTCTTATGCCTTTATTGTGATATCTGGAGACTACAACAGTGCAACTCTTGCTTAGAATTGTTCTGCTTTGTACCAGTTTGTGGACTGCATCAAGATGAAGAACAGGATAACATACCTCCTTTATGATAATGTGAACATGAAAAGTGTTATGTGAAAAGTTTTGTGTTAAACTTGGTGAGCATATCGTTAACCTGAGCCTGGGACTAAGAAGGGGAACAGAACTTCATAAGATTTATTTGTTTTGGTCCAGTTCCTCAGAAGGGTTGCCCAAATATGCTGAATGACTTTAGGCCAGTTGCTCTGACATCACATGGAGTAAAGACCCTTGAACGACGGATTTTTCATCTCATCAGACCCCAGGATGGCCATGCACTGGGCCCACTACACTTACAGATGAAGTTTGATGTAGATGATGCTATACTCCACTGCAGCACGGAGCTCGCTTTAAGCGTGCCGAGCCGTGCGGGGCCCGTTCTTGGTTGCGTTTCCACTTGGCCTAGTACCGGCTAGCGGGTCCTAATTCACAGTTTTTCTGGCCCCATAAAATCGTGGTTCTAGGGCCAGGAACAACCAGGCTGAGTCGGGCTGAGTATGCTAAACGACAGAGAGAATCGCTGGCAAGGGGGCTACAACTAAAACAAGATGAACATATTTGACCTTGATTTATTTGTAATACACGTTTCAAAATGATGCCGAAGTAACAACATACTGATACCGGTTAGTAAAAACCATAAATTAATGCTTTGACAAGTCTGCAGACAGACGGCAGGCGAAAAACCTTTTAAAATGCGTGTTTTCTAAATGGAGATTGGCTCAGCTAACGTTGTAAATGCTCCGTCCACACTCACAACAACGGCCTATACAGACATAAATAAACCAGCGACTGTATTCGCCATGACACAGACAGTCTGTGGTTTGTACTTGTTTAACTTTTGTCTAGTTTCTGAACAGATATGAGGAGCTGTGAGCTCTGAGTGCTAAGAGCTAACGGCTGTATTGTTTTTCTGGGGCTCTCACTGAAGATGAAGTCACGGCTCTGCCTACACTGCGTTACTATAGATACTACCCCAGTTCCTAAACTGTAAAGGAAATGTGCCATAAAGTGAGCCAGTCCTAACGAGGCCTAGCCATACCTAGGGAGGCCGAGCGAGGCCGTGTAGTAGAAATGCGCCATAAGTGCCTCAATGGGATTCCTCTTATTGGTTAATGCTTTAAGAATATGTTCTCTGATTCTTTAAATGACTTCCACTAACTCCTAACCGTAACTCTATATCCCAGGTGACTGTGCTCCACCCTGTCTCGTTCACTCTATACGCCAGGGCTGCCAACATTTGAGTTCAACTTGGAGTGAGATTTTTTTTTTGGTGAACCGAAAAAAGAAACGTTCATGTGTTACAAATGTATTGGGGGGTCCTCACCTCCTCTAGGGGGGTCCGGGGACATGCTCCACCGGGAAGATTTTCGCAAGGTACGCAAGTACAAGTGTCTTGAAGTGGATTCTAGCTGTTACCGGAAGCCAGTGAAGGGAGCGGAGGAGCGGCGTGGTGTGGGAGAATTTTGGAAGGTTGAAGACCAGACGAGCCGCTGCATTCTGGATGAGCTCCAGAGGTCGGATGGCACATGCAGGTAGACCAGCCAGGAGGGAGTTGCAGTAGTCTAGGCGTGAGATGACGAGAGCCTGGACCAGAACCTGCGCTGATTTCTGGGTCAGCTGGGGACGTATCCTCCTGATGTTGTAAAGCGTGTATCTGCAGCAGCGGGTTGTAGCAGCAATGTTTGCAGTGAAGGACAGTTTGTTATCTAGGGTCACACCCAGATTCCTTGCTGTCTGAGTCGGGGAAACAACAGAGGTGCCGATGTTGATTGTTAGGTCAAGAGTGGGACAATCTTTTCCCGGAAGGAAAAGCAGTTCACTCTTGTCAAGGTTGAGCTTGAGGTGATGAGCAGACATCCACTGAGAGATGTCTGCTAGGAAAGCAGAGATGCGTGCGACGACCTGGGTCTCTGAGCGGGGAAAGGACAGAATTAGTTGGCTGTCGTCAGCGTAGCAGTGGTAAGAAAAACCATGCGGGCCAATGACAGACCCGAGCGAGTTTGTTTCTTCCAAACTCCTTGCTGTAGTATGACACACAGGAGACTATTGATGTGTGTAGTGAGTTTGGTAGTAATAAGCTGTATAATAGTGATTGAATATTATTGTATTCTCTTTTTTCGGAGTTGCACTTTGCAGACGGTCCCTGAGCACTCGTTTTTTCTCCGGCTGCGGATAGAGACCAATGTAATGTGCCCAGCTCGGAGGACGGCGCGTATTGGCTTTTTTTTTTTTATCAAAATGTGATTGTAGTTCGTTGTCAACCTTACCATGGTACTTAGGAGACGTCATTTGTGTCTGAATAACGTTTTGTTCATGAGTTATTGATCCGTGAAATCAGAATCTCCCAATATCGTTCCAACTTTACTGAACTAAGCCAGAAGACCGTCTCATTTTGTAGACCGCTCGGTTTGCTGTTCCTTCACTTTATTTTTATATACATTTATTTTGGACGAAAACTTAGCGTCAGGAAAGGCAAGTGTGGCGTGAGTGCGTGAGATATAGGTTAATTGCGTGACTCTAACGCTCAATGCGTGAGTGTTAGCAGCCCTGCTATACGCACATGCATACGTCCTTAGCTACACAATTGCACTTTACCCTTATTTGCATAACCTCAACTTGAAAGTCAGTAGTGCACTGTTGCAGTGAGTGAAGAGCACCACGATGATTAAACCATTTCCCTTTTCATTGACCAGAAGTCATGTCTAATAGCTGTTACATTGATTTGCTGTAAGTGTTGCAGCTCACATCTATTCAAAACAGTTAGCATGTTTCAAGCACTTAGTGTGACTGTGTGTGATTTATGGGCTGAGTGCTCCATTTACATGACTCAAAGGCGAACCTCTACTCCTACCCTCAGAGTCATGTGACTTCTGATTTCTGCTTGTAACACCAGTGATAAAATCAAGAAGATTTGCAAAGTGAAGGAAACTGGACTTGCTTTGGAATCTTGAAGAAACGTGGCTTCTGATCAGAAAGGACAGGTTAAAGACATCAGCAATCAAAGTTTGAAACTCCTTCCCTAACTGCTCTTTTTAAATACTGCTTTGTATAGAACAATATAAGTTAAAAAGGATTATATATTATTTTGGATTTCCTTTTGTTTTTCTGTTACTATCTCTCTTATTGAATAGCAAGGAGAATAAGCCTTGTTAATATATTCACTTTTTCTTTTCTGAATACTGCGGTCGACGTCCAGCCTTGTTCTTCTCTGTTTTGTTTTCACTGCTCTACACCATCTCTTCAGCTCGTAGCTTCATGGCTGGTAATTAAGTGCTGAGGGGCTCCCAGAGACCCCTTGTGTTTCACACACTGACCATTACACCAATAGAAACGGGAGTAAAGAAAAAATGTATACATAACAAATTAAATGAAAAACTGAGTATTTTAATGAGAAGCTCGACAAGCAAGCGAAACAAACAGACCACAAAATAAAACACAAGAGTTTTAATTATGGTTTGGATGGAGCTGGGGGATCTCTGCAGAACTCTGCCTCCAAATGTGTTTCCACATCACCTGCTCTTTGTTTTGTACAGCTAGTTCTATTTTTACATCCATTATAATCATGTGCGTTCTTCATCTGTAAACTGGGAACAAACACAGATAGGCAGGGTTCAGTCTATTATTCATGTGTGTGTTTTGTTGCATGCATGTGTTGATTCCCCTTAATTCATCTATAGATATATATCCTTCATTATTGATATGTATATATTCACTGTTGTTTAACTTCTACTGCTGATATGTATATCTTTATTGTTTTTATTTTGTTTACTTCTGATTCATGTACAATGTGTCATCTATGCTGCTTTCAATCAATCAATCAATCAATGTTTATTTATATAGCCCAATATCACAAATGTTACATTTGTCTCAGTGGACTTCACAGTTTGTACAGAATATCAGTATGACAATACGACACCCTCTGTCCTTAGACCCTCACATCGTACAAGGAAAAACTTCCAGAGAAAACCCAGTTTAAAGGGAAAAATGGGAGAAACCTCAGGGAGAGCAACAGAGGAGGGATCCCTCTCCCAGGATGGACAGACGTGCAATAGATGCCGTGTGTAAATTGAAAAGATAATACATTTGCAACATAGGTCGTCCAAATGTTTGGAAATGCATGTGTGTATAATAGGAAGATGAATCCATGAGTATATCCATCCAGGACTTATGATCCAGGACCACAGCCACGACTCAAGATCCAGGACTCGCAATCCATGACACAGGACCGCAGGATCATCCATGACTCCGGATCCCGGCGTATATAGACACCAAAAAGAAAGACATTTGGGGAAGCTGGGTTAATCGGAACATGAGAGTACACAGGTATAGACAGAGAGAAGGAAGAAGTAAGATGTCCCCCGACAAACTAAGCCTATATCAGCAAAACTAGGGGCTGAATCTAATCAGCCATAACTATAAGCTTTATCAAAAAGGAAGGTCTTAAGCACACTCTTAAAAACGGATAGGGTGTCTGCCGTCCGAACACAAACTGGAAGCTGATTCCACAAAAGTGGAGCTTGATAAGAAAAGGCTCTGGCTCCAATTGTACTTTTAGAGACTCTAGGAACAACCAACAACCCTGCATTCTTGGAACGCAATGCCCTAGTAGGACAATAGGGTATAATGAGTTCTTTAAGGTAAGATGGCGCCTGCCCATTAAGGGCTTTGTAGGCGAGAAGAAGAATTTTAAATTCTATCCTGTGTTCTATAGGGAGCCAGTGTAAGGCAGCCAGAACAGGAGTAATGTGGTCCCTTTTCCTAACTCTGGTTAGTACACGAGCTGCAGCATTTTGAATCAGCTGAAGCGACTTGACTGACTTCTTGGTACACCCTGATAATAAGGAGTTACAATAATCCAGCCTTGAAGTAACAAATGCATGGACTAGTTTCTCTGCATCGTTTTGAGGCAAGATATGCCTGATTTTTGCAATGTTACGTAGATGGAAGTAGGCGGTCCTTGAAATTGATTTTATGTGGGCGTTAAAGGATAAATCCTGATCAAATATAACACCAAGATTCCTTACAGTCTCACTGGAGGCCAAATTAATGCCATCCATAGTTAATATATCTTTAGATAATTTGTTTCGTAGATTCTTCGGGCCAAGTACAATAACTTCAGTTTTGGTCGTGTTTAACATCAAAAAATGTAAGGTCATCCACGTTTTTAAGTCCTTGAGGCAGTCTTGAATTTTATTTTGATGATTAATTTCATCAGGCTTGATTGATAAATATAGTTGAGTATCATCCGCATAACAATGAAAGTTTACAGAATGATTCCTTATAATATTGCCTAACGGAAGCATATATAGGGTGAACAAAATAGGTCCAAGCACTGAGCCCTGTGGCACTCCATGGCTAACTTTGGTTTGCATGGAAGATTCATCGTTGACACGTACAAACTGAGAGCGTTCAGATAGATAGGACCTAAACCAGCCTAATGCAGTTCCCTGTATGCCAACTAAGTGCTCTAGTCTTTGCAATAGGATATCATGGTCGATAGTATCAAATGCAGCACTAAGATCAAGCAAGACAAGAATAGAGACAAGTCCCTTGTCAGAGGCTATTAGAATGTCATTTGTGACTTTAACCAGAGCTGTCTCTGTGCTATGTTGTGTTCTAAAGCCAGACTGAAAATCTTCAAATAAATCATAGTTTTTTAAGTAATCACACAGCTGTTTTGCGACTGCTTTCTCAAGAATCTTTGAGAGGAACGGAAGATTAGAAATAGGTCTATAGTTGGCTAAAACCTCTGGATCGAGGTTGTGCTTTTTAAGAAGCGGTTTTATCACTGCTACTTTGAATGATTGTGGAACATATCCTGATAATAAAGACATATTCATAATATTTAATAAAGAAGTGCTAATTAATGGAAAAACTTCTTTTAACAGCTTAGTTGGAATCGGGTCTAAGATACACGTTGATGGTTTAGAAGAGAGAATCATTGAATTTAATTGTTCAAGGTTTATGGCTGAAAAGCATTCTAGTTTACTATCTAGTGTAATATTAGAACTTACGTTTCCGGGAGCTGTTGATAACACTATACTGGTCAAAGGCAAGAGGTCATTGATTTTGTTTCTAAGAGTAACAATTTTATCGTTAAAAAAGCACATAAAATCATTACTAATGAGTGCTATGGGAATAGAAGGCTCAGTCGAGCTGTGGGTCTCTGTCAGCCTGGCTACAGTGCTGAAAAGAAATCTTGCATTATTCTTATTCTCATCTATTAATGAAGAGTAGTATGCTGCTCTCGCTTTACGCAGTGCTTTCTTATATTCATTGAGTGTAATATGCCAAATTAAACGAGATTCTTCAAGTTTAGTGGAACGCCATATCCTTTCAAGTTGTCTCGACTTTTGCTTTATTTTGCGGGTTTCGGCATTATGCCATGGAGCTAATCTATGTTGTTTTATTTTCTTCTTTTTCAAAGGAGCAACAGAGTCTAATTTTATTCGCAGCACATCTGTAGCACTATCAACAACATGATCAATTTGGGGTGGTGTACATTTTGTATAAGTTTCCTCCCCTACATGCAGACATGCTATCGAGTTAAGTATTGGTGGAATCTCTTCCTTACATTTGGCTATAGCACTAACAGATAGGTTTCTGCTGCAGGAGCTTTTGGCTAATGCTTTGTAGTCTAGTAACAGTACTTCAAAAGTTACTAAGAAATGGTCGGATAAAGCAGGATTATGCGGTTCGACTAATAGTTGCTCAATTTCAATACCATAAGTCAGAACAAGGTCAAGAGTGTGATTATAGCAGTGGGTTGGTTTATTTACACTCTGACAGAAACCAACAGAATCTAATATAGAGTTAAATGCAACAGTAAGGCTATTTTTATCATCGTCAACATGAATATTAAAGTCACCTACGATAATTACTTTATCTGTTTTAAGTACCAAAGCTGATAAAAACTCAGAGAATTCTGATAAGAATTCTGAATAAGGACCTGGTGCACGGTACACTGTAACAAATAAGATTGGCTGCAAAGTTTTCCAGGTCGGATGCGTAAGACTGAAAATGAGGCTTTCAAAGGAGGTATAATTTAATTTTTGTTTAGTATTGATAAGTAAACTTGAGTCAAAGATTGCTGCAACTCCACCTCCTCGGCCCGTGCCTCGGGCAATATGAGTATTGATATGGCTGGGTGGAGTGGCCTCATTTATGCTGACATATTCTTCATGTCTCAACCAAGTTTCAGTGAGACAGCATATATCAATATTATAATCTGATATTAAATCATTTACCAGTATTGCTTTAGATGCTAGAGATCTTATGTTTAAGAGACCACATTTAATCTTCCTGTTTTGTTGCACTGTAGTAGTTGTTACATTTACTTTTATTAGGTTATTATGTATGACACCTCTATTAGGTTTTACCTTAAATTGTCCTTGGGCAGACACACACACCGTTAATATTGGGTATTTTATTGGGTTCGGGATTCCTATGGATGACTGCCTAGGAGAGAGCGCAGAGAAGCGTGTAAGACTGCGACTCTGCCTCCTGGTCTCAACTCCAGTTTGTCATGGATTAAGTCCACAGAGCCCTGAAATGTTTGCCGAAATGAGATTTGCACCTTCCAAAGTAGGATGAATGCCGTCTCTCTTAATCAGACCAGGTTTTCCCCAGAAGGCTGTCCAATTATTCACGAAGCCCACATTGTTTGCTGGGCACCACCAAGACAACCAGCGCTGAAATGATGACATGCGGCTATACATGTCATCATTGATCAGATTGGGGAGGGGACCAGAGAAGATTACGGTGTCCGACATTGTTTTAGCATAACTACACACCGACGCCACATTAAGTTTGGTGCATTCTGATTGGCGTAAACGAACATCATTACCACCGACGTGAATAACAATCCTACTGTATTTACGTTTATTTTTAGCCAGCAGTCTAAGATGCGCCTCAACGTCGCCCGCTCTGGCCCCCGAAATGCATGTGACTGTGGACGCTTCGGTCTCTAAATTCACGTGTCTCATAATAGAGCTACCAATAACCAGAGTTGGCTTCTCAGCGGGTGTCTCGCTGAGTGGGGAATATCTGTTAGATACGTGAACGGGTTGGTGGGGACCTGCGGGTTTCGCGTTATGCCCCTTCTGAACAGTCACCCATTCTCCCTGCTGCTCGGGAGTTTCCGGGGGACGGCTAAGAGGAGCTACCTTTTGCCGGTCCGCACCGGCTAATATGGGCTTTACTGTAGCTGAGTTATTTTCTAAGATGCGGAGCCGGGCTTCTATGGCTATGATTCCCGCCTCCAACCTAACAACTATACTACATTTAACACATGTATCGGTGCCAGTAAAGGAGGTAGGGGAGTAACCAAACATGAGACAGTTAGAGCAGGAAATAGCACCCGAGGGTGGGGAAAGAGCCATGGCTAGCTATCAAGCTAAAGTAGCTACCGTTAGCAAACCCGAAAAGAGTGTAGGCAACTGTGGAGTTACAGTCGCTAAGAGAAGGAGAGTTTGTGAGTGCTTAAGCTGTAGTAACGTGTGATTACAACGTCAGGCAGTTGCCGTGATCAAGAGTTTTAAAACGATCGATTAAGTTAAGATAATAAGCTATCAGCAACATGCTTTGATGTAAACATTTCCATATCTTAGTATTTCTTATCCAATCCAATCCAACTTTATTTATACAGCACTTTAAAACCTCCAGACCAAAGTGCTGTACAGAGAGATACATCAAATATAAAATCACACAGCTCAGCTCACAAAACATAAAAATAAGTATAAAATCACGTAAAAGATACGAACACAAAACAAACCAGAATAAACGTAACAATTACAAAATAAAAACATAAAAACAACCTGTCTGATTAGCAAGGGTAGGTCGTTCCACAGTTTAGGGGCGGCAGCAGAGAACGCACGATCCCCTCTGCGCTTAGACTTTGTTTTTGGCCCCCTCAGGAGCAACTGATCAGCTGACCTGAGAGTGCGAGTGGGCGTGTAGCTGTGTAACAGCTCAGAGAGGTAGGGCGGGGCCAGGCCATTGAGGGCTTTAAAAGTAAATAAAAGAGTTTTAAAATGAATTCTCGAATGAACGGGCAGCCAGTGGAGTGAAGATAAAATGGGGGAAATGTGCTTGTGTTTGTGAGTGCCAGTTAGGAGCCGTGCTGCTGCATTTTGCACCATCTGCAGGCGAGCAAGGGAGGACGCACTTATCCCAATATATAGTGGATTAAAATAATCCAAGCGGGAGGTGACGAAGGCATGGATTACTGTTTCAAAAAGGTCACTATTTATAAAAGCCTTTATTTTGGCTAGCTGCCTGAGGTGAAAGAAGCTGTTTTTAACAACTGCCTTGATCTGGCTGTCCAGCTTGAGTTCAGGGTCCATCTTTATCCTAAGATTTGTGATGGTAGGCCTGGTGGAGTGGCCCAAGGATCTTAGGTCTATAGGAGTGGTCCGAGGGGCACCAAAAACCATAACTTCGGTTTTGTCATTATTTAATTAAAAAAAGTTGCATGACATCCAGGATTTAATGTCTTCTAGGCAGTTTAACAGTGGTTTAATTGAGTGTGAGTCGTTCTTTTTAAGTGGCACATATATTTGGCAATTGTCTGCATAGCAATGAAAAGCAATGCCGTGCTTCCTAAGAATGGACCCAAGAGGGAGCAAATACAGGGAGAATAACAGGGGGACTAACACTGAGCCCTGTGGAACCCCACAAAGTAGAGGAGCAGACGAGGACTTTGAGTCCCCAAGGCTGACGCAGAAAGTCCTACCAGTCAGATATGACCTAAACCATTTGAGGGCTTTGCCCCTAATGCCCACCCACTGCTCCAAACGAGCTATCAGGATCTCATGGTCCAATGTATCAAAAGTGGCCGTTAGATCCTGGAGTAAAAGGATAATGCATTCACCTGAGTCTGTTGCTAAAAGGATATCATTAAAAACTGATTCCGTGCTGAGCAACGTTTTAAAACCAGATTGGAAGACCTTGAGTACATTGTGCTCTTAGAGAAAAGCGAGAAGTTGACTGTATACAATCTTTTCTAGGATTTTCGACATAAAAGGCCATTTGGAAATGGGCCTAAAGTTTGCAAGAACTGTGGGATCCAGACTAGGTTTCTTAATAAGTGGTTCTACAACGGCATGTTTCCAATTTCCCGGAACAACACCTGTGAGCACACTGCTGTTAAGAACTTCAAGAGCAAATGGTCCTACAGTGTGGAATACCTCTTTAAAAAATTGAGGAGGGACAGGGTCGATTGGAGAACCAGAGGGCTTTATTTTGGAGACAATCTCCTGCACAGAGGACAGAGTCATAGGTTCAAAACGGTCAAAAACACAAAGCAGGGCGCAGAGACAGAGATATCGTTTGCTGGAGCAGTGATTTGAGTCCTAGTTGAACTGACTTTATTAATACAAAATTGAAGAAAATGTTCACAGACTGCAGGGGAGGTCTCAACACAGGTAGTCTGAGGTGCATTAAGAACATAATCTATTGTCTGAAACAGTTACACAAGGTTTGTGACAGTTTTAAAAGAATGATGTCAGAGAATTTTTTTCTTTTTGCCTCTTTCACAGTTGTCTGACAGAGACGCCAACACTGCCTCAGCGTTTATCTTTATATCAACACATTTATATAAAAAAATGTATTTCAGAACAAAATAAACAATATATAGTATCCCTATACATGTCATTCAGCAATCTTATTGAATTGATTAGTGTATATGGAATTGTGGAAGATTTATAATGTTGTCCATCAGTAATGTCTTGAGAACAGATTCTTTGAAACCAAGTCGAATAATGGTGAAAATGTGCATTGAGAAAAGGCAAATAAAAAATGATTATGATGGGTTAGAATTTGATTGTGTAAACTTATATTAGAAAGGACCTCTGAAACATATTCAAACTGTAATACAAAAGTGTATGTTGAACTACATAGGATTAATGTGTTTGTTTTTACCATAGAATCAGATTTGTATGAAGGACTGCAGAATTTTACAAGTAAAACCTTTCTGATATGGTGACATGCAAAGAAAGACTAACTTCAGAACAGAAGGGAGTGGAAAGTGGAAATAGTACATTCTCCCGTAGGGAAACATAGACTCAGAGGTGGGTGCAGGGTGGAGGTAGAGCTATGAAGAGCTGCAGCAGTAACATAAAGTGACAGCACAGCT
The DNA here is from genome assembly GCF_949606895.1 of Notothenia rossii. NCBI lineage: Eukaryota > Metazoa > Chordata > Actinopteri > Perciformes > Nototheniidae > Notothenia > Notothenia rossii. Next base: position 60,015,587 of record NC_136902.1, read on the forward strand.
GGCAGGTGAGCAGTGTCACTGCAGCAGCGCACTGACAGCTTAAGTGAAATTTTGATGAAAATTCTGATTAAAAGAGTGCTTTTGATACACGTTGTAGTGAAAGGAGTCTGCCCTCCGAGTGCAAGCAGCAGCCGACTTGAGTAGAGTGACATGAACAATTATTATTTGCGCTAATGTTTGTATTCACTCCACGAAAGGTGAGCAGCAGTGTTAATGGCGGCAAATAATTGTACACATTATTACGTTAAAAACGTCCAAACACTCAATTTATTTAATTAATGGGTTAGTTTAAATGTTTATTTACCCGTTTGTGAATGTTTGGGAGTGAGATGTTTATGTTTTGTCTGTTCATTTGGTTATTGTATTGGTTAGCATGTAGCTAATGCGCTAATATTTGTATTCACTCCACGAACGGTGTGTCAGAAGAGCTGCCATTGGGACGAATAAATCATTACTCAGCGTCTCCATCACAATCCGATCTACTGTGTCCTGTCTTCCTCCCCTCTGCATAACATCCCATCACCAGTAATAAACACAACGCAGAGTCCCAGGGTGTTCAGAGAGGCTACGGGACATTTGGGTTAAATCCTTCCAAGTGCCAGCTTGTGAGAAAGGAAGTGCAGTACTTGGGTCACTTGGTATCGGCGGAGGGAATCAGGACTGACCCAGAGAAGATCAGCAAGGTCAGGGACTGGGTGAGGCCCACAAACAGGAAGGAAGTGTTGCAGTTCTTAGGGTTTGCTGGATATTACAGGCGGTACGTTGGTGGCTACTCGAGCATCGCTGCTCCTTTATACCGCCTGACAACTGGTGACCCCAGGAAGAAAATAAGAGGAAGGAAGACAAGTTTGGGTCCTGAGCTGCCCTTTTTGTGGACTACAGAGTGTGAAGAAGCCTTTCAGTCCCTGAAGCAAAAGTTGAGGACTGCTCCAGTACTGGGTTATCCGGATTACAGCCTACCTTTTGTGCTTCAGACCGATGCGTCGGGACAGGGGCTTGGTGCTGTCTTGGTTCAAGTCCAGGATGGAGCTGAGAGAGTCATAGCCTATGCGAGCAGAGGCTTGAGCCCGGCCGAGTCGAGGTATCCTGCACACAAACTGGAGTTCCTTGCTCTGAAGTGGGCAGTGACAGACAAGTTTTACGACCATCTCTATGGGCGTCCATTCTCTGTCCAGACAGATAACAACCCCCTCAAATATATGTGATGTCCTCTGCAAAGCTGTATGCTACCGGCCAATGATGGGTGTCTCGGCTGTCCACCCAGGTGTCGCACAGCAGTGGAGAAGCGGAGGTGCATGGGAAGCTCTACTGGCTCCAGAAGGTACTGCAGGTCACAAATCCAGTACTCTATGAGCATTTTACTGTCAGCATTGCCAGTGAAGACTTGGACATTCTTCACCTGATGGGTCTGCATGAAGCCACCATAGGCAGGCAGTGGAATGCTTGGGTGGGTGAGGGCTCTGCCAGGATTCCTTTGCAGTGGCTCAGATAGACCAGGTTGAGTGTGGTGATATGGAGGTAAGCGCGCGGACTGATGAAGAAAATGGCGATTACTGCTGAGTTGAAGGTCCGAAGCACGCATCCTTGGAGCAGGGGCTTGGGTGTGAGCTGCATAAGTTACATTCAGGGGGTTGGGCGCTGTCATGTTGGGGCCCCATGCACTGGCGACAGAATGTAGCCTCGGGGCTCCTTCACTTTGAGTCAGGTCATGTGGATAATGGACAGCAGCTTGTGACATATGTGATTGGGGGGTTCGTTCATAATCTGACCATCGGAGGGTCTGCCCAGCAGCAGGGGGGTTATTCATAATGTTAATTGTTTGTGGTGTTTCAAACCTTGGTGCGGGTACTTGGGGTTCAGGAGCTGGATATGCATAGCTGGTGTAGACATGGGATTTTCGTTGACTGTATCACCGGCTGAGAAGCGGCTGCACCCAGTCTGCCATAATCAGACCTGTTAGTCTGGTGACTTGGACCCGGGCTAGGGCTGTTGTCGAAACAGAGCTGAAGTACCTGTATTGAAGCTCCAGTGCCTGGAAATGAAGATACATGAGCTGGAGTAACAGGGTGATCAGTATAAGGTGATAGGATTGGGGGTTGTGGGGTATTATGCAAGCCTGAGTCTGTGGGGTTCCAGCTGATCCGGTGGTCTTCAGTATCAAACTGTAGTGAAGCATTTGCAAACCTGGTGGGCTGGTTGGTGAGTTTTGGCCTCACTGATAGCTGGTGGTTCGCTGTGCTTGTGCACCAAAACCCATTAATTAAATAAATGGAATGTTTGGAAGTTTTTAACGTAATAATGTGTACAATTATTTGCCGCCATTAACACTGCTCACCTTTCGTGGAGTGAATACAAACATTAGCGCCAAGATGGCGGCCGCACCCAGAACAGGAGAAATACAGTGTCTCACAATGGACAAAACACAACAATTTGCTGCGCAACACCTATTAGCCTGTCAAGGCTGCTACCTTACACTAACATGGGGAAAGTGACATCTGTAAATCAGTGGATAATTTTTTTTAAACTCAATAAACTACCCAGTATGAACTATTTTATAGCCCTTAGAATCATTAGGTCCTTAAAGTTGTAAAATGCACTAAAAGCCGAATCTAGATTTATTTTCTCTCTGCATTCATTCTAGTGAGCCGAGAGTGGGAGCTCGGGGGGCGGCGCTTAAGGGGCGAATGCTCTGTGAGCGCACATACGGGTTATTCTCATGGATGTATAATAGAGAGGCGAAGTCCCTCCCCTTCCGGTGGGACTCATGGGACCTTATTTCGGAAAAAGTTTGTATTGAAGTCAATGGGGAGAGAAAGATTATCTTTCGATCCCGTTTGAATTGTGCCACGAATTACACATATGATGTTTGTCAATCTTAAATAATAATTTCCATGTCAAAAAAGTCACAGTTTGTCGCAAAACTGTTGAAATATAATGAAAAATATGCAACTAGAAAGACTACAAATCCCAGAATCCCGGTCCCGACTAACTCCCCTTTTGTGTATGTACAGCTCTCATCATGGCCAGACTTGTAGTGAATTTCACCTCTTTTAATACTTTCCGCCTCATTCTGAAAGAAAGAAGTGAAATATGCCAACGTGACGGCCGTCTTGGTGGGTGGTGCGAGACGGGAGATGTTGTTCATTGAGCGGTTTCACACCAAAAAAGTGTTACTTCACAGTTTTCAGACCCATTTTTATTTTTTTGACTTGTAAAATTATCTTTTAAATTGATTGTGGGCTACCTAGCGCCACTTGTTTTGATGTACGTTTTTGTTGATAACGTCGCGAGTTTGTATCTTTCAGTGTTGAGGTGGGCACTGTTAGATTCGGTGTCTTTACGATAATAAACGATGTGTTGGATGTGCAGCTAGGATAAGTAATAAGGGAGCTAGGAGTGATTTTCGGTGCATTAATAGGTTAGCATCTTTCGCTCAGGGCTAATTCAGAGGCTCACTGTTAGAATTATGTGTTTTTTTTGAAAAAAAAATGAAAAAGATCAGTTAAATGAGTTTTTTCCAAGCGGCAAATCCTGGGGAAGAGCCGGGATGCCAATACGGAAGTGCAACACACTGCAGTTCATCTAGTGGCCAGTAGGAGCAGTCTGCAGAAGGGAGCAATTTCCATAGACCCCCATGTTAAAATGCCCAACTTTAAAGCAGAAATAAACATGTTTACATCGTGGTTCAAAAAACCATATTCTCTGTATAGTTAGATCCCCCCTTCATGAATATGGATTGGGGGGTGAATTATTTTTCAACTCATCTGTTTAATTAATATTAAGCCTTAAAATTACGCATATATTAGGGCGTGGTCACATTGAGTGACAGCTCCGTTCAATCACTGCTGCTGCTAGCTTCTTGTCTCTCTGCTAGCTGCTCCGTGAAGCTAGCTACAGGGACTCTGCCTGCTCAGTTCATCAAGGGAACACAACTTGATCCGGCCGTGGTTGTTTGTTCTTCATGCTTATATATCGGACTATTGTGACTCGTTCTGCGGTTAAAACAGACGGCGCATTAATGCGGTTTTTCGGTAAGTGAAATTCGAGTACTTTATTTATGTGTTAATGATTTTAACCAGCTACGTAATGAATGTTAAGGCTTGGGTTAGCGTGTAAGCGAGTGGTAGCTACATCGGTACTAACAATGCTAATAGTGTAGATCATTCTCATATGATAGCCTCCAAGTTAAAATCATAGACTATATATAAAGGTTAAAACGAAATAGACAAGTGTTAAGCGTTAAGTGGGATAATACTGTACAACAAACGGCTTCTGTTTGAGGTTGATAAAATAAGGTCATCCTTGTAACTTAGAGAGATATTTTATTTTATAGGTAGGAACTGTATGCATCGCTAAGGTTAATTTAGTATGTAGACAAGCTAATGTTGAAGTCAGGGTCGGCGTCATGGGTGGGCATTCGCGGGCCATGCCCCCCCAAATGAGTCACTGTGCCCCCCCTGCCAGGCCAGGCAAGCCCTGCCACTTTGCCGTTTTTTTAATTAATTTTTTTATCATATTATAAGTGAAAACGTTTCCACTAAATCTTTTTTGTGTGAAATAAATCAGAAATAAAAGAATATAAATAAAAAACACAGCCTGAGGTGTGCTCACTGGTGATTGGTGTGTTTCTTGACCAATGATCCCGGCCTTTGATTTGTTGTTATTAATTTAAAAAATGCGCGCATAATTAGCAAGTCAGTGAGACGAAGCTAATGCTCGGACTGTCGGACAGTAATAAAGTAATGGATATACGAAAATGGCTGCAAGGTGCAGCTGCTACACGGCCTCCTCCAACTCCTCCACCTCCTGAAAACGAAGGGAATAATGCACCCATCTCCAGCATCGCCGGCGGCACCACCTCTGAAGAGCTGGAGCCGTGCTCTTCGACCAGCCAAACTGCTAGCCAAGCCCATCTACCTGCTGCAGCTAACGTTAGCGCTGGAATTCAACAACCCATATATGATCTTGGAACTGATCAGCCCAAACAAATCTTCTTAAAACAGTACCCTTACAGCATCCTCACTGGCAGGAGGCGTTCGTTTGTCTCTGCTTGGTATCACAACCGAGACTGGCCTGAATACAGTGTTAAGGCCGATGCTGCATTTTGTTTCTGCTGTCGGCAGTCTAGCAAAACCCGGAGAATGGATGCATTTATGTCTGTTGGCTTCCGTAACTGGAAAAATGTGGTGGAAAGAGACAAGGGATTTCAGAAACATGCAAATTCAAAGGAGCATCTATCTTGCTATGCAATGTGGAAGGAGCGAGAGAGGCGTGCCAGCACTGGAAAGGAGATTTCTACACTTGTTAACGCAGACCAACTACGAAAAAACAGGTATTATATCTCCTCTCTTATTGATGTGGTTGGATTTCTGGTGGAAAACCAGTTGCCTTTACGAGGGAAGATAGAGGCTTTTGATAACATGTCAGAGGGGGGCAGTGGCCTTTTCCTCTCCCTGCTGGACTATACGATAAAAAAAGACCCCAAATTGGCTGATGTAGTGAAATCAATCCCTCGAAACACCACTTACACTTGTCACAAAATGCAAAATGAACTCATAAGTACACTCAGCAATGTGGTGACTGAGGCTATCGTGGAGGAAATAGGAGACTCCTTTGACACACTGAAAGTAGATGGAACCCGACCAATAATTTCACCATATATGTAAATAATCTCTCTAATAATTTATCAAAGGCTGCTTTCCATTTTTATGCAGATGATAGTGTTATTTATTGTTCATCCTCTTCTATAGAGCAAAGTCTTGATTTCCTCCAGTCGGCCTTTGATGTTATTATTATTATTTTCTGTCAAAAATACTTGAACGTGTCATTGCCTCACAACTAAAATCCCACCTCAGCTCCAATGACCTCTTTGAGCCATTTCAATCCGGTTTCCGATCAAAACACAGCACCGAAACAGCTCTTCTGAAAATCACAAACGACCTCCTCCTCTCCTCTGACTCCGGCAACCTGAACATCCTCATCCTCCGCGACCTCACCACAGCATTCGACACCATCAACCACACCATCCTGCTGTCCCTCCTCGAATCATCACTCAACATCACTGACACTGCACTCTCCTGGCTGAAAAACCACCTCACCGACAGACATCAGTTTATCAACATCAACAACTGCACCTCCTCCACTGCTCCTCTGTCCCAAGGCGTCCCCCAGGGTTCGGTGCTTGGCCCCCTCCTCTTCATCCTTTACATGCTCCCCCTTGGCAAAATTATTCTTCGCCACAACCTTCAATTTCACTGCTACGCCGATGACATCCAACTTTATATCTCAACAAAAGCCATCACCCCCACAAAACACTCCACTCTCACCAACTGTCTCTCAGAAATAAAAGCATGGATGCAAACAAACTATCTCCAACTGAACAGTGCCAAATCAGACATCATCATCATCGGCCCCCAATCCCGTATCAAAGACATCCAGAATTTCAACTTCACCATTGACAGCCACACTCTATCTCCCCCCCCCCCCCCCCTCACATCCGCAACCTCGGAGTCATTTTTGACAGTCAGCTCAAATTCAACCACCACATAAATCACATCACCAGGAAACCCTGATTCATGCATTCATCACTTCACGACTCCATTACTGCAATAGCATCCTCTATGGCATACCATCCAACCTCCTCAATAAACTCCAACATATCCAGAACTCTGCTGCCCGCCTCCTCACCCACACCCGCTCCCGAGACCACATCACTCCCATCCTCCAGAACCTCCACTGGCTCCCCGTCCGTAAAAGAATCCACTTCAAAGTCCTCCTCATTACTTACAAAGGCCTCAACAACCAGGCCCCCCCCCCCTACCTCACAGACCTGCTGCACCACCACACCCCTTCCCGCTGCCTCCGCTCATCAGAAGCCAACCTCCTATCCATCCCCACCCGCACCAATCGCCGGACCTGGGGAGACAGAGCCTTCTCCGTCGCTGCCCCCTCCCTCTGGAACTCACTCCCACAACCCATCAGAGACTGCACCGACCTCACCACCTTCAAAAAACTCACCTCTTCAATCTGGCTTTTAATGTGTGATTGTTTTTGTATTATTTGACTTTAACTTTAACTATATATTTATTTGTTGTTCCTTTCTTCTCTTTTCTTTTCTCTTCACTATTATCTGTAAAGCGTCTTTGAGCACATGTAAAAGCGCTAACAAATTAAATCTATTATTATTATTATTCCATCTAATTTATCTCAAGTCAAGTTAGTATTAAATGCAGACAAATCCAAACTCATTATATTTTCAAATGGCAAAAAGTTAACTTATTTTCTCCCCAACATTTGTACTGTTCAAGGGACTGACATTGATATTGAAAGGGTCACTACATATATCTAGGTTTTATTATTGATCAGAACTTATCTTTCAAGTCACACACTGAAAATGTTGTTTTAAAATTAGGTTTCTCCTTTCAGACAAGGAAACATTTGATCTCTGTAACGTTTTTACCAGTATTGGATTCTGGCGATCTGCTTTACATGAATGCCTCTAACCAGTGCCTAAAGACTTTGGATACTGTGTACCATTGCATTGTGCATTACGTTTTATTACTGGAAGGATATATATATTGTGAGTTTGGCATAAATATGCACTTTATGAAAATTATTAGTTGGTTACTGTTAGTAAAAACAGTAAGGTTAATAGCCTACTGGATGTTTGTTTTGCTAGTGGATCGCCAGGCCCTCTGACCTGATCTGTGGAGTCTCAGCTGTTCATATGAACAGGGCTTGACATTGTAAATGGCCCGCTGGCCCGGAAGCATTATTTAGACACCTCGGCCAGCATAACGTACTTTAAAATCGCCCCACAGCTGTTTGCTGCGGAGCGCAGCGGGAGCGGTCTCCGGTGAGCGGGAGCGCATTCATTCACTACAGTCAGTAGTGGGAACCGCAGTAGACAAAAGGCGTTGCTATAGCAACACGTCATATTTATGTGAAAAGGGGTGGGGTTCCGCTGGCGGAAATAGGTAACAACAACAGAGGGTGCTACATAACACTTTCAAGTGTGTGTGTGTGTGTGTGTGTGTGTGTGTGTGTGTGTGTGTGTGTGTGTGTGTGTGTGTGTGTGTGTGTGTGTGTGTGTGTGTGTGTGTGTGTGTGTGTGTGTGTGTGTGTGTGTGTGTGTGTGTGTGTGTGGGGGGGTGTGTGTGTGTGTGTGTGTGTGTGTGTGTGTGTGTGTGTGTGTGTGTGTGTGTGTGTGTGTGTGTGTGTGTGTGTGTGGTACCGATACATGTGTTAAATGTAGTATAGTTGTTAGGTTGGAGGCGGGAATCATAGCCATAGAAGCCCGGCTCCGCATCTTAGAAAATAACTCAGCTACAGTAACGCCCATGTTAGCCGGTGCGGACCGGCAAAAGGTAGCTCCTCTTAGCCGTCCCCCGGAAACTCCCGAGCAGCAGGGAGAATGGGTGACTGTTCAGAAGGGGCATAACGCGAAACCCGCAGGTCCCCACCAACCCGTTCACGTATCTAACAGATATTCCCCACTCAGCGAGACACCCGCTGAGAAGCCAACTCTGGTTATTGGTAGCTCTATTATGAGACACGTGAATTTAGAGACCGAAGCGTCCACAGTCACATGCATTCCGGGGGCCAGAGCGGGCGACGTTGAGGCGCATCTTAAACTGCTGGCTAAAAATAAACGTAAATACAGTAGGATTGTTATTCACGTCGGTGGTAATGATGTTCGTTTACGCCAATCAGAATGCACCAAACTTAATGTGGCGTCGGTGTGTAGTTATGCTAAAACAATGTCGGACACCGTAATCTTCTCTGGTCCCCTCCCCAATCTGATCAATGATGACATGTATAGCCGCATGTCATCATTTCAGCGCTGGTTGTCTTGGTGGTGCCCAGCAAACAATGTGGGCTTCGTGAATAATTGGACAGCCTTCTGGGGAAAACCTGGTCTGATTAAGAGAGACGGCATTCATCCTACTTTGGAAGGTGCAAATCTCATTTCGGCAAACATTTCAGGGCTCTGTGGACTTAATCCATGACAAACTGGAGTTGAGACCAGGAGGCAGAGTCGCAGTCTTACACGCTTCTCTGCGCTCTCTCCTAGGCAGTCATCCATAGGAATCCCGACCCAAATAAAATACCCAATATTAACGGTGTGTGTGTCTGCCCAAGGACAATTTAAGGTAAAACCTAATAGAGGTGTCATACATAATAACCTAATAAAAGTAAATGTAACAACTACTACAGTGCAACAAAACAGGAAGATTAAATGTGGTCTCTTAAACATAAGATCTCTAGCATCTAAAGCAATACTAGTAAATGATTTAATATCAGATTATAATATTGATATATGCTGTCTCACTGAAACTTGGTTGAGACATGAAGAATATGTCAGCATAAATGAGGCCACTCCACCCATCCATATCAATACTCATATTGTCCGAGGCACGGGCCGAGGAGGTGGAGTTGCAGCAATCTTTGACTCAAGTTTACTTATCAATACTAAACTAAAATTAAATTATACCTCCTTTGAAAGCCTCATTTTCAGTCTTACGCATCCGACCTGGAAAACTTTGCAGCCAATTTTATTTGTTACAGTGTACCGTGCACCAGGTCCTTATTCAGAATTCTTATCAGAATTCTCTGAGTTTTTATCAGCTTTGGTACTTAAAACAGATAAAGTAATTATCGTAGGTGACTTTAATATTCATGTTGACGATGATAAAAATAGCCTTACTGTTGCATTTAACTCTATATTAGATTCTGTTGGTTTCTTTCAGAGTGTAAATAAACCAACCCACTGCTATAATCACAGTCTTGACCTTGTTCTGACTTATGGTATTGAAATTGAGCAACTATTAGTCGAACCGCATAATCCTGCTTTATCCGACCATTTCTTAGTAACTTTTGAAGTACTGTTACTAGACTACAAAGCATTAGCCAAAAGCTCCTGCGGCAGAAACTTATCTGTTAGTGCTATAGCCAAATTTAAGGAAGAGATTCCACCAATACTTAACTCGATAGCATGTCTGCATGTAGGGGAGGAAACTTATTCAAAATGTACACCACCCCAAATTGATCATGTTGTTGATAGTACTACAGATGCGCTGCGAATAAAATTAGACTCTGTTGCTCCTTTGAAAAAGAAGAAAATAAAACAACATAGATTAGCTCCATGGCATAATGCCGAAACCCGCAAAATAAAGCAAAAGTCGAGACAACTTGAAAGGATATGGCGTTCCACTAAACTTGAAGAATCTCGTTTAATTTGGCATATTACTCTCAATGAATATAAGAAAGCACTGCGTAAAGCGAGAGCAGCATACTACTCTTCATTAATAGATGAGAATAAGAATAATGCAAGATTCCTTTTCAGCACTGTAGCCAGGCTGACAGAGAGCCACAGCTCGACTGAGCCTTATATTCCCATAGCACTCAGTAGTAATGATTTTATGTGCTTTTTTAACGATAAAATTGTTACTCTCAGAAACAAAATCAATGACCTCTTGCCTTTGACCAGTATAGTGTTATCAACAGCTCCCGGAAACGTAAGTTCTAATATTACACTAGATAGTAAACTAGAATGCTTTTCAGCCATAAACCTTGAACAATTAAATTCAATGATTCTCTCTTCTAAACCATCAACGTGTATCTTAGACCCAATTCCAACTAAGCTGTTAAAATAAGTTTTTCCATTAATTAGCACTTCTTTATTAAATATTATGAATATGTCTTTATTATCAGGCTATGTTCCACAATCATTCAAAGTAGCAGTGATAAAACCGCTTCTTAAAAAGCACAACCTCGATCCAGAGGTTTTAGCCAACTATAGACCTATTTCTAATCTTCCGTTCCTCTCAAAGATTCTTGAGAAAGCAGTCGCAAAACAGCTGTGTGATTACTTAAAAAACTATGATTTATTTGAAGATTTTCAGTCTGGCTTTAGAACACAACATAGCACAGAGACAGCTCTGGTTAAAGTCACAAATGACATTCTAATAGCCTCTGACAAGGGACTTGTCTCTATTCTTGTCTTGCTCGATCTTAGTGCTGCATTTGATACTATCGACCATGATATCCTATTGCAAAGACTAGAGCACTTAGTTGGCATACAGGGAACTGCATTAGGCTGGTTTAGGTCCTATCTATCTGAACGCTCTCAGTTTGTACGTGTCAACGATGAATCTTCCATGCAAACCAAAGTTAGCCATGGAGTGCCACAGGGCTCAGTGCTTGGACCTATTTTGTTCACCCTATATATGCTTCCGTTAGGCAATATTATAAGGAATCATTCTGTAAACTTTCATTGTTATGCGGATGATACTCAACTATATTTATCAATCAAGCCTGATGAAATTAATCATCTAAATAAAATTCAAGACTGCCTCAAGGACTTAAAAACGTGGATGACCTTAAATTTTTTGATGTTAAACACGACCAAAACTGAAGTTATTGTACTTGGCCCGAAGAATCTACGAAACAAATTATCTAAAGATATATTAACTATGGATGGCATTAATTTGGCCTCCAGTGAGACTGTAAGGAATCTTGGTGTTATATTTGATCAGGATTTATCCTTTAACGCCCACATAAAATCAATTTCAAGGACCGCCTACTTCCATCTACGTAACATTGCAAAAATCAGGCATATCTTGCCTCAAAACGATGCAGAGAAACTAGTCCATGCATTTGTTACTTCAAGGCTGGATTATTGTAACTCCTTATTATCAGGGTGTACCAAGAAGTCAGTCAAGTCGCTTCAGCTGATTCAAAATGCTGCAGCTCGTGTACTAACCAGAGTTAGGAAAAGGGACCACATTACTCCTGTTCTGGCTGCCTTACACTGGCTCCCTATGGAACACAGGATAGAATTTAAAATTATTCTTCTCGCCTACAAAGCCCTTAATGGGCAGGCGCCATCTTACCTTAAAGAACTCATTATACCCTATTGTCCTACTAGGGCATTGCGTTCCAAGAATGCAGGGTTGTTGGTTGTTCCTAGAGTCTCTAAAAGTACAATGGGAGCCAGAGCCTTTTCTTATCAAGCTCCACTTTTGTGGAATCAGCTTCCAGTTTGTGTTCGGACGGCATACACCCTATCCGTTTTTAAGAGTGCGCTTAAGACCTTCCTTTTTGATAAAGCTTATAGTTAGGGCTGATTAGATTCAGCCCCTAGTTTTGCTGATATAGGCTTAGTTTGTCGGGGGACATCTTACTTCTTCCTTCTCTCTGTCTATACCTGTGTACTCTCATGTTCCGATTAACCCAGCTTCCCCAAATGTCTTTCTTTTTGGTGTCTATATACGCCGGGATCCGGAGTCATGGATGATCCTGCGGTCCTGTGTCATGGATTGCGAGTCCTGGATCTTGAGTCGTGGCTGTGGTCCTGGATCATAAGTCCTGGATGGATATCCTCGTGGATTCATCTTCTTATTATACACACATGCATTTCCAAACATTTGGACTACCTATGTTGCAAATGTATTATCTTTTCAATTTATACACGGCATCTATTGCACGTCTGTCCGTCCTGGGAGAGGGATCCCTCCTCTGTTGCTCTCCCTGAGGTTTCTCCCATTTTTCCCTTTAAACTGTGGGGTTTTCTCTGGAAGTTTTTCCTTGTACGATGTGAGGGTCTAAGGACAGAGGGTGTCGTATTGTCATACTGATATTCTGTACAAACTGTGAAGTCCACTGAGACAAATGTAACATTTGTGATATTGGGCTATATAAATAAACATTGATTGATTGATTGAGTGTGTGTGTGTGTGTGTGTGTGTGTGTGTGTGTGTGTGTGTGTGTGTGTGTGTGTGTGTGTGTGTGTGTGTGTGTGTGTGTGTGTGTGTGTGTGTGTGTGTGTGTATGTGTGTGAGAGAGAGACTTGGCTTAATGAAGCGTGCAGTGCTGTGTGTGTGAGAGACAAGAGTCTTTACAGCATGTGTGTGCCCTCCCCCTGGTAAATGATTGCCCCCCCATTCGATTTGTTCTGGAGCCGACCCTGGTTGAAGTAGTGTATGTGAAATCAACCTCACAATAAGATGTGTGTATATAACAATTATTAATGTCATATTTCAAGATGATTACTTAGATATTACAATATGGTTGGTTGATCTGGAGTTCATTATTGAGCTTACACGTTAACGTCACAGTCATCTGAAGAACGAATCCAAACCTTGTTGTTTTTATTAATGGCATTACCAAATGGGTATCAAATAAACAGTAAGCATTGATAACACAACTTCCAAAGTTACAGTAAAATAAAAAGGACCCTGACTCGGACAATACACAATCCAACATGTTCAACAGAAGAGAATCAGTTATATTGTTTGTACACATGGTACTTTACATATATATCTGTTTGTTTAAGGTGTCCAGGTGATGCAGACAGGCTGGACCAGAGAGTGAGAGACAGAACTGGACTCCTCATAGCAGTGAACTTCAGCACAGGTATAAAGACTCTGTTTTTCATACTGTACAAAGAATCAAGAAAGATATTGGTTTAACTAAATTCACCTACAGTACACATCAGTTAACTTGAGGGGTTTTTCCATGCAAAAAGTTACATTTAGATGTTAACAAGCAATATGATTTTGTCAGCTTTCTAATTTAATGTATTGAAGGCAAATATATTTAACACATAGTGAGAACTGCTACTATTTATCTCTGAATATTGTCTGTAAAAAACGTGGTAAAAGTTATTCTTTCAGTGAGACAACAGAGCAAGCTTCTACAGTTGCACAACATTTTTATAAGTTAAATATTATTTTGATAACATATATTTCAATGTTGATGAACTTCATACTGTTCATTATTAATCTGATTGTCTTTGTAGCTCACGGTTGAAATAAAAAAAAACATTACAATTACAACATAATGATATCTACAGCCCCTAAACACACAAACACACCGCTTTCATAAATAACACTCTTGTTCTGCAATAATATGTTTTATGTTTCCTGTCATTTTTGTTAGGAAAGGACATGCCTGAAAGACAGAACATGTTCTCCTTCTCTGAGGGTCAAGAAGAACATCCAAGAGGAACATTAAAAGCTGATGCTATGAGATTTTAAGACCAGTACACTAAGAAACTACTTTTATTGTAAAAACCATCAGCTGATCGAATGTACCTATTTCCACATCTACACTCCATCAGCTGATTATTTCTATTTGCCTCGCTTTATGAGCTTAACATCACTTGTGCCTTGTACCGCAGAGTTTGCATCGTCACAAATAAATGGGGCCAACCTTCAGTCAGATGTGAATGTGTAATCTAACATTTTCAGTAAGAATAATGGACGAAAGGAGTGCAAATACAAATACAATTTATTGAAATGTGAACCATAAGTTAATCAAACATGTTTTAAATAAAAAGCACATATGGACAGAAGGTGTAAAACTATTAAATGTATAAGTAAACACATTTAGTCAAATAAAGTGACAGACTAGGCCAATGCAGTTGGTATCAGCTTTGCCCAGCATGTGCTCCTCCATCAGGCCTGGTCCTCCTGATGGAGACCCTCAGTCCTCTCCAAACCAACAGACAGGACGTCCATCACATGGAGGTTTCTCCCTGAAGTCTCTGCAGCTTTCTGGACACCACGCTGTCTCAATCCATCCACACTGAATATGAGAGGGGGAAAATGAAAATAATAAATGCTTTAGACAATAAGAAACATAAAGTTGACTGTTGAGTTGCTCAGTTTAGATTGTCAATACGATTACTGTATAACTAATATATCAGGTTAAGAGGCTCATTAAAATAAAGATTGGTTTTTAAATACATGTTGTCTTTTGAATTGTTTGTCTAAAGTCAAGGATCTAGAACTGGTACTTAGTTTTAATGATACAGTCTGGTTATTATGCTGTTTGGAAGAGGCCTCACAGGTAAGAGCACTAACTAGCTACCATCACATGTACCTTAGCTTGACTTAAATGTATTTAAACGTATAATTAAGTGATATCAAAATATAAATAACTAATGTCATGCAAACATATTAATATTTGCTTGATTCCAGTGTTGAATTTAGCACAATTGTATGCAAACGTTCAGAGATTTTAAGATTCTGAAGTATTATGCAAAAAACTCAATAACTTAGATTATTATTTATAGTTTTGCTGAATAGTTTCATGTCCGCTTACCTTAGAAACGTAAAACGCCACGGCAGTGTGCAGATGGGGAGCATGTTAGCTTAGCTTGGTAGCTTCAGCTAGCTCTGGAACTTTCAGCTCGGTGGCAGCAGGTCCCGGTGTTACAGTATAAGTTGAGTCATGACAACTGGCGACATTCTATTATTTTCGTCATAGGAATCCGGGGCGTTTACATTGAGGACCCATTGTTGACTTACCAGGAAAGAAACATCGTTTGTCGTTTACGTTCATCTTTTGCTATATCTGCCTTCCTAAGATCACTTTGCTGCACATTCAGTACTCGTATGTGAGGTTGTGGGTGAGAGTCCGATATCGTGACGCTTACAGGGAGGTATCGAACATTACAAAGTAGGTGACTGTGTGGATGCCTGTTCAAAACATTGCAAACTTCAATAAATCATTTAAATTATATATTTGTGTCCGACTTTCATTTGTTCATCGTTCTTAATGTGATGTATAGTAGCTTTGATAGCTGTCCATACCTTCAGACAGCCTAAAAGTAAAACACAAGTTGTTTATTCACAGCCCGAACGCTCATCGAGATGACTGGATCAGTCATGACAACTTGTGATCAGCTCCGATTAAATTGTGATATCAATTCTGTAGCTAACCTCCAGGGAGCACGTTTATTTTATGAAATACCTGTATCCCTCTCATCACAACAAGACTCTACACTGTGCAGGAAAAACAATTACATACATGAAAATAACCTTGATGCATGGGAATTAAACACACAACTATCTTCCGTGGCTATACTGATATGTCACAGTAACGGTAAACCACAGAAAAGTAAGTCCAGCGGGGCACAAGTTGAATACATATAATACGGTAGTTCTATTATGCCTTTAAGCCTATACGTTTAACCCATAAGAACCCGGACCCATTTCTACTTTTGGGGAAATTAAGGGGAACGTCATTTAGACTAAATAGACATTTCTGACAAGTAACCTCCCTAGTGTCAAATATCTGGGCTTTAATGGTAAAGTAACTCTTATTTATAACTTAATTAACAAGGATGATGTTTTGGTTTGCATTTGTTTGAACATACTATGAATTGAAGAATAAAAAATATGTTAACTAAATATAATTGAATCAGATAGATTAACTGACCAGACCATAATCATATTTCTAATTGTGCATATATGTCACTCCGGGTTTACTGTGAATGTTTAGGGTTAAAGTCCCGATGTGACACCATGTGTCACAGCAATATTTATGGCATTTGTTTCATATCAATTTCATCAAGAAATGTTTCCACAACAGGTTAAATGTAATCAGAATCAGAATACCTTTATTCGTCCCACAGAGGGGAAATTTACATTTGTTACAGCAGAAAAGAGCCGAAGACAGCTTAATGTTTAACAAATGACATGTCATGTAAGCATTTTTATTCTTAAATGGCTTGAATATTAACTTTAGCAACAAAAAACCTTTCCAAATCTAGCTAGTTCTGTCACATGTTTTAGCCTGACACATGGACATCTTGGACATGTTGTTATGGGAAGATAAAAGCAAATGACAAGGACCATGACCCCAGACTGTTCAGTGTGTGTCACTTTGGGACTTCATGAGATAAAAAAGGCTAAAGCTGTATGGAACTTTCCAGAACATTTAAATTTCATGTGACACCCGTGTCTAAGCAATTCTGTCTGCCTTCCGTGTTCCTGTTGTTATTTACTTCCTCTCTGCCTTCTTCTGATGATTTATCTGTTAGTTTGTGTGTTTAATTCCCATGCATCAAGGTTATTTTCATGTATGTAATTGTTTTTCCTGCACAGTGTAGAGTCTTGTTGTGATGAGAGGGATACAGGTATTTCATAAAATAAACGTGCTCCCTGGAGGTTAGCTACAGAATTGATATCACAATTTAATTGGAGCTGATCACAAGTTGTCATGACTGATCCAGTCATCTCGATGAGCGTTCGGGCTGTGAATAAACAACTTGTGTTTTACTTTTAGGCTGTCTGAAGGTATGGACAGCTATCAAAGCTACTATACATCACATTAAGAACGATGAACAAATGAAAGTCGGACACAAATATATAATTTAAATGATTTATTGAAGTTTGCAATGTTTTGAACAGGCATCCACACAGTCACCTACTTTGTAATGTTCGATACCTCCCTGTAAGCGTCACGATATCGGACTCTCACCCACAACCTCACATACGAGTAATGAATGTGCAGCAAAGTGATCTTAGGAAGGCAGATATAGCAAAAGATGAACGTAAACGACAAACGATGTTTCTTTCCTGGTAAGTCAACAATGGGTCCTCAATGTACACGCCCCGGATTCCTATGACGAAAATAATAGAATGTCGCCAGTTGTCATGACTCAATTTATACTGTAACACCGGGTTATAGCAAAGGATCCGTCTAGTGTAAATATGACGTCACATTCTCGTTGTAACTCTCGTTGTAATCGGAGCGGCTCGGAAACACATCTACAGCAGTAACATGATGCAACATACACATTAATGCAGCTGCAATATTAATAGAGAAACATCAGACATAATAGTAAAACACTGCAAGGGAACATTTTATTGCACCAGGAGCTATCTTGGGACTTTTACTGCGAGAACATTGACTTGCCTGTGAATAAAAAAAAAACCATAGTGTTGGTGATCTACAGTGTTGTCGTTCTTCTTTGAACACCAGCAAGACCGCTAACACCCTATTTCAACAATCACACTCCCTGTAATTGACATAATTAATAGATAGTTTAGCTTCTCATCATCCTTTGCTGTGGTGGCCCACTGATGTTAACGATCGTAACTGAAAGGCTGCTGCCAAACGTAAACATTCAGCCACGTGACATTCAGCCAACATCTCGCGAGAGTTTTACACAAGACGGATCCTTTCTAGCCATAACCCAGGTCCCGCCTCGGCTCCGCCTCTTTGCCCTTATTTGGAGCAGGCTGGAGTAGGCGGGAGTTGAACTCTGACGTCAGTGTCGAGCCGTTAGTGGCCGACTCCGCCTACTAAGGGCTTCTCGGCAACTCTGCAGAATCCTATGGGTGACGTCACGGACCCTACGTCCATTTATATATACAGTCTATAGAGAGGCGAAGTCCCTCCCCTTCCGGGAGCCTCCATGGGACCCCGGAAGCGGAAAATTATACATTGAATTCAATGGAGAGAGAAAACGTATCTTTTGATCCCGTTTAAATTGTGCCACGAATGACACATATGATGTTTGTCAATTTAAAAGAACATTTTGCAAGTCAAAAAAATAAAAAATGTGTCGTAAAACTGTGAAGTAACACATTTTTTTGTGTTAAGCCGCTCAGTGAACTACATGTCTCTGGTCCAGCACAATACGCGTCACCAACACAAAGATGACCGTCACGTTGGCACATTTCACCTCATTCTTTCAGAATGAGAATAAAAGTATAAAACGAGGTGAAAATCACTACAAGTCTGGGCACGTTGAGAGCTGTACATACACGAAAGGGGAGTTAGTCGGTTCTGTAAGAGCCAGCATGCGGGACCGGCTTTACAAGGTTTCGGTGAGTAATATGAGTGCAATGTTTAAGGTTAATGTCAGTCAATAAGGAGGAGAATGAAAAAGAAGATGATGAACCACAGACCCGGCATATAATGACTGCAGTGTGCAGGGCTGTGTTAACTTATGTTACTGTTATCAATAGCATTAGTTGACTGAGAAAACCGTCAAGAAAAAAAGTTTAGCGATGTTACGAGTCGACTAGCATAATATGAACCACGGCTGTGATTGACAACCTGGACAGCCAGTCAGAAGCTAGAATGCCAACCTAGAGAGCCAATCAGAACCTAGAACGGGTGTACTGTATACGGGTGTGTATGCTGTGGATAACATTAGTGTTCACAAGAACAAGGTACACTCCCGTGTTTTGTTTTAGTTGCTCTTCAGATTGAAGCGGACAGTTTTATATCGACTATATGTGTGATCTCCTTTTTACATCTCGTTGTGTCATTTGAGTTTATTTGCTGTGTGTAGATTCAAGGATTTTGGTTATCTTGTCAATTTGTTTGGTTATCTAGGCACAGCTGTGTGTGACTCCCTCTGGTACACTGGTATGTTTTCCTAATGTAGAGAGCATTGATTAATTCATAAACTACACACTGAGTCTAGATCCTGACCAAATCCTTTTTTGTTGATCAAATGTTTTTCAAAAATGTAATACACATTTAAAAAAATACAATGTACAATCACAACCAATACAACACAAATTACAACAAATTCAGAAAAAACAAACAACAACAATCAGACAAGAGGACAGAACTATGGAAAAATAAACCCTCCCACCCCCAGATCTGGACCATCCTTGTATTGCTCATTCAATCTATTATAGCATGTTAACAAACATGGTACTTACTTTATTTGTACAGATCTACATGGGAGAGGATGGCGTGATGCAGAGCGCTGTCTGTGGTTGTGCACGGGGGATGTACAAATGCAGCCACGCTGCAGCATTGGCAATATTTGCCATGTGGCAGATCAGCTCCACAGAAGTTGAGTGCCAGTGGAGGAAGCCTGGCACTTCAAAAGTAGTCCAGCCGGTGTCTCAACTCTACCAACAGCAAGAGGAGACATACAACCCACTGGCCAGAGACATCGCCACTGAGGAAGTACAATGGTTCAGGTCTGCACTGAGGGGCGCAGCGTGGCATGGCATGGCTTTTGTCACCTGAGCCAGAGCTGCAGCCTCAACATCAGGCCATTTTCAACGTGCCGGAGCTGGTGAAGGAGCGTGGGGGTCGGGGGCTTGAGGCAATTCTTGCCTCAATGCGACTGAGCAGAGACCAGCAAGCTGCCATCCAGACAGCCACCGTAGGACAGCGGACACATCCTCAGTGGCAGTTACACAGGCAGGGCAGGTTGACAGCCAGCAATTTTGGTGCTGTGCTGAGGTCGGGACTTTCATCCACTCCATGCGCGTCCCTCATGAAGAGGGTGCTTGGGGGGTACAATTTAGACGGAGTCATGGCTGTCAACTGGGGAGTTGTAAACGAGGTGTGTTTGGCCAGTGTGTTTGGCCTTTTAAGTGTGACACATATGTAGTGATAAATGCTTCACCTGACCACTGTTCCTAAATAAAAAAAGTTTTCTGCGTCGTCAGTCATTTTTTCGAAATAATTACCAATATTTCACAAATTCTTCATGTCAACTTAAGAGCACAGCTGTATGTTGAGTGTCAGCTTTGCTTGGTTCATCTTACTGGGGGGCAGCTACATGGATGTCGGTGCAGTCCACAATCATTTTGCAGTTGAAGGCAGAATGAATTTATTATTGACTCAGAATGAAGCACAACTTCATGTCATACAATACATTGACTTTATTTGTAACTGTAAAAAAATAAAGCATTTATTAGCAAGCAGGACCTGCAGGAACAGAGAATGGTGATGGATGGAGCTGGGAAGAGAGAAGAATAAAGAAAACAGATCAACTTTATTATCGGATATTAAAAATTCAATTTCAAAACAAGTTGCCGCTCCTACAGTTTTCTAGTATGTAAAGATGATTTCACATTACCTATGCAAAATATCACACTCAATACATGTGTCTCTCTGGGGGGTGCGTTGTGCCTTTGATGTATATAAATAATATACCATAACCAAATACTATTACGTACAGTGGAAATCAGGTTGCCAGAGCAGGTCAGTCCAGTGTGCATGTTCCTCAGGGTCTCAGCAGTTACAGGTGAGGTAAAGAAAATAAAAGAGAAAAAGGTCAGTAACAACACTTTAAAGTAACAACACTGAATAATTATCTATTTTAATAATTTTCTCTCAGTAATCCCTCAACTACTGTCTTTCCAACCAACAGATTGACTCACCCTCACTGTGATCACAATGACACATGTCCAGAAGAATGTCATGCAAAGCTCCCTGCCTGCCTGCCTTCCTTCGACTCTCCCTGAACTGCTTCCTTAGCACCCGGTGGAGGGCGCAGTAGGCCACTCTTCAAATGTTTCACGAAATACTTACCATGATGACTACTCTTACTGTTTAACATTTTGGTGTACTTCATGTAATAAAATAATAACTTAATGGTAAGGCTACTAAAAATGACAAGGCTAAGTAATGTAATGCTAACTAACGTGCTCGCTACTCGTCGCTACTAGCTAGGTAGCTAACTTGACTATGTTCCATGCACAACATGTATATTACCTATGATATTACCTGATATGTCTGATCCAGCGACTCCTGTTCCTTTCATAAGAGGGGAAGCGATAGAATGAGCAAGTGGTATGATCACTTTTGTGATTACAACATGGTACAAAGCACACAGGCATCTTGTAAAAGTGAATTTATTGGAGCAATCTCTTATATTTATTGGAGGGAATAAATCAGTTATGAAATCTTCTTCTTCGCTTTAATTACGAGTCGCAACCACTTGGAGCATTATCGCCTGTGACATCACATGCGCGACCCAGAATGGGATTTGGGATTTGTAGTCTTTGTAGTCGCGTATTTTTCATAGTCTTATATTTCAACAGTTTTACGACAAAATGTGACTTTTTTGACATGGAAATGATTGTTTAAGATTGACAAACATCATATGTGTAGTTCGTGGCACAATTCAAACGGGATCAAAAGATACGTTTTCTCTCTCCATTGAATTCAATGTATAATTTTTCGCTTCCGGGGTCCCATGGACCGGAAGTAGATGGGCGTGACTTCGCCTCTCTATAGAGAGCCGCAGTGACGCGTCGTAAAACCCGGAAGTAAGTTAGCATTTTTTAGCACTTCCGGTTCCTTCCTCAAAAAGCAATGCATTTTTTCCATAGGGTTTTGGAAAATAGCTCGAAATAAGGTCTGTGGTTGACACAAATTTAAGAGGTAATTGACGTTTTGTTCTACGACATTAAATACATCAGCAGTGACCCCACTGGGGATTTTTGAAGAGTTTACGTGTCTGAAAAACAATGGTTGTTACCGAGTGGCTGAATAGGACTACAGAAATTGTCGAGGCCGTTGTACGTCATTACGCCGAACACGTAAACACTCCCGCTAAGTTTGTTTTCCCCTGTGTTCTGCTTGAAAGCAAGTACATGCATATCTTTAGTATCTGTATATATCTGACCATTAGAATCTGTATTTTTGAAATTGTCTTTTTTAACACCGTAGTTTTACAAATTATAGAACAATTAATTACCAGCATTTTCCCATTTTACTCGGCAGTTTGTTTCGTTAGCTAACGTTAGCTAAAGCTAGCGCTACTAGTTAGCTACGCAATGGTTTATTGCTTTGCTCCAGGTTGCAGCCACAGGTCTTCGCATGGAACGTGCTTGTTCTATCGTTTCCCGGCCAATGTTTCCCAAAGGAGAGTCTGGATTCGTGCTATGAGGTAAGCTGATGTTACATTTTTGTCCATGTCACTGTGAAATGTAAATGATGGGTAGTGACTGTATCGCCGTTTTAGAGATGGCGCTGCTGAAAAGACCGCAACATAAGTAAAGATAATGAATACATCCTATTAAAACCTGCGTGGCTTATATGATAAGTCTAATTAGTACAAGCAGCATAACGTTTCACCATGTAACTAAAGATTGTAGTCAGGGAAATCAGTTTGACATATTGAACTAATAACAAATCACCTCTGGCTGGCAGAGAACTCTGCTCCATAGCTTCTCTTGGACGTAAAATCACATGTACATTTTACATTTATATTCAATTTAATATCCCATCCCTCACATACTTTTGTATATGTAATAACTTATATTTTCTTTTTCTTTTTATGCTGCTGCAACACAAACATTTCCCAAATTGGGATCAATAAAGTAATATATTATCTTAATTAAGAAATATAACTATTATAATTAGTGTAGCAGCTGACACATATTTTCAGTATGGATTAATCTCCCATTTATTTCTTTAGTTCAATTTTGATCTATAAAAATGTCAAAATAGTGAAAATGTTCACGAGACTTCAAAGTGCAAGGTTATATATTTAGGTGTTTTGCTTTAGCCTATGTACTGTATGTCTTAATGCTCTTATATGTGACGGTGTGACTTCCATGAAACTAATATTTTATATCTTCCCAACAGACGAGCTGACAGGAAGCCCAATGCCTGTTCCCGCATCTGCAGCTGTCATTTTCTTTTACAAAAGAGAAAAAGGCCTGTTTCATTTGAAGCACAGAATGTAGAAGAGCATTCCTACTGTCTGAGAGGGATAATTGATGGAATGGAGGAAGAAGCTGCGTGTCTAATGACTGAGGAGGAAGCAGGTCCATCAACACAGGCGGCTGCTAATGAAGATCCTCAACCACTATCTGAGAATGCCGAGGAGCAAGCAACCACGGTAGAAGAAAAACTTCAATCTCAGCAAAGACACATAATGCAGCTAGAGATCCAGCTAGAGGAGTCCAAGGCAAAGCAGAGTTACTGCCGTGACAAGTATTCTGCCTCTCAGCTGAGTGAAAAGGTTCTTCGGATGGAGACAGGATTGCCAGATAGAGACACATTCAGTGCTGTGTGTGAGTATGTTGCTCGTTTTGAGGGTTCCATTACATACCCAGAAGGTTGGTTCCCCAAAGCACTGAGTCTTGAAGACCAAGTTTTCATGACCCTCATGAAACTGCGTCATAATTACACACACCTTCATCTGGCTGCACTCTTTCACTGTGGTGAAAGCACTGTCAGAAATGTGATTGTAACATTTATAGAGGTTCTCCACAAATTACTTTTTAAGGACATAATGAGTACTGTTCCCAGCCGGGAGAAAAATAAAACCAGCTTGCCTTCTTCATTTCGGCACATCCAAAACTGCAGAATGATAGTGGATTGTACGGACATCAAAATTGCTATCCCCAAGCAAATGGATATCCAGAAAGAGACCTACTCTGCTTACCGTGGCAAGCACTCCTTCAAACTACTGCTCGGGGTTGCACCAAATGCTGTGATCACATACTGCAGCAAACTATACCCAGGATCAACAAGTGACAAAGAGATAGTACGGGATTCTGGTGTTCTTCAGCATTTCAAACCTGGAGATCTGATATTGGCTGACAAGGGATTCTTAATCCAGAACATTCTTCCTGAAGGAGTCACTGTCAACATTCCCCCATTCCTCTGTCATGGCCAACTGACACACAGCGAAGCACAGGCTATATCGCACAAAATAGGATTCACGTCGAGAGAGCAAATGCTCGTTTGAAAGAATTTAGGATCCTAAAGTTCATTCCATCTCACCTGAGGCCCTTCGCAGATAAACTGGTGCAGGTATGTTGCGCACTAGTGAACTTCCAACGTCCTCTCATAAAAGAGGTGGGAGAAAAATAGTGTCTTTTCACATGTAAACACATATGTTTCATACACATCTTTTCAAATCTGTAAGCCCCCCTCCCCCCTCTCAATCAACTTCCTCTTGACTGACTTTTCTGTTTATTTTATTTTACTATATTTATTTGTTTGTCTGCCCTCCCTCTGTAAAGCGTCTTTGAGTTGTAAAAAAGCGCTATATAAATAAAATGTATTATTATTATACTTTGTTTTACATTTTGAGTTCATCATTACACTCAAACTGTCTTTTCATTGGGTGCATTTTATTTATTTTATTTAGATTCTGCTTTTTAATCAATCCAGAAACATGTTTCATACTTTGTTTTACATTTTGAGTTCATCATTAAACTCAAACAATGTCTTTAAACTGGGTGCATTGTATTTCTTTTATTTAGGTTCTGTTTAATACACATATTAATTTGACTCAGATGTGCTGATAATATCTGCAAATATAAATCTTTAAACTGTCTTTTTACCTTGAAAAGTCTGGCCTCTCGGGGTAGGCTCATGTTTGTTTTTCTGTCTTTCTCTATCAAAAACGTTACTCCAAAGAATGGTTTGTGATTTGTGATTCAGAGGCAGGCTTGAATCAAGAAACCACAATAGTTTTCTGCATGGACTGCCTTTTTTTATTAAGAAACATTATTTTGTAAATATGTTATTCTCTGTAGTCAGAAACCTAACACTCTAACAACCACAACATTGCAAAGGTGAGTAAATTACATTTAAAAATTATTCACAATTTCTTAAAATTACTATATTTGAAAATGATAGATTTATGATCTTTTTCATCGAAAATATGAACGACTCAAACAAGGATCGCAGCAGCTACAAGAAAGATCTTCAAAGGGGAACCATAACAACCTGAAGCTGAGTTTTCTCTAAAAGATTTTTTTAAATTTTAACAGCAGTGCTCTCTGAACTCAGAACAAGTAAATTAATATGCCTTTTTGTTTTTCTGTCTTTTTCAGAAAATAACCACAACAGTGACAAAGGTGATTATTCCGTCAGTGCCAGCTTTGGAAGCATGTGGGCCTTGAAAAAGTCCTCAAGAGCCAACAGGTTAGGCTGCCAATTGTCATCTCGGGCTATCGGAATGATAACACTGTCTTTCGTAGTCCAGACCACAAAGTAGCAACTCTCTCTTGCAGTGAGGTGAAGCTGACCTTGCACTTGGTGCCAGTAAGGATGTTCCTCACGCAGGCGGAATGTTTCTCCTTCCTTACTGACACAGAAGCCCTTGATTTGCAATGCTTCACTAATTGTGATTCCCTGGCTCCGTAGGGACACTTTACCTCCAGCACAGCGGAAGACCCTACCAGACCATCTGGAGATGCCCCCAACACTCCTGATTGGGAGAGCCACAAACCTGACTCATGGACCTGCATCTGGGTTGCAGTGGTGAATGCCCTGACGCCCTCACATTCATTCATAGTCCCCCACTGTACAGACAAAACACCATCAAGGGCCTGTTGTTGCCCTAGCACCCTGGCAATAAGGGAAGCAGTCACACGCTTTGACCTCAGGACAGCTCCAAAGTTGCTGGCAGTCAACCTTCCTTTCCTGAACAAATGCCAGTTTGGGTTGGTTCGCTGACCAGTGGTAGCCACCTGAATTGCCCTCTGTTGCTCTTCAGACAATGCCATGCTTGCCACAATTACCTCAGGTCCTTGATGCCCAACATATTTGAGAATTTCAGGAACAGTAAGTTTTTCCAAGCTGTAGTGTTCCTCTTCTGGCTCGGGGGAGGGAAGCCAAGAAATTCCTGAGAACCTGCCCCCGAGTCTGTCCCTCAGCCAGTCACGATCTTCGGAGGTGGGCTCTCTTGTCAGCGGGTTGAATGAGTTATTGGTTGGAGGAAATAGCTCCTCCACTGAATGTGTACGTTTAGCTGCCTTTGGTTTCTTCCACTGACAGGGGGTGTCAGTGCAGCTGAAATTGTGGATGGCAAAGACGGATAATGCAGCCGCATGACTGCATTTCCATTCTCCACGTGGGCATTCACATTTTGTGGAGAGAATTCCCTCTTCTCCTGTAGATACCTGTGGTGGTGGGATTGTTTTATTATTTAAAATATATTTACATTTGTAATGCCTTCCCAAGTATCCCTTTAATTGTTTATAGCCTACTGTATGTTTATTTCATGGATATTTCTGTGTTTTCTGGTGTGTAATATTTGTAATAAAGATTTCATGTGACACATAAAATTGATTTGTTGATGGGAATTAATGTGAATAAATTAACTCTAGGTTAATGGTACTCTCGCTATCACTACTCACCGACACTCTATAAACCTTGTCCCTCATGCTAGCTCTGACAACACCGGTAAGCACACCTTCATCTAGGCTGCACTGTTGTACGTGTCCTGACTTGTAGTGGTTCTCTCCTCTATCTACACTCTTCTTGTCATCTTTGTAAAATGATATCAGACTGGTAATTGACACAGCCATGACTTCTAGTGAAATTCAGTGTGGCTAAAATGAAAAGCTTTGTTAAAATATGCAAGTGCGCGAAAGTCAGTTGAAACGATCTTAAGTTGGCGTGACGTTGAAGTCGTACGACCCTGCTGCTGTACTGGCTTGTAGTTTGTTTATAGCATAACGTTAGCATTTTGCTTCTGCCGACTAGATTTATTATTCAAAAATTATAAAAGTAGGGTTGACATGTGGATATTATCCGGGTGAACAAAACGTGATCCATCTCTTAAATATGTGTCAACCACAGATCTTATTTCGAGCTATTTTCCAAAATCCTATGGAGAAATTGCATTGCGTTTTAGACGAAGGAACCGGAAGGAGTTTACTTCCGGGTTTAAGGACGCGTCACTGCGGCTCTCTATAGTCGAGCCCTGGAGGTCCCATGGAGGCTCCCGGAAGGGGAGGGACTTCGCCTCTCTATATGGATATCAAATATTCATAGTTTATTAAATATTAAGGTTCCTTAGACCTTAGACCGGGTCCTTGGGGGCCGAAATCGCATCATTTGCAGGAAACAACATCTAAGGAACCTTAATATTTAATAAACTATGAACATTTTATATCCATATAACGGGAAAAAACTCATTTAACTGATCTTTTTCATTTTTTTTCTCCAAAATAAACACACAATGCTAACACTGACCCTCTGAATTAGCCCAGAGCGAAAAATGCTAACCTATTACTGCACCGAAAATCACTCCTAGCTCCCTTATTACTTATCCTAGCTGCACATCTAACACATCGTTTATGATCGTAAAGACACAGAATCTAACGGTGCCCACTGAAAGATACAAACTCGCTAGGTAGCCTAAAACGCTAACATGGCTTACCTTGGTATTTCACTGGTCAAAACTGGTCTTCAATTACATTAAAAGGATAAAAACTATGCTCAATCTGTCTAAAAAGGTCAAATGTCACTTGTTTTGCATCAATCTTGATACAGGGTACTTATTATATGTTGTACTTTGGATTCCTAAAGCTTTTAGTCTACTAACCCATCATCCAAGGTTAGTTTTCACTATAAGTACAACATATTGTTTTGGCGGACACTATAATTTACAGTTTTTTACCATGTTCAATCTGAATTTTCTTGAAAATAAAAAACATCTATATTGATTCTGACTTTTCTACATCCAACTCACAGGTTTATCATTACTTTGAGAAAAAAAATTAACCCTTTTAGAAGGGAAGATATGGTCATCTGTTCTGGGAATGTAATTTTCGAGGCTGAAACCTGAAAAACAGGCTTGGGGCCTAACAGGTTAAGAAGCTACTGTAGTCTTATGGTCATGCTCGTCTCTTGTGTAAACTATTTGATCATAAAAATACAGTGTTTTTTTGCTAAATTGGATTTTTTTTAGAAAAGTGATAACACGAGATTGCAGACGTTTCTCAACTGGAAGCCATGATAGGTTTCTATGCCTAACTCCAATATGAGTGTGCTTCGAACAGTGGAGAGCTAGTCTGGCAGCCTTGTTTTGAGCTATTTGTAATTTCTGTAAATGTGTTTTTGCTGCTGAGGACCATATGACCGGACAGTACTCAAGATGTGACAAAACCAGAGACTGAATGACTTGTTTCAACGTGGTTGGTGTGTTACTGATGTGGAATCATCAGCATACATTATTACACTGGACTTATTTAATACGTAAGGAAGGTCATTTGTGAATATAGAATACAACAAAGGCCCAAGCGAACTCCCCTGTGGGACCCCACACGCAACACCTTACTTTCAGAAAAGCTCCCATTGAAAAAGACTTGCTGCCTTCGCCTAGTCAGGTAGCTCTCCATCCAACACATAACAACAGAACCAAAGCCATAGCATTTGAGTTTGTTCAGCAGCAGACTATGATCGATTACATCGAAAGCTGCGCTAAAGTCTAACATCACAGCTCCTACAAGCCTCCTACTGTATCATCCATGCTCTCGGTCATTTGTGCAAACGCTGTACTTGTAGAGTGACCATCTCATGTTGGTAGTTCTTTGTCAGATTGTTACTTGAAAAGTAGTATTGAATTTGGGTGTATACTATCTTTTCTATTAATGTACTTCACACTGGGAGGAGACTTATAGGTCGACTATTGGAACCAGCAAAGGTTTTTCTTTTATCCTTGGGTAATGGGATGAGCTTGGCTTCCTTCCAGATCTCGGGGCACACGCCTTGCTCTAAACTTTTATTAAAAATGTGACTCAATGGCTTGGATATATATTTGGCCGTCATTTTGAGCAGTTTACCATCCAAGTGTCAATCCCAGGAGATTTATCATCGGACAGATGTAAAAGCATATTTTCAACATATTCTTCTGTAACATTGTGGAATTCAAACATGGACTGCTTTTCCCTCATGATACGTTCTTTAATGATGTGATGTGACACGGTGTCCTCGACTGCACCCATGGCATTCCTCAGCTTATCTACTTTATTTGTAAAGTAATCATTAAAATGATTTGCAATATCTGCTGGCTTGGTAATTAATTTACCCTCGGTTTCTATAAAGGAAGGCTGCATGTTTGAGTTGCTCCCCATTATGTTATTCAATATTTTCCATAATTTCTTTCCATCATTCGTAGAATCACTGATTTCCTGCATGTAGTATTCCCTCTTTCTACATTTATTCAATTTGGTTACCGCATTTCTTAGTTTACAGTAATGTTGTTTGTCACATGGAGAACCTGTTCTGTCTGCAGTTTTTTTAGAATCATCTCCTTGGACCATTAAACTTCTCATCTCGTCATTCAACCAAGGTGCACACTTTGACCGGGCAGACCATTTTCTCATAGGAACATACTGATCGGCAATCCCCATGAAAGACTTCATAAATACTCCCAGTGCTTTTTCTGGGTTTTCCTCATGGCAAACATCAAACCATTGCACATTCTTTACCTCCTCTACAAATTGTTCCTGATTAAACCCCTTATAAATCCTTCTATAATTTATCTTGGAGCCAGCCTTAGGTATTTCGGTCTTGCGTACAGCAACTAGATTATGACCACTAAAGCTAGCTGTGAGTTACAACACTTTAGTGCAGTGCTCTGGCCTGTTAGTCTAGATGTGGTCAATGCAGGTCGTTGGAATAGCTCCATGTTTATTTGTAGCCCTTCTGGTTGGTGATGTTATTACCTGATTCATATTACACATTTTGGCAGCCAATGCAATCTTGTTCCACATGGGGCATTTCTCATTGAAGGCATTGATATTCAGGTCTCCCATGAAATATATTTCGCTATTACACTCAGCTGTATTATCTACCATTTCACAAATACCATCTAGATATTTTGAATTGGCACTCGGTGGCCTATAACAGCATCCAATTAATATGGGTTTTAAATTTGGCAATTGTATTTGTAACCATAAAGCTTCTACTTCATTTTTCATTAGGTCGTATCATACTTTAGCTGGAATATGATTTTGTACATAAATCAAAAATCCGCCACCATTCTTATCTCTATCCTTTCAGAACAGCTTGTAACCATGCATTGCAAGCTCTGAATCATCAACAGATGAGTCCAGGTGTGATTCTGAGATAGCCAGTATGTGTATATTATTTGATTCTAGCAAATGGCAGAGTTCATGCACCTTATTCCTCAAACTACACACATTCAAGTGAGCAAGTAACATTCCCTTCTTAGGCAGATTAACAGAATGTGACATTATTGTCATGTGTTCATAATTAGTTCATATCAGATATACCTTAAAAGTCCAGTGATACAATTAGGTTCTGGAG
The DNA here is from genome assembly GCF_949606895.1 of Notothenia rossii. Lineage (NCBI taxonomy): Eukaryota > Metazoa > Chordata > Actinopteri > Perciformes > Nototheniidae > Notothenia > Notothenia rossii. Next base: position 60,046,175 of record NC_136902.1, read on the forward strand.
GGGGGTGGGGGGGACATGTCAAAGAGATAAAACCTTATGAAGGGGCCTAGCGTCGACCAAGACGCCACCGTGCATACATCTTCTACACTCACACCGTTGAATAAGGCTGTTGATACAGCCACAGCCCGTGTGGAGTGCGCACAAATCCCCGTGGGGCAGGCTCTCCCTGCCTGTCCGTAGGCATGTGAAATGCACTCGCGGGGCAAGCCTGCCAGGCGTTTCTTGGACAGAGCTTTCCCGATCAGCTAGCGCACGCACCGTGCAGAGGAGGTGCAGTTTAGCCTCCCTGGCCCCACCATAGGGGGGGGGGGGGACTAAACCCCCCCAACTGAATAGCCCTTGACCTGAACGCACTCCTTAAGTTTTAAGGCACAAAGGAGGGGTTCGGTCTAAGTGTCGTGCCGCTCTGGTCACCCCGAATTAGCAAACAACTTGGGTGCACCGACAGAGCAGTTAACTCGGACAATCTTTTGGCTGACGTTAAGGCAAGAAGCAAAGTTTTTTTCCACGACAATGCTTTCAGAGAGGAGAGCTCCAGAGGCTCAAATGGTCCTGAGGCCAGAGCCTCGAGCACTAGGGGCAGGTCCCACTGCGGGGTGGAGACGTGCACCACATGGCGCAGTCTCCTAACCCCCTGTAAAAACCGCGACATCAGTGGTTGACTAAAGGCTGACCTGCCACCAAATCCCTTATGACAGGACGAGATGGCTGCTGCATACACCTTCACTGTGGAATGCGCCAGCCCTCTGTCCACCAATAACTATAAGAAGGACAAAATAGAGCCTAGCTCAAAAGATAGGGGCTCTATTCTCCGCTCCTCACATCATCGCTGGAACCCCAGCCACTTTGGCCTGTAACAGGCTGTGGTGCATTCAGCCCTAGCTGCCTGGATAGACTGAATAACACTGTCAGATAATCCACCCTGTCTCAGCCTGTCCCTCTCAGGAGCCAGGCCTGGAGAGGTTGGCCGAGAGTGGGTAACGCCCCGATTGCACCTGCCTCTTGAGACATCGCCCTCCAGAGCTGGGGTATAGCCGAGGGCTGGCCCACCTTCATCTGTGTCATTTATGAGTACCACGGCGCCCCGACACAGACGTTCTTGCCTCACCCTCCCCAGGAGGGGGAGAATAAGATGCAGCGGTGGAAAGGCGTAGAGCAGCTTCCTTGGCCATGGCTCGTGTGCAAACGCGTCTACCCCCAAGGGCGGGTCATCGCTGAGGGCCATGGAGAACCACAGGGCACAGTGGCTGTTGCGCCGGCTGGCGAACAGGTCCACTTCCGCTCTCCCGAACTGGGCCCAGATCTGCTTCACCACCTCCGGGTGAAGCGTCCATTCGCCTGGCAGGGGGCCGCCCCTCGACATGAGGTGGCCCCCCTGTTCTCCAGTCCCGGGACGTGAAGTGCTCTCAGAGATAACACCACCTCTGAGGCCCATAACCACAGCTCCTTTACTGTGGCCAACAGGGCGGCGGAGCGAACTCCGCCCTGCCTGTTGATAAGCCACTGTGGTGCTGTTGTCGCTCCTGACCATTACATGTCTCCCCTGAATTAGAGGCATGAAATGCCGGAGGACTAACACTACTGTCCGTAGCTCTAGGAAGTTGCTGTGTCGAGACTCTGTCAGAGCCCAGCGCCCACTTATAGCCCTCTTCAGGCAGGTCCCTCCCCATCCAGTTCTGGACGCCTCCGTGAACACTGTGATGTAGGAGGTCACCCGTCCCAGTGGAGACCCCCTCCGGAGGTGGTCCGGGGACCCCAAAACTGGAGGTTGCCCTCCACTGAGGGGGGGATGGTCACCAGCCGTCGTTTGTGCCTCTTGGGGTCCAAACGTAGGCTGGAGAACCACCTCTGCAGGTGGCGCATATGTAGTAACCCCAGCGGGACCACCATGTGAGCAGCCGCCATGAGACCCAGCGTCTGCATGACAGTTAAAGCTGTCACAGTTGCCCCCTGTCGCAGCCTGTGCACCGACCTGAGAAGGGTGCGTCCCTTCTCAGGGCGCTCTCTGACAGGGTGGCGCGTCTGCATCGAACACCACACCGAAATACAACGCCTGTTGGCGAGGTATGGGGGTGCTCTTTTTCCAATTGATCGCAAAACCTAATTTGGTTAGGTGTGTGATCAACTGTGCTGTGCAAAACATTGCCTGCTCCCGGGACCCCGCCCGATAGGGAATAACGGAATGGCAGCCTGTTGTACTCGTAGGCTATTCCCTGTAAGGCAAAACGCAAATACTTTCTGTGCTCTTGAGCAATTTCCACATGAAAGTACGCGTCTTTCAGGTCGATGGTGGTGAATCAATCGCCTGGCTGCACAAGCCCTAGTAACTGTTTCACAGTTAACATGTGGAATTTCCTGCAGGAAATATTACGATTCAGGCCGCGGAGATCTAGAATAGTTATGAATTCCCCTGTTTTCTTGAGAACGAGGAAATACATGGAATAAAGACCCTTCTCTCTGTGCCGAGGATGCACAACAGATACAGCCTGTTTCTGCAACAGAGCCTGAATCTCTGCTGAGAGGAAACCCATCTCCTCCTGGGAAGACAGATTTACCACTCGCATGCCCATAAAAGGAGGTGGGACGCTGCAAAACTGGAGTAGATTTCCCGTTTCAGCGTCCTGTCCATCCACCTTGTCAGTACACAGCTGAGTTTCCATTCCCCATAACATTGTGTTAATGGGCAAGCCCTCAGCTGTGGGGCCGCAGCTATAAAGCTGTGATACTCTCTGATGACCCGCTTCGCCGCAAAACTCCCCGTAAAGGGAAGATTTGCCCGTGGGGGTTCGAAAAAGAAAGGGCCGATTATCTATTGAGGACCCTGAACGCACCGCCGCACGCCGTGGAACTTTAAAAAATAACTAGAATAATAATAGATTTATTTTGTTAGGACTTTTACAGGTGCTCAAAGACGCTTTACAGATATAGTGAAAAGAAAAGAACAACAAATAAATATATAGTTAAAGTTAAAGTCAAATAATACAAAAACAATCACACATTAAAAGCCAGATTGAAGAGGTGAGTTTTTGTGAGTTTTTTTAAAGGTGGTGAGGTCAGTGCAGTCTCTGATGGGTTGTGGGAGTGAGTTCCAGAGGGAGGGAGCAGCAACGGAGAAGGCTCTGTCCCCCCAGGTTCGGTAACTGGTGCCAGTGGGGATGGATAGGAGGTCGGCTTCTGATGAGCGGAGGCAGCGGGAAGGGGTGTGGTGGTGCAGTTGGTCTGTGAGGTAGGGGGGGGCCTGATTGTTGAGGGCTTTGTAATTAATCAGGAGGACTTTGAAGTGGATTCTTTGACGGACAGGGAGCCAGTGGAGGTTCTGGAGGATGGGAGTGATGTGGTCTCGGGAGCGGGTGTGGGTGAGGAGGCGGGCAGCACAGTTCTGGATATGTTGGAGTTTATTGAGGAGGTTGGATGGTATGCCATAGAGGATGCTATTGCAGTAGTCGAGTCGTGATGTGATGAATGGATGAATCAGGGTTTCAGCAGCAGAGGAGGAGAGTGATGGGCGGAGACGGGCAATGTTTTTGAGGTGGAAAAAGGTGGTCCTGGTGGTGTGATTGATGTGGTGATTGAATTTGAGCTGACTGTCGAAGTTGACTCAGAGGTTGTGGCTGTCAATGGTGAAGTTGAAATTCTGGATGACTTTGGTACGGGATGGGGGGCCGATGATGATGATGATGATGTCTGATTTGGCACTGTTCAGTTGGAGATAGTTTGCTTGCATCCATGCTTTTATTTCCGAGAGACAGTTGGTGAGAGTGGAGTGTGTTGTGGGGTTGATAGTTTTTGTTGAGATATAAAGTTGGATGTCATTGGCATAGCAGTGAAATTGGAGGTTGTGGCGACAAATTATTTTGCCAAGGGGGAGCATGTAGAGGATGAAGAGGAGGGGGCCAAGCACCGAACCCTGAGGGACGCCTTGGGACAGAGGAGCAGTGGAGGAGATGCAGATGTTGATGTTGATAAACTGATGTCTGTCGGTGAGGTAGGATTTCAGCCAGGAGAGTGCAGTGTCAGTGATGTTGAGTGATGATTTGAGGAGGGACAGCAGGATGGTCTGGTTGATGGTGTCGCTACCTTCCCCCGCTAGTCAACTCCGGGAAGATGGAGCACCCCACCCGGGCGCTCTCTCCTGCTGCGGAGCCCTTGGTCGGGCAGCCCTACCCCGTGACTGGCGGTACGCCGGTTCCACGGGGCGGGCCGTGGAAGTGGAGGGCGCCGTGACTGCCACCCAGCGCCTCTTCCTCCGTCTCACTGTCGCACTGCGCTCCCTCACCTGTGTGGAAACCCGTGGAGGAGCGCGTATCAGGGTCTGAGGAGGGGCCAGCGGCAGCATGCGGCTAAGCTGGACCCTCTCCTCCTCCAGGCGACTGAAACGCTACGTGACCGAGGAGATCGACCCAAAGAGCCCCTCCGAAGATACGGGTGCTCCGAGGACATCCTCTCGGTCTTTCTTGGACAGCGCGGTGAGTCCCAGCCACACGTGATGAGACGCCACTGTGGCTAGGGAAATCACCCGTCCAGAGGCCAGAGGACGGGGGCATCTGCCTGAGGTTTTGTGACGCCCAACACGCCAAGATTATGGGCCGCAGCCGCCATCTGAGTACTGAGCTTGAACATCTTATCTAGATATTCCAGGGTGTCTCGGTCCCGGGGCAGCAGGGGCAGAGGGCGTTTACCCTCCGACCAACCAGCCGCCCACGGGAGCAGATGGGCCGCCAGGCTCTCATCGAGGGGGGGCACACCCGGACATGTCGTGTCTGAGCGATCCACCACCTTAATGATACCCGCCATGGCGGTTACCGGGGCCTTCATTTTTAATGTTTGCTGCCATGTCGCCTCCACACACCGCCATACCTCTGGCAGCTGGGGCGAAACGAAGGTCGGCTGCGCCGGATGCACCGGGCCATAAACCCCCGATATCAGGCGGTTTACAGGCCTCTGTGGCAGCGGTGGGGGGAGCGGTAAACCTACACGCTCCGCTGCCAGAGTCATCACCGCCGGGAAATCCCTCTGCGCAGAGCTGAGAGTTGGACCTCAGAACAGCGAGGCGTCCTCGTCGTCACCCATCGGAGAGAACCGGAACGATGTCTCCTCGCTTCCCAAATCGCCTATGTCCACGACGTTGAGATCCAACTCATCCGACTCCTCCTGCGTGGCAAACTTCTCCAGGAAGTGCTACCCACGATACTCCCTCGTGCGCCGCGGGATCACCTGGCAGGCTGAGCACGCTGGCGTCGAGCCCATACCGTCCATCGCGTGGTCGGGCCCCAAACACATGAAGCAGAAGGGGTGCGGATCAGCCCCCGCAATCAGATTCGGACATTTCGGGCAGGTCCTATGGTCCAGTACTGGCTCCATACTTTCTCTCTTTCACTTTCACTTCAGATACGTCTCAGTCTCTCGTGGAATCACTTCCGCTGCTGAAGAGAAAAGGATGATGGGCAGGAGGCGAGGCCTCCTTATATACGGTGTGATGCGCGCGCATTCAGGGAGGCCTGCCCTAGGCCGGCTACGTCTATAGAAGTCCCAGTGGGGGAATGCACGCAGGATAAGGTAGTACCCATAGAGTCCAGTAGAGGGCGGAGCCTGTGAGTGATATAACCACTTGGTAATATACAAATATATATGTATTTTGAGTTATGATCAGTTGTGATTTAAATCTTTCTCTAAAAAGTAAAGCTGATGATGGATTACTGTGGTGGGGTTAAAATAACAATAGCCTATTTCTCTTTGAAATGTGATGGAGTAAAAGGATAGTAACTGGGATTATTCATGTTAAGTACCCCACAAGTAACTAAATGTATAGTACTTGAAGGTAAGGTGTAAAATGTTCCCATAAATACCAATATCACACACTACAACACAGACTATAACACCCCTTGTTGTTAAATACCAACCATGTGCAATATATTTTAAATTACATTTTCGTAGAGCTTTGACTCTTTCAACTGAATAAATATTACAACTCTAGATGGTTCACAGCTTCACTGTTGAGCTGTACAGTATGTTGTGCCCAGCATTCTCCTGTCCTGTGCTGAAATCAAAATGTGGATAAGCATAAAACAACACTAAAATAAATGCTACAATACTACTTGTTATTTGTTTTTTGACAACAAAGGTTGTTCATTTGTGTGTATAAATATACAACACAGGCTATATGCATATATATATATCAGGGATGCAAACTCATCAGGTATGAAGAGGGTGACAAGGATCCGAGCCCCCCGACCACACGGAATATCGGCTTTAAAATGAGGAATAACAGAGGATTTTAGCAGTCAGAACAACTAAAGCAGCAGTGTTAATAATAACAGAAATGCCAAAGAGTCACATCTAATAGAAATATATAAAAGCATTTATTTCAATTGTGTAGCAGTCAGTTTATAATTTTTTCAGCACTGTTGAGTTTTTTGAAAATGTATTTTCATGCCTCTGTGCAAGGCTTAGTCTTTCTATCTGTATAGCCAGTGGTGTAAAGTAACTAAGTTCATAAACTCAACAAGTACTATACTTGGGTACAATTTTGAGATACTTGTACTTTATGTAAGTATTTCAATGTTTTGCTACTTTGTTCTTCTACTCCTACAATTCAGAGGTAAAAGGTGTACTTTTACTCCACTACAAGTATGTAATACCTTCAGTTACTTTACAGATGTGGATGAATGATGTGAAATATAATCAAGTGTTAAATCAGACTTTAGTTCCACCTGGAGTAAATTCACAAGCTACCCTGAAGTATACAAAGTCATTCAAACTACACCTTTGAGAACACTTTAATGATCAATCATTATAAAACATATCATATATATTATTCTGAAATGGACCAATCTGCACAAGAACTGCTTTTACTGTCGCTACTTTAAAGAGAAACTTCCAGGTTAAAGCCACCTGTGAATAAATGTGTAGGAAAATGATGAATACACTAGATTTTCCCAAAAATATACAGAAATATACACGACAGTGACATCTGCTGTCGTTTTTGTAAGACATTTTCACTTCCGCATAAAAAAGCCTCGGCACGTGACCTCCCGCGTGTGACGTAACATGGGGGAAACAAGGGGGAGAGCGGCCGGTGTAACGTATTAATAAACATGGATCCCAATGCTAGTATCGACACAGAAGAAGTTGAACATGAATATTCGAATGCATATGACAGACCACAACCTTATAATTATGAGCCTGCAAGGCGTCCAAGAGACCAGGAGCAGCCAAGGATTAGAAGAAATAACAGCCATCGGAGAGAAATTGAGCTGTGGTGTGACGAGAACCAGTGGAGAACTGGGCAGCTATCTTGGTGAGTGACCGACGTTAGCTACAGAATGTTAGCTAACGTCAAGTCAAAACATTGTAAAGTTAGCTATCATATAGGCTATAACTAAAGTAGCATTGATAATATAGTAACGTTACTGGCAGGACTGTTGATACTGATCCATAACAGAAACTAATGCGCAAGTATCAGCCGTATCTCACGTTACCTAATGCAACTCCACACTACGGTGCTGTGTACCGGAGGAGAGACGCGAGATACGGCTGATACTTGACAATCTGGCGGAGAAAGGTTGTGGAGACTCCATTGATATGTCGTTGTAAATGGCTTGATGGAAAGCAGGTGTGTAGTCGGGGAGGGTGCACTGCACAGCTGATTGCAGCAGGTGAGTGGAGGTTGAGCCGGGAGCCAGGAGTGACAGCCACCACGCACACACAAACAACACAGACAGGGGGAAACAAACAAACACAAAGGAGACGGCTGGAGCAGTACAGCCACCACAGCGTTACCTAATGCAACTCCACACTATGTCTTACGGTGCCGTGTAACGGAGGGGAGAGAGAGAGAGCAGCGAAGGGGGGGGGGAGAGAGAAGTAATACGGTTTCCTGATAAAGCTGTGGAGAGTATGTGCTGCAGGGAGGTGGATGCACAACGCACCCAGGAACGAACGCTAGCTCCGGTCCTTTTTACTGTGGACTCGATGTCCTGACAGGCTGGTATTTGTGCAACCTGCACAAACACAATACTGCACCATGATTATAAATGGTGAAATACAATGTAAAACTACCGAAAAATACCAGCTCCTTAAAACACAACCGCTCTACTGTGGGATATTTTCATTTAGGGACTGGAAGAAACCTGCCGCCCCAACTCAGATGTTCAATCTGACCATTGATTGACAGTTTTGTGAATGAAAGCAGTATGGCGCCGGTGTGTGTACCTGGCCGCCTGCTACTCCTACAGTTGTTTGTGTTTTCGATGTTCTTAACCCTTGTCGCTACACAGATCCAGTCTCTGCTGGTGTATGATCGTCAATATCTTTTAGATCTTCGACATAATGTCAGGTTTTTGGATGCGTTTGAGCATGGTGGGCAGAAAACTGTGCCCCCGCTACTGGCGGGGATCCCGACTCACCTGTGCCGGGCCTTGGCCCTGCCTCCTCGGCGGAAGCGTCTCCGTCGTCGCGGCAAACGCGGAGGTCGGCTGGTGAAGCTTAAAACCTGGCTGGCAGGATCTTCGTCCATTTCCCGGACAGGACTTGGATTAATCCATCCTTTCGTTGTGACCCAGTGTTTCCTGGACCCCATCGATGCCTGCCTTGTACCTGTCATCGGATCGTTTGTGGGATTCCAGCCCCGCCGCCCCGGCCCTCCTCGGCTTTTCCAGCGCGGGGTAAACCACGATCTTCTGAAGACGCTGCCACGGTCTCGCAGATCCGCTGAACCGCAGCCCCCAGCGCCCGCCAGGGTCGGCCTGGTAAACGCCAGATCACTGGCGAACAAGACGTTTATCCTGAAGGATTTCTTCAACTCTCGCGGCTTGGATTTTCTCTGCGTGACAGAGACCTGGATCGGTGCTGGTGAGTGCAGCCCGCTGGTCAAACTTTTACCGGCCGGCTGTTCTTTTTTTAACTCCCCGCGGACGTCGGGCCGTGGAGGAGGAACGGCGACTGTCTATAAAAATGACTTTAAATGTAAGCAGCGCGCCGTCTTGTCCTCCTTTTCCAGTTTCGAGGCACATTTATTTGAGGTGGATCGCTCCGATCCGGTGCTGTGCGCCGTCATCTACCGACCCCCCAAATACAATAAGGACTTCTTAAATGACTTCTCTGATCTGCTGGCTGAAATTATGCCTCAGTATGATCGTGTCCTCCTTGTCGGGGATTTTAACATTCATGTGTGCTGTCCGGACAAGCCGTTGGTGAAGGACTTCTTAAGCCTTATTGACTCTTTTAACTTGGTGCAGTGTGTGTCCGGTCCTACACACGAACGTGGACACACATTAGACCTTGTCCTCTGTCATGGTTTGTCTGTATCCAACCTGGAAATCTGTAGTAATGTACTGTCTGATCATCTGCCTGTGATGTTCGAAGCTGCTTTCTCCCGCGCTGCAGTTCAATCCTGCGCTCCTGCTCGGAGCCGTCGGATTTTTAACCCTGTCACTGCTGGTCAGTTCTCGTCTGCTTTTAACCAGCTGTGTGTCTCCTCTGGCTTAACATCTGCAAACACGGAGGAGCTCAGTTCTTGGTTTCACTCCTCCTGCCGAACCATACTGGACTCTGTGGCTCCATTAAAAACTGTGCAGCCCAAAGCTAAACCTGAGCCCTGGCTTGATGCGAACACTCGCGCAGCTAGACAGGAGTGCCGCAAAGCTGAACGCAGATGGAAGAAGGACAAGCTGCAGGTTTTCTATCAAATCCTAATGGACTGTTGGCGCTGCTACCAGAGCACTGTTAAAGAGGCCAGAAGACAATACCTGTCTAACATTATCGACTCTAATCGTCACAACCCGCGTGTGTTATTTAAAACCATTGTAACTGTTCTTAACCCCCCCCAGCCTGGGTACACAGAGGCTTCCCCCGAAATGTGTAATAGCTTCTTGCACTTTTTCATTGATAAGGTTACTACTGTAAGGGCCCTCATCTCTACTCCTGCATCGGACCCCTCTGACCCTGTTCCTTCCTCAGCTGTGTTTGATGTGTTTGAACCTGTGTCTCTGAAGGCCTTAGAAGATGTGGTTGGCCAGATTAAGCCATCAGGTTCTCCTTGTGACTCTGTCCCGCCTCACTTTTTTAAAGAGGTTTTCCCTAGTATAGGGCAGTCGGTTCTGGCCGTTATTAACAGCAGTCTGTCTTCTGGTATTGTCCCCCAAAGTTTTAAACATGCTGTGGTGGAACCCCTGCTTAAGAAACCTGGTCTTGATCCTGGTGTGCTAGCCAATTTTAGACCCATCTCAAAACTGCCTTTTATTTCAAAGATCCTAGAAAAAGTTGTTTATACACAATTAAAATCTTTTCTGGATGAGCATGATGTCCTGGAGGTTTTCCAGTCTGGTTTTAAAACACTGCATAGCACAGAGTCAGCCTTACTAAGAGTTTTTAATGACATCCTCCTGGCAAATGACTCTGGGGACTATGTGATTCTTGTCCTCCTGGATTTAACTGCGGCTTTTGATACTGTGGACTACAACATTTTAGTGCCTCGGTTACAGCACCTAGTGGGTATTTCTGGTACTGCCTTGGACTGGTTCAAGTCCTATCTGGCAGACAGAACCATGTGCGTAAGCCTTGGTGGTTCTGAGTCCCACCCTGCTCCACTGTCATATGGGGTTCCACAGGGTTCAATTTTAGGGCCCCTGCTTTTCTCATTGTACCTGCTGCCCCTGGGTTCCATCTTGAGGAAGCATGGTATCTCCTTCCATTGTTATGCTGATGACAGCCAGATCTATGTGCCACTAAAAAAGAAGGATGCTTTCTCTCTGCAACCGCTTCTGTTATGTCTTGAAGACATTAAAGCCTGGATGTCTTTAAACTTTTTAAAATTCAATGAAAATAAGACAGAAGTGATGGTGTTCGGTCCCAGTGGCTCATGTAAACCCCCTCCTGTTGACTTGGGCCCCTTGATGCATTACAGGAAGCCAACAGTGACAAACTTGGGTTTTAAGATGGACAGTGATTTTAAACTTGACCGGCAAATTGGGGCAGTAGTGAAGTCCAGCTTTTTTTATCTTAGGCAGCTGGCAAAGGTGAAGCCCTTCCTTGGACACAAGCACTTTGAAATAGTAATCCATGCCTTTATTAAATCTCGGCTGGATTACTGTAATGCACTGTATTTTGGAGTCAGCCAGTCCTCCCTCGCACGTCTCCAGTTAGTCCAAAATGCTGCCGCACGCCTTCTAACTGGAACACGTAAGAGGGAGCACATTACTCCCATTTTAGCCTCCCTCCACTGGCTGCCTGTGCATTTTAGAGTCCATTTTAAGATTATTTTATTTGTTTTTAAATCTTTTAACGGTCTCGCCCCGCCGTACCTCTCAGAGCTGCTCCATCCTTACTCTCCTGCTCGGTGCCTCAGGTCAGCTGATCAGCTGCTCCTGGAGGTACCGAGGTCTAAACGGAAGCTCAGAGGGGATAGAGCCTTTTCCGCTTCCGGTCCCAAACTGTGGAATGGCCTCCCATTGACCATTAGACAAGCTCCTTCACTGTCCATTTTTAAAACTCGCCTAAAAACCCATTTTTATTCCTTGGCTTTTAACCCAGCATGAGACTCTGTTTCTGTTTGTTTTTATATGCTTCATTGGTTTTGTTGTTTTTATATTGTTATTTATTGTTGTTTTGTTTTTGTTTTTTATGGCATGTACAGCACTTTGTTTCAGCTCCGGCTGTTTTGAAAAGGGCTTAATAAATAAAGTTGAGTTGAGTTGAGTTTTAGATTTAACCTGCTCCATATCTGGGGATAAGATACTGTTTGATTAATGTTTACATGTTTCTAATATTGATTGAGTTATAACAGGTAACACAGATGCAGAATCAGTGGCCAAGGGGCTACTGAGAGAGGTAATTCCAGAATGAGAATGAGAAGGTGAACTGTGATAATGAAAACAATTTTGTAATATTTCAACAGGTATTAAAGTAACTGAGGTTTGAAATGTAGAAAGAACATATTACAGCTAAGTTAAAACATAGTAATGTAAGGAGATAGAATTTAATTTAGACAACATCTTGTAACTAGCCTGGTAAAGAAGAAAAAGTCATAGACTGTTTAGATCATTATGGGGATGTACATTTAATTTAAAGTCATAATAGAAAGACATTTGATGACAGTATGTTGGATTTCTGTATTCATTTTTCAGCTTGATAATATCCAAGCAGTGACAGGTAGAAGCAGTCTCGCCTGGAAAGTATTCACTTTGTCAGTATCATGATTTTAGTTGTTTTTAATCCATAACATTAGTGTGTTCCATTACCAGAGACATTAGCAGTTCATATTATATTTAGATTTTAAATGGGATCTCAAGGATTTCATTTATAATAACACAGATGCTTGTCAGAAATTCAGAGCTATTGAGATATGTTATTTAGTTAACCTGAAGATGTTGGGGTTTATTTTGTTGACACAGGCCAAGTATTAGAATTCTGAAGCGGCCTACCAGTGGTGGGTCAAACACCTGAGGGCCCAGAAGCCCTTAGCGTAGACTTGAGGGGTGGGTATCAGATTTCTCCACACAGGTTGCTGACGCCAAAAGGGGGACCCGAGGAGCAGGAGGCCGACACAGCGGAGTTCGTCAGGCCTACGTGACTCAACCCCAGGTTCTCCGCCCTCTACAGAGTGACCCAGAGGACATCTCATGCCGTCCGCCGAGGAGTAAAGGGGGACATCTGGTACTACTGGAGCCAGTGTGCAGCGGGGAAATCACCTGGAAGGACCCAACGACGACATCCGGACGGACCTGGCTATCATCAACGCGGACATCCCTACAGCAGACGACTTGGAAGCAGGCGTCAGCGGGCTGGGGGACTTCTCGAGGCAGCAGAGGAGTCTACTTCTCTCTGATCAGATTCATCAGTTCCACCTTTGAAGGAAAGGCCGCATCTCCCCCTCCCTATCAGCTGCCCTTGTTGGCGTATTCCGGGGGGGGGGGGGCACTCAGGCTCTCACTCTGATAGTTTCTTCACTGTCATTGGAGGTTGTTTTCTGTTCCCAAAGGTTTAATGAAGGGGGACAGACACAGTATCAAAGAATGACAGTAGTTTTGTTTCAAATGTCTTATGTGTGTTGGTCTCGTGAGGTGAGACCAAAAAGGGGGAATTGAAGGATTATTTGAATTATTTGAAGTATTAAAGTAACGTGTTATGGCAGGAAAGTTACATCTGGTATATTCATTTTAATGTCACCTTATATATATTCATGTGTTACATTTTAAGGGACAAAGTATATTTTCCCTCCCCAATATATTGAGGTGAAGTCTTTGTGTTTAGAGAGGGATGCAAGCAGGGGACATCCTAATTTGGGGATAGCTCCAAAACTCTGGAATGTTTCCCTCATAAAAGAAGAGGGTGCGTTACACATGCTTAGGGCAAATGTGTGTGTTTTCATTGCAGTAAATATATGTGCTGCATGATTACTGTTCAACTATACCTCTGTTTTTATTCTTTCATGTGTGGGTACTAAATGGCTAGCATTGTGGAGAAATTAGCTTAAACATGTTTTATTACTCTATATGAAATGGAAGCAGCTTTTATGACAGGGACGAGAGAGCTGGGGGAGGGGACATTCTTCCTAAGATTTTCAGCATGTCAATTATCAGGGAAATCTACTTGTTTTCAATAGACGTGTGTGGTTAATTACTTTGTATTAATAATAACAGTATGTGTAAAGGAAGCTGGAAATATGCAATGTGAAACCTTTTATTTGAAGTAAAGATGTGAACGATAGCTCAAACAAATGGAAGGGCTGTAGGACAAATGAGTGTGTTCTCTATATTAGGCCTGTGTGAAGTTTGACTATTTGAAAAGCATCTCTAATACTGCTTAAGAGCATAGGTAATGTGTTCCTCGTTATTATTGATATGAAAGTGATTTACATGTATTACGTATATTTAGCCAACTATAACAACTATATCTTAAAGGCCCAGTGAAGTGCATGTTTTTGCACCAAAATGAAATGGCAGTTTCATTCCTTACATATCATTGTGCCTGTTCATTGCTAAAATAATTTTTAATAATTCATAATTAATGAATTAATGAATTATTAATTTTGCCGTCTGAGCCTAACGGAAGTTGCAGACGATAGTGGCTGTGACGTCACAAGATGTACCCAGTTGCGATTGTAAACATGGCGGAGACTCTGGAAAGTGATACTAGTGTGAGAGAAATGATTGATTTGGACAGCTTTTCGGACAGGATAGATGAGGAAAGTGATCAATCTGGTGCACTTTGAGGGCAACATTAAGAGATTTATGGATACAGCTCTCAACACTCATATGAAACATATATTTCAATAATCAAAAAACATTGGAAGGATTTCTTAACCTATTTTATACAACTAATTTTACATAGATGGAAATATTTGTTTACATAGATGACCAAACCCACTGAGATAACTTAGGCTACAGTTTACCTCCCTGAGCTGACGTTATCTCTCTCAGTCCCACAGGAGAGCACTCTCCCTCTCCTTATTGTTGAAACAGCTAATCTCCGTTAGCTCCGAGCTAGCACCAGATGCTAACAACAACCCTGTAACTCTGTCAGTCTCTCTTTCTCTCTCTCTCGAATCGACCACTGGCCTTTATTTATCATGATCAATCAAATAATCTACGAAACAATGACACCAGCCAGGCTCACCTTCATCTTTTGGGAACAGAAACATCGCCACTTCGGCAGACTTGACATTACTACAGCCAGCGGCAATGCATCGTTTCCCCTGTGTTTTTCATCCCTCTTTCTTCACTGTCGCCTCCATTGTCAGGTTTTCTCGATTGGCAATCACTTCCAGTCGACTCCGACACACTTTCCAGGAAAATACTAGCTCAAAAACGTTGAGAAATTCGACTTTGAAAAAGAGAAAAAATGAACGGTGATGAATGTAAACAGTGCGGCGGCGTCCATCTCGTGACGTCACGCAGTAGATCGCAAGCCACGCCCACGAAGGCGAAGGTCGACTGCAGATTTCCCCGGAAAATTCAAAACTCGTCAAATTTGTTGCTATTCCAACATTTTTTGATATGGGTTCCAATGGACAATTTTGGTCATTACTATACGTATTAGCATAACAGATCATGCACAGGTGCACACTTCACAGGGCCTTTAAAACATACTTTAAACTTGTGTGTGGTAACCTGAGGGGGGAAGATGGACTCAGGGACAAAGGGCCATAAAGGGGATGTGTGTGTGCTGGCTACAAGATGTGAAATAAGATAAGGAAACTTGTTGTTTAGAGCAGGTTCGTACCAGACACCAAAAGGTGTCTGGTCTTCGTCAAACTGAAAGAGACTTTTTGTTTCCGGGTTTCTTCTGCTGTGTCGCACTGATTGGGTGCGACAGGCCATGTGTTGGTCTCTCCCAATAAGATGACCTCTGGGGGAAAGCACGCACACACCTCCTCCTGTGTTTTAGTATGAAAGCCTGTGTTTTCCTTTGGTTCGCGCTCTTGTTTTTGACCGGCCGTTCCTGAGACCTGTCTCACACGTGGTAGAACCTGAGCCCGGAGTACTCTGCAGAGTGCTTCGTGATTCCTTTGTATTTGTATTGTTACTTTGTATCATTAAAATAAGATTATTGTTTAACTTGTATTCTGGTGTTTCTTAATCCCTTCCTTTTTACGAATTTACCCAGCTTATCAAACGACACGCGGAGACGAGGTTGGTTTTAAACATCCTCAAAATCTCCAACACTACTCAACGCAACTCTACTATACCCGCGGTCAGAGAGCGGAGATGTGTCCCCTGTGTGATGTAATATGACGCGTTTGACGTATGACCTTAAAAGAAAGCCGTTTTTAAGAGCAGAGCTCAAAATTGCTCCTTTCCCTCTGAATTCCTGCCCTTATGTCTCGTAAAACATATCCAATCCCGCATTCACTTTTTTAATTGTAATTTTCAAGCAAGTTTAAGCATACATTTTGAAAAAATAAAAACCTGCAAGATGCTCTTTAACTATATTTTGATGAGAATACTTTTCTACTTTTACTTGAGGAACATTTTGAATGCAGAACTTTTACTGTAACAGAGTATTCCTAATTTCCTACACTCTGGTACTTCTACTTTTACTCAAGTACAATATCTGAGTACTTCTACTTTTACTCAATTACAAGACCTGAGTACTTCTACTTTTACTCAAGTACAAGATCTGAGTGCTTCTACTCAAGTACAATATCTGAGTACTTCTGTTTTACTCAAGTACAATATCTGAGTACTTCTACTTTTACTCTAGGACAATATCTGAGTACTTCTACTTTTAATCAAGTACAATATCTATACTTATACTACCTATGTTTATAGCCTATGAAAACGCTAACGTTAGCAGATATTGACAGCTCAACGATTCCTTAAATAATATTGCGACAGAAATATTTTTCTGTTCACATCACGCTCTGCCGCTCCGACAGGGAGCTCTGCTCTGAACACCCGAACGGTAAGGCGATATGGTCCGTTCTTATTGTGCATCCATGGGTAAAGGTAAAACGCATGTAGTACTGAACACGTAACATGAACGTGCCGGGCGGCGCGGTCCCGTGGGTTAGATACGCGTTCATAATGCCGAGGAAAATAACTCAGAATAACGTTATTAGCACATTTTACAACTTGAGGACCGAATGTTTTTAATAAGGGCAATACAAACGTGGCCCAGCAACCTAACGGAAGTGTAGTACTGCCGTTTGGCCACAACAAATATTATCCTCAGAGTCCAGCGCACTTCCTGGGGGCTTGGTTATTCTACTCTGACAGCCAGGCATGATGGGTAATCTGTGATGTTTCGCTCTCTCAAAAGTTGGGCCATTTTGCCTTCATGCGCCAATGAGCAGCTCTCATAAAGAACGAGACCCCGCCTTCCACGCTGTATCCA
This sequence comes from Notothenia rossii, assembly GCF_949606895.1. Taxonomy (NCBI): domain Eukaryota; kingdom Metazoa; phylum Chordata; class Actinopteri; order Perciformes; family Nototheniidae; genus Notothenia; species Notothenia rossii. The sequence continues at coordinate 60,063,008 of NC_136902.1, forward strand.
GTTCTTATTATACATCCATGGTTTGCCCGCCTGCTTCGATTGTCTGTCCTGGCATGATTAGTTCCACCTGTTCACAATTAGCTCTGCAACACCTAGCCCGCTGCGGCTGCACACCTGCACTTGACCCCCTCATTATGTTTGTCTGTATTTAGTTCCTGATTTTTGTTAGTCTTTGTTGGATTTTTGTTCTGATTTGTTCTCCAGTGTACTCGCAACATCTTGCATATGAGACATTTTGACTGTGTACTTGTGAATGTATTTCAGGCATGAGATGCTCACAAGCATTCTCCTAGTGGCCAAACGGTGCTACTACAATTAAAGATTATTTACCTTTGAATTACATTGGAAAAGTGATTTGTAAATCAGCGTTCAACTATTTATAAGCTGTAATTGTGCTCAAAGCCATATCCAGAGATGTTTTCCCTTTTCTAATTATTATTATTATTAACTACGTCCTTGAGGCGGTGCTTTAAAAAGCGTAAACGCACATGATCTATGGACCTAGATCCCTGGATGATCCGTCTATTTTTGTACCTGAAAGTCGATCATTTTATCTTTATGGGCCACAGAGCAACTTATATGAATGGGACCTGCCTCCAACACTATATCCTCTTCTCTTTATACATACATGGCTGTGCATCTGTTCCCCTCCTTCCCAGCCCCGAGCAGCAGGTGTAGCATCTGCAGGCTAGACTGAGTTTGGGCAGGTGATGTAGCTATGGAGGACACCTACCTCATCAATACGTCACACTGTATGCCTCTACATTCTATTGCACTGCTTCAATACCTCCCAGAATCTAGAAGAGTGTTCGCTTCCTCATTGACTGGAGCCTTTATCATCAGGCTAGTAATACATTCCAGTTGACAGTTGCGGCTTCTGAAGACAGACAAAGACATCTTGTTTAGCTTCATGAAACGGCAACTAGATGTTATAAGTGGGTGTTTTGAGAATGTATAGTGCCTTGTCAAAACACTTAAACAGAAGGGAAAATATATCCAATTACATCTCAGTTTCTGATCAGAAAGAACATTTATTTACATATTGAGTGTTAAAAAATTGAATGTACCATGAATAATTCAAATTTAAATTCTATGAATCTTGTGTTAACCATAGATCTTATTTCAGCAGTCTAACCAAATACATTAAAAAAAACTGTTAGCTACAACGTGAGTGAACCGGAAGTGCTAACTCATTTCCAGGTTTAAATAATAATTCCTGCACCACTCTACAGATGACACAGGTAGATAACAGCCTTTCAACTTTCCACTCAACCCTGGGAAAATGTCCATTATGCCACATAAGACAACATGACATGCAACTACATGCATGTGTGTGAGGTGTTGATGTTATAATTGCATTAAGCAATATGCTGACAGTTGTTGCGCTGCGTCTTTTTGACATTGCCGTGTGCTGGTTTATTAGTCCGTCTGTATAATGAGCCAGATTGGTCCAGTGCCAGCCACACCCCCACACACACTGAAGATGAAGGGCACAGTGACTGATGGCTGCTACCTGCTTTGTTAAAAAACATTACATACTGTATGTGTGTGAGCACACATTCTTTTTTGTTCTTGAACGCATCAATACCGGTTTGTAAATGCATGCATTTTTCAATGTGTCACACTGTATGATTGCATGTTAACAGTATGAATGAATGAACGGCTTAGGGAGTACATGCCTTTACAATAGAAATTGATTGTGTGTGTGTGTGTGTGTGTGTGTGTGTGTGTGTGTGTGTGTGTGTGTGTGTGTGTGTGTGTGTGTGTGTGTGTGTGTGTGTGCGTGCGTGCGTGCATGTGTGTATATGTGTGGTGTATGTTGGGGACTGATGGAAATAGGCATGATCCCATCTCAATCTCGTCCTCAACCCACTGTTGTCATGAATGCCAAATAGCCAAGTTGTGTGTGTATGTGTTTGTGTGTGCGTGCGTGCGTGTGTGTGAGAAAGAAACAGAAAAAGAGAAGAAAAGCAATAGGGTGTTGATGTTGGGGGAAGTGATTCATGTGTTCACAGAAGCCTCCAGTAGATGGAACAGTAAAGTGGAGTGAACAGTGTAATATTGGAATTCAAGGCATTTTGATAATATATCATTTTAGGTATAATAAAAATCAGTTCACACAGTCCCTATGTAATACATGTGTGCAATACTGTGGAGCATTGACCATAGACTATGTCCATTTATGGCAAATGCTTTTTATCAGTTTTAAGTTCTGTTCAATTGTTTATATTGATCACTAATACCATGACATACAATATTTAAATGTGCAACGCTTGTATTTATCACAGGCTGGCGGTTGATATTAAGGGGACAAATGAGAAGGCTTAGTGTCATAACACCAAACATGAGTGCACTTTGAGCTTTGTGGTGGTGATACGCAGCCAAGCGACAGCACTGTAATTCGTTTATAGCTTAAAGCTCCATTCACATGATTCAAAATGTGCTCTTTTCTCACCACAAGGTTGGGCGCAGTACCATGAGGTAAGACAGTAGTTATGTTGTATTTGTATGGTTAGCTCCTCTGCTAGCTTTCCGCGCTACATACAGCTGTTATATGATTGGATGAGCATCGAAAGGTCCGCTGTAACTACGTCAAAGTTTAAATAATATTTACTTTGAACAAAACGCTCAGCGACAATTCCGAGAATAAAACATAACGCAAGTGCAGAACTGCTTTGGCGCTTGTCGTGAATGCAGCTTTCCTTTACCTTTTCAATCATGGCAATTCCATTTACCCTAAACAAATAATAAAGTGGTTTTAATATGTTGAGATTATCCTGCTGCACAATGTAAGTTTCATAAACGTTTTTTTTTTTTTTTGCAACGCTGCACTGCTCTTCTGCAGAACATAGTGAATACAAAAGTGGCTAGATTTTAACATACATAGCAATAATATTTGTCAGATTGCTGTTAAATAAATAGCCTCCTTTTGTGTTACCTTTCTCTGTCTGGAATACATTTTCCATACGAGTGGTAATACCTTTATGTGTTATGATGCTCCAACCCACAGATGTTGCATTCTTTATTCTCCATATATGCGGTTTGTTGATTTAATAAGTGTAATAATGAGTGGTCTTTTTTTATCCTGCCTCTGCCTCGCTGATGCTGCTGAGGTGGGGAGGTTCCAGCCCGGTGTTACAGTATAAGTTGAGTCATGACAACTGGCGACATTCTATTATTTTCGTCATAGGAATCCGGGGCGTGTACATTGAGGACCCATTGTTGACTTACCAGGAAAGAAACATCGTTTGTCGTTTACGTTCATCTTTTGCTATATCTGCCTTCCTAAGATCACTTTGCTGCACATTCAGTACTCGTATGTGAGGTTGTGGGTGAGAGTCCGATATCGTGACGCTTACAGGGAGGTATCGAACATTACAAAGTAGGTGACTGTGTGGATGCCTGTTCAAAACATTGCAAACTTCAATAAATCATTTAAATTATATATTTGTGTCCGACCTTCATTTGTTCATCGTTCTTAATGTGATGTATAGTAGCTTTGATAGCTGTCCATACCTTCAGACAGCCTAAAAGTAAAACACAAGTTGTTTATTCACAGCCCGAACGCTCATCGAGATGACTGGATCAGTCATGACAACTTGTGATCAGCTCCGATTAAATTGTGATATCAATTCTGTAGCTAACCTCCAGGGAGCACGTTTATTTTATGAAATAAACGTTAAACGTATAGGCTTAAAGGCATAATAGAACTACCGTATTATATGTATTCAACTTGTGCCCCGCTGGACTTACTTTTCTGTGGTTTACCGTTACTGTGACATATCAGTATAGCCACGGAAGATAGTTTGTGTGTTTAATTCCCATGCATCAAGGTTATTTTCATGTAGGCTATGTAATTGTTTTTCCTGCACAGTGTAGAGTCTTGTTGTGATGAGAGGGATACAGGTATTTCATAAAATAAACGTGCTCCCTGGAGGTTAGCTACAGAATTGATATCACAATTTAATCGGAGCTGATCACAAGTTTCATGACTGATCCAGTCATCTCGATGAGCGTTCGGGCTGTGAATAAACAACTTGTGTTTTACTTTTAGGCTCTCTGAAGGTATGGACAGCTATCAAAGCTACTATACATCACATTAAGAACGATGAACAAATGAAAGTCGGACACAAATATATCATTTAAATGATTTATTGAAGTTTGCAATGTTTTGAACAGGCATCCACACAGTCACCTACTTTGTAATGTTCGATACCTCCCTGTAAGCGTCACGATATCGGACTCTCACCCACAACCTCACATACGAGTACTGAATGTGCAGCAAAGTGATCTTAGGAAGGCAGATATAGCAAAAGATGAACGTAAACGACAAACGATGTTTCTTTCCTGGTAAGTCAACAATGGGTCCTCAATGTACACGCCCCGGATTCCTATGACGAAAATAATAGAATGTCGCCAGTTGTCATGACTCAACTTATACTGTAACACCGGAACCTCCACCCCGCTGCTGGACCCGTGCCACTGCTGTGTTCACTTGCTATTGCTACGTTCACGTTCCTGCTGCTGTATTTCATGTTGCTGCCCCTCGCCTGCCCCACCACCATGCCAGCTTCTACATGCAGGCTCGGGGATAGTTAGTTATCTAGTCATCACTCAATGTTCTTTGTAAATCTGTGGAGTGATGAGGCCCGAGCCTAGACGCCAAACTCAAACTACATGCTGTTTCTAATAAACATATTAAGAAACACGTGAGTTGTCTAACTGAACTACTGTACTTCATCGTGCAGGTTCAGGTTGGTGTGGGTTTGCAGAACCAGACCGACAAAGCTGATGTGTTGGCCTCAGTCTGCTCTATAACTGTAGACTAAAGAGTTGACTAGCGGTCCGAGCTAACTCCATCGAATGTGAAGAATGATCGTATTTATGACTCTGAGGGTGCTGACTGTGCTGAAATACTGTGGCTGGATTAAAGTAAATCTCCACAAAGTGAAAAGTGTCTTGCGCTGGAGCTTTAGCGTCAGGAACAGATTAAATCCCATATCAATATCTACCTTTTATTCTTTTTGTTTTAATGGAAGTCCCTGCCTAGAATATTTTTCCAACCATAGACACTGGGTTATTCACTAAGATAACATGTCACGTGAATGAGCATGAAGTCTGCTGGACTGTGCAGATGCGTTAATGACAGGATTTATGCTTTCTGACATTTACAACAGAGGTGTTGTGAACTGCACCTAGACACTCCAGCCCAGGGGCGGACTGGCCATCTGTAGAATCTGAAGAACCACAGCGCGGCCGGTCGTCAAGGGCCGTGGACGGCCGGCCGGCCCTTTAAAAAAAATAGTTTAACGTCATCATTTAAGTTGCGCTGACGGCCGACAGAGGGCGACAGCGGCCGCTAATGCAGTTGTGTGGTTCTTATGTCAAATAATCACACACGAAGAAAAAAAAAGACCGGCCACACGAAGAGAAGGGATTAGATGCCGCGGCAGACAGGAGCCTCATCCCAATACCCCTCCTCGACTCCTCCTTTCTCTCACTTGCGTCCCTTCCTTGCATCTTAGCTCCGCCTCCGCAAAATGCGAGCAAGAGACACGAGGAGGTGACGCGAGGACAGAGGAGTCCTCAGGTATTAATTGGGATGTCCTCGTTCCCTCAAACGTCACTTTTAAACAACGTCTGTTTATGATGACATGTGCAGAGCTGTATCCCCTTTCATCGGGCTTAACTGAATAACCCCTTAGAACCGGCCCATTTCTGGTTAAATATTTATTTAAATGAATTAATCTTTCTCTAGTTAATCAAGGAATTCAATGTCAATTTGTTCCTGCTTTTGTGTTCCGTTTTGGTGTCAAATGTAGCCTACATTTAAATAAAAATATAATTATAGTAATGTGAAAGCCTTTTAGAAATGAATTGCACATAATAATTCCCACAGAGCTGTGAGCACTTATACATTTATGTGACGCTTTTCCACTCATCTTCCAGTCGTCAGTTTTCCTCTGTTGAAATCGTTGAAATGGACCAGCTGTGAAGGTGGGGGCGGGGCTTTTATAGGCGAGTAGTGAAAACACTTCCGCGTAGTCTGCTCGCGTGTATCCTCCCTTTCGTCTCCTCCCTTTCGTCTCCTCCCGCATCCCTCCTCCCTGACCCCTCCTCGACTCCTCCGTGTGCATTTCAGCTATTGGGACGTCCTTCAACATGGCGTGTCTTGATCGATTTCCGGGTCAAGTCCCGGAGGAGGGGAAGAGAGGAGTCGAGGAGGGGTATTGGGATGAGGCTAGGGAGAATGAAAAAACATGGATACAAATCAAAGAAAACGAAAAGAAAAAAGTGGGGCCGGGAAGGCAAGAGAAAAAAAGGTGAAGTCGCTCGCAGGTGAATAAATGTCGCAAATTGACAGACCTTTTTGGCAGCAGTGCTGCTACAAGCACTATCATCAGCAGCTTAGAACAAGTGCAAGATGCTGAAGAGGATGATGAGGGCGCGAGTTCAGATATACAGCCAGCCTCCTGCGTTCATGATGAGGGACAGAGTTGAGCTGGTGGAAGAACCATCTCAACTGGCACATACAAGTGCAGGGCAAGAGCAAGAGGTTGGTGAGAATTATCCCTTGAACTCAGTGGCGTTTTCTCCTGGAGGCCCTGTTTTTTTGGATTGTAGTTATAATTTTAATAAATAAATAAAAACACTTTGTTTAGTTTCGGTAATTATTCTGCCGGCCCATCTCTCCCCCATTCTCATTGAGTATTTTGTGAAACAGCGCCCCTCTAGATGTTATGTTGAAACAGCAGATTGCACTCTTTGTTGCGAGAGGAGGCTAGCCGAAATTGGCTTCCCTTGGTGAAAAGAAATTGAGGGATTGACCAATCAGATGAGGCTCACGTCATGCCTCACAATCCACTCAAATCGCATCAACTTCAGTTCGTACTGTAACTGTCATCACCGCCCTTAAAAAGTAGCAAGCAACTGAAGCAATTGCAATTATGGAGGGTGGAGATTTGGAGTATTTCATCAAAAATAATTTTACTGAACTTCCGCTACAGCAGCAACTAAAAATGAGATCTGCCAGGGCTCGACATTAACGACTGCCCGGGGCCATCTAGTATTTAGCTCGGGCAATGAAGCCTCACCTGCTGGTTGCCCGATCAGGCAATCTATTATGCCAGTATCATGCAGCTCGCGGATCCAGTAATGAGTGACCCGACAGTGAAACTAAACATATCTATAACTAGTTTAGGTAGTTTGAGAGGTAATTAAAATAGCACGTGTGATATTGTAACCTGAAGTGTGTGTTTTCTCTGCTCACCGCTGCATGTGATCATGCAGAGCTGGTGTCGACTCGTCAGCAGCTGATCTCTCTCTCCCGTCAGATTAGACTTCACTCGCGTTTATGTCCATATCGATCAGATCCAGCTAGTTCTAGTTAATGATATGACTACCTGCTTATTAAAAGACACCTAAACAATAAGTGTCTCTAATATGCAACTGGGTGAGGCCACAAAGTATAGCGCAGCATTATGCATTTGTTTACATGCCCACCGGAACCCCGAGGCATTACCAACAGATCAACGCACAATCAACCCATACAGGACATCTCTTTCTCCACATTAAGTGTTTGACATTAGAATTGACTATTCTTGTCTGTCACATACTCTTCTTGTCTGTCACATAAGTGGCGCAACTGAAGCGGTATTGCGCTAAAGGGAAATTATTTTGACTGGACATTTTGACCAAAGAGATTTAGATTTGCCGGCTAACGGGAACTCTGACGTCGCCATTTTGTGTGCTTCGCGGATGCGCTCGGCTCCTCTCGACTGCTGCTCGGGTCTGCTCGGTCAGCTTCCGGATGAGGAGGCATTCGTTCGACCAACTTACAGTAGATAACATACAAACATTTTTAATAGGGGCCATAATAGTGTAAATAATGTTTGTTTTGGCAGTTACAACTGAATTTAATGTTTTCCACTTTTTTACATCTGGGAAGGCATTTGCCTTCATCAGATAGAAACTGTCTTGACCAACGACATAAGTATTTCTTATAACTATGCAGGGCATGCAAACGAGCAAACACAAACAAGAACAAACAAACAAGTGAAATGAAGAGTAAAATTGAAATTGTACAATATAATATTGTGGTGGTTCATCTTATAATTCAGTCTATAGAATGCACCAGACAGCAACTAAGACCTGCAAAAATCTAAATGTTCTAGGGGGAGGACCCCCAAACCCTTCGTGCGTCATTTCGTCCGCGCGCATTTTTCAGGGCAATCTCTATTGGACTCAGGGCCATCTGTAAATTTGCTTAGATGGCCCACAGGGCCATCTCCCAAAATCCTTAATGTCATGCACTGTCAGGCCAATACCCAAACTGGAGCTGTGTACAGATAGGAAAAAAGGAGCTAATCGGACGTAAAACTTTAAATGATAAACAGCGGATTTCTAACATTTGACATTTCATGTGGCCGGACTGGGTCAGTTTCCAGGGCTGAATTTTAGTCCCAGTCCGCCCCTACAGCCTATCTGAGGCTTGAAAGGTGTTAAGAGTTGCCAAGGGAACATTGTATGTTAGCTTTTTCTCAATTAGTTCTTACATTTTTAGACTTCCTCCATAGAGCAAATGGACAAATTGTGTTGGATCAGTGTGTATGTTTGTGCGTTTGTGTGTGGTGTGTGTGCAATGCCGCAGAAGCAGTGTTGGTTTCAGATTGATGAGGTGGAGGTTGAACATTACACTGCTGGTGGGGCGGGTGGATAAATGAAAACTGAGGAGAGAGGAGGGTTGAAGGACATTGGACATGTTTGTCTATATATTTGTACGTGTGTGTGTATGTACTGTAAGTGTACAGTGTACAGTGTACAGTGTGTGCGTGCCAGTGTGTGTGAGTGTTGTGAACCCTGGTAAATGAGATGTGGGCGTCCCGTCTTGGCAGGTGGTAATGGGGACCAGAAGGACTGGGCTCGCCTTCAGCTTCTCAAGGACAAAACAGAGATTAACGACTACACACACACACACACACGCACGCACACACGCATACAAACACATACAAACACACACATTGCTATTCACTCTTTTTTCCTAAAGTTGTAAGCAGTTTATAAGTGAAAAGATAGTGATGCTGGCAAAATGTAGTACACTATTCTATTATACACTACTCATCAATGTTAAAAAATATGAGTGTGGAACACTTGACTTTTCTCACCCAAACGACTGTCAGCTTGGTGATGGACAACCCAGTCTCAAGGCATTTCGTGTTATAGTCACTAAATACATTTAATCTATTGATTCATGTTCACCAACACGATTTTCTAATTGTTTTCGTGTCACACAGAACGATTTTAAGAGCAATGTATTTCTATTGGTAGTATGTTTCGTGCCTGCACCCAGGGCCGTGGGAAGTAGGGGTGCTGAGGGTGCTGCAGCACCCCCTGGTGGAGGCCAGGGGATCTGCACTTCCACAAGATATAATATAAAAAAAACGAATTTTCAGCCTTGATGTAACAACATTCATAATTAAGTAAAGATAACACCCTTTTCACCCCGGTTACATTTTTCATTTGCCCTGTACGATGGGCGCTGTAAGTGATGAAAGTGGGGGATGTTGGCTTAGCAGGCACCCGCAGCTCACAGCCAAAGTGAGAGAGATAGAGAGAGGGGATACCGCGGTACCGGCGGGGATTGCTGTTAGCTTCTGCTGCGCTAACGGATATAAGAAGCTGTTTCTACAATAATGTGGAGGGAGAGTTCTGTCCTGTCAGACTGAGAGGCTCAGTGAGGTAAAGGACTCTGAGTGTTTAGATAGTTCACTTTAGTCTAAGTTATCTCAGTGAGTCTCAAACGGTTTGATCACAATTTATGCAAACAAATATTTCCAAGGCACACCTTTATAATTATTAGGATAAATAAAAACAGGTTTGAAATCATCCCAATGTATACTATAGGACAGTAAACCAAAAATATCGTTTAAAACTGGAGAGATTTAAAAATATACATAATTAAATGTTAACCGGTAAAATAAGATATGAATGAACAACACAAATAAAATAAGTTACAGGTATTTGTTATTGGCTATGGTAGGTTATTGGAAATGTTCACATACTTATTTGATTAATAAAATGCAAACCGATCTTTTTCATATGGGTGTTTAGAGTTGTACCCCCTAGATCAGTCTCTAATTGGGCGCTCAAAGTGTACCAAATTGAAGCATTTTACTTTAAAATGTTAAAAAAATCTTCCCGGGGGGGGCACCCCCGGACCCCCCTAGAGGATGTGAAGTCCACCCCCCAATTAAAACATGTTATAATATATAATACATTTGAAGCCTTGTTATATAAGCTGTCCACCATGTCAATATATTTCTCTTTTTGCAGTGTATTGGTCTTTTGTAGAGGTTTTTCATTGCCATCTAAAATCTTGCCTATAGGGCAGCACATTGGTCAGAACCAGCCCTGGTGTCATCCCCACAGCACCCCCCATTTGAAACATGTTCCCACGGCTATGCCTGCACCACGTCTTTTTGTTGGGTCTTGGAATAGCAGAAGCTGTGTGGTTCATAAAAAAATGTTCTTACTCAATATCTTACCCTAAGCCTAACCCTATCCCTTTTATTTTAAATTGTATAATGTCTGAGTTTTTTTGCCATCCGCGAGGAAAATAAATGTGGCAAAGAGCCTCAGAATACTGAAATCTGTATTTTTTGTCATATTTTTTTCCTTCTAATTTGTTATTATTTGGAGCAGGCAAGAAACATATAGATAGAAAAAATTGAAATACATTACTTCTAAAATCGTTCTGTGTCAGAATACTGCAATCTGTATTTTTTTTATCTCTTTTTCCTTCTAATTTGTTATCACTTACATTGCTTTTAAAATCGTTCTGTGTGACACGAAAAAAATTGCGAAATCGTGTTGGTGAACACGAATCAATAGATTAATTTCGTGACTATAACACAAAATGCCTCGAGACTGTGTTGTAACGGAAGTGGCAGGACTGACTGTAATTTGGGAGGCTGACGAATACAACGCTATACAAAAAAGGTCATACATGTTGATTTCACTAGCTATTTTTTATACGTTCCACTGCATTGTTGTCGAAAAGTAGCGACTGTTAATTTTATGGGGTTAACTGAACAATGATTTGGTAAGCTAACAGTAACATTACTAGCTAGCTAGATAGCTAGCTAACAGCAACTATCGTTACCTCAGGCAAGGGCACAGCAGCCGTGAAATAACGCTATCCAGTCAAAATATGCGCACTGTGCAAGTGTTCAAAGTGTGCTGGGACCCAGCAAAAGTCTCAGTAGGCATTAACTGATCTAACTGATTCAAGAACAGGCAATCATGGCCGTAAAAGATGTCAAGATTGATGTTAACCTGAGTTGGGAAGTCATTGTGATCGGCCTTATAAAAAATCAGTCACAAAGAAATAAGGCCAGACTGAGAGAGATAATAAATATCAAAGGCTGTTTTGGCGCAATGGAAAGTCAGCAGAATTTCAGTGTTTGTTTGTGTGTGTGTGTGTGTGTGTGTGTGTGTGTGTGTGTGTGTGTGTGTGTGTGTGTGTGTGTGTGTGTGTGTGTGTGTGTGTGTGTGTGTGTGTGTGTGTGTGTGTGTGTGTGTGTGTGTGTGTGGGGGGGGGAGGGTGTGTGTGTGTGTGTGTGTGTGTGTGTGTGTGTGTGTGTGTGTGTGTGTGTGTGTGTGTGTGTGTGTGTGTGTGTGTGTGTGTGTGTGTGTGTGTGTGTGTGTGTGTGTGTGTGTGTGTGTGTGTGTGTGGATGTAAGGAAACGTGTCTCTTTGTCCGGCCAAGAGAACAGAAGTATTGATTAGCTTTCATGAGTAAAAAAAAAACTCCCTGTCTCCTGCTGTTTCCCCATTTTTCTCCTCTGTTGTTGTCTGCCAGTCTTTATGTCTACATTTTGCGAGCCTGGCCTTATTTGCTCCTTTGGTTCTTCTGTCTCTCCCCCCGTCTGTCTGTATGAAATCTTAGCCAGTCTCGTGTTTCGCCTTACATAACAAATAGTTCTGATCATTGATTATATTTGTAGCATTGTTTCCAGCATGCTCTGTAAACATGCATCTATGACATCATAGCATCACTGCTTCATTTAAACCTCTTTTTCCACTGAAATTAGTTCCATTGTGCTGAAGTTAGTTTGATTCGTAAATGTCCCCCCTGTGGGACTAATACAGGTATTTTGATTCTGATTCGAAGTCAGTTCAATTTGGGAACCACTTAAGAACAAGTTTCCACTCAACAATGCCTTGAAGGAGCCACATCATGACGTCAACTTAAACTTAGCTGCTTTTTGTCAGCAATGCCAGTGTGAATGACCATCACATGAACAACAAACATCACCTTACCTCCATCCAAAACAGACAAACTACACATGACATCACATGTAAATGTAGCTTGTTGCATGTTTTTATTTGAAGCCTATTATTACCAGTTTCCTTGTGTGGTCTTATTAATAATGCTATATGATGATAAATTCAAATAGCCTCACTTTCGTCTCAGTTCCTGGACTGGTTTGCCTGAACAGTCAATCACTCACTTTATTGTGGTTGTAATTGTTCTAACTTTCAAAGGTACCTCCCTACCTTCTTCCACTAGTTTGAACGGATTTCCTTTATTTATGGAATTTGTGAAACCAGGTTGGTGTTGGTTTGCAGAACTAGGCCAGCAATCTGATGTGTCGGCCTCTGTCTGCTCTACAACTGTAGACCAGGGGGGGGGAACCTCCGTCCCCCGGGCCGTATATGGCCCTCGAGACCATTTGGTACGGCCCTCGAGGTAATTTATAAACATAAAAAAATAAAAAAATAAAATAATCTAGACCGCAAAAAAATTAAACAAGCGAGTGCCTGTTTTTCTTGGCCAAGGTCAGGGACCTTGAACAGAACACGAGCCTAGCTTGTCATCACGTGGTATATGTCTCGCCTGACAGGGGTGCAGCTCTGACGGAGAGCACCAGAACGTCGCTCCGGCCAACACACTCTCGCTCCCTAAGCGTCCAGGAGCGACGCTTGTACAGGGTCCCGTGGCGTCCAGTTGTGACGCGCCGAGTCTTCTTCAGCTTCATAAAGGGACGCAAAGAGCTTTCAACTGATTGCAATGTATTCCCATCGGCGGCGGTATTTGACGCTCAGGGAAGCACCGCATCCATTTATGTCGGCAGCTCTCAGAAAATTCCATTTATTTTTAAATGTAGGTGTTTATTTGAACAAAATACAAAAACAAAATATTTGGTAATTATTTACATATATGATTTTTTTTTATCATATTTGATACGTCAGGCCTTTATGGCAATTTATTGAACAAAAAAAAATATTGATTAATACATTAGGAAGACTTTGAACATGTCAAAACCCGAACCAACAGGCTGCGACAAAGAAAGGAGATGCGTGCCACAACGTAAGGGGTATTGCGGGGAACTGCGCTCCTTGATCTTTTGGGGGTTCCAGCTAGACTGGCCCAGGTGCCACCCGTGTGGCTGATTAGACGACAGCCCCGCCCACCTCCAGGAACCTGCTAAGACAAACACAAGCAGGCACCCTGGAGTGGGCGGGGCCGTCAAACATTTCAACTGATTTTTTTCCGTTTTTTTTTTTAACAGGAGCCCTTTTACAGACTCTATTTCGACTTGTGGTAGGAAAATAGCAGTTTCTGTCCTTGTTGAGGCACAGATGGACTTTACATTTCCCTCAGTATACATGTGTGAAATGATTGCCTGTGCAGTGCTTGCATCTCTGTCGGGTTTCCCATGTTGGGGAAGGATCAATGCCATCTTTTCTCACATCAGCAGGCACACTGGAGTGTTGCCTTTTACGGGGGGGTGTTGAGTCCGGTTCTGGAGAGGATAGTGGTCTGCCACGCTTGATTTTGCCCTTTCCTGCACTTGTAAGGGAAGTGCCAACAGAAGCCTGAAACCTTCGCAAGGCCATGGGTTTTATCCTGGGCTCAAGTTTTTTCTGGTCTCTTCTGTAGAGGTTACATGCATTGATAACTGCCACTGTGACGGTGTGCCACCAAATCTACATGTACCATCTTCGGGATTTGAAGCTGAATTTGTAGAGTGCAGACAGCATATCAAGGAGGTCAACACCTCCCATGAACTTGTTGTATGCTTCAACAATGGCTGGTCTGGGAACTATAATGTGTGTCTTGGTTTTTCGATCCCACCTTTTCACACTTCCAGTTGGTTCGATGCCAACATAAGAGGAGAGTAGGTTCACAGCTTTGTTGTCAAACCATCTAACGATGATGATGTTTTCCTGGTTTACTCTGAAGTCCATTGACTTTCTTCCCTTTTTCTTGAGCTCTTTTTCATCCATCATGTTGCAGTCTTTGACCCTGTTCATTCGGACAGTGACTATGTAGTGGATTCCTCTCTCTTTCAGGTGGTCGACAAGTAGAACTGATGTGAAATAGTTGTCTGCAAATACTTTGTGATTTCTCCCTGCTGGAAGGGTTGATGTCCTTTTCAGGACAACATCTCCAGTAACACCAACATCAGATCTCTCCTTGTCTGGATTTTCTGGACCTTGACAAACATCAAAGTCATAAAGGTAGCCACTTTGTCCAGCACGTCCCCACATCTTGAACCCCCATTTGTGAGGCTTTGCTGGCATATAAACACGAAGATGAGACTTTCCCTTGAACGGCACCATAATTTCATCAACTGCATGGCATTCTTCAGGAGTTATACATAGGAATTGTTCGCGTAGTTTGTTAAACCATGGCCTGAGTTTCTAGAGTTTGTCTTTCTTTGCATCATCAGACACATTAAAGTTGTCCTGGAAGTGAATCAGTGTCAGAAATCTATCTCGAGACATCACATCACAAAATGCATGGTACTTTGTTTCCATCTCCCAATAGGTTCGTACATTGGGCATCTGTACTAAACCCATGTGCATGTACATACCAAAGACCTGCTCAATTTCTTTGGCAGTTATTCTGACTGACTTACCCTACTTCTGTACACTATACAAGTTTGTTTGTTCTATTATTTCCTGTAGCATTTCATCTGTAACAAACTGTTTGAAATACATGTATGGTGTCCAGTCACTCCTGTCTTCTGAGGCTTCCTCAACAAATTCATCAAATTCAACAGCTGGAGGATCATATTGTGCATTTCTCCACCTGTATTCTTTCCTTTTCCCTTTGCCTTGTGCTGACTGCTTTGTTGTTGTTGTTGTTGTTGTTGTTGTTGTTGTTGTTGTTGTTGGGCCCTCTACTTCTTTCCTCAACTCTGTGCTCATCTGGTCAACACTTTCCTCCTCTTCACTATCACTATCTGAGCTTCCCTCAGTAAGCTTTGCGTTCCTTTTCCCTTTGCCTCGTGCTGACTGCTTTGTTGTTGTTGTTGTTGTTGTTGTTGTTGGGCCCTCTACTTCTGTCCTCAACTCTGTGTGCTCATCTGGTCAACACTTTCCTCCTCTTCACTATAGCTATCGGAGCTCCCCTCAGTAAGCTTTGAGTTAGGAGTGCAATCCTCATCATCATCCTCATCTTCTCCAAACTGCTCCATGTCACTTGAATTTCCATCCATAATCATGCATCAGCAACAGAGTATTTCTTTGCCATCTAAAAGTAAATGCAAAAACTAATTGTGACATCTCTTTTTAACCGCTAGAGCCAATGGAATCAAGGAGAAGTTCCACATATACACACGTTACCAAATAAGGAGTGAGAGTGACGCGTAGCCAAAACCGGAAGCTGCATACACACAAAAAGTGACAGACACTGACAGACACATTGGATTAACTTTCAGCCGCGTTTTTATCGTTTTTATCGACTTTTGATCAGAATAACAGCTAAGGTGAGACGATGTTCCGTTTTTGCTCCGTAATGCTACGTGTTGTGATGTCTGTGTTTGAAAAAACACCCCGCAGCCCCCGACTGAGGGGGCTGTCAGCTTAACAGGTTAATTAAATAATCTAAACAGTGTTTTTGGCATTGTTGTAAGCACAACGACACATATTTTCCGGAGAAATGTTCTCAAAAACCTGCTGTATACTATTTGATACATACATTTTCAACACGATTTCTCTATGAAATAAGCTACAAAATATAAACTGATTATAAGTTGCTTAAATACAGTAAATATTCATAGTGAAATATCAGTAACAATATAAAAGTAATTCTTACCGTAATTTATTCAATATTGGCAAAGATGACGCTTCCAAAAACGTCTGAACCGTTACATGACGGTAGCCATTTTGGATTTGGTCATTAAAAGCGCTCTACAGCCTGCAGTGCCCGGATGATCCACCAGAGGGTAGAAGACATAATAATAATAATAATAATAATAATAATAATAATAATAACTTGAATTTATATAGCGCCTTTCATAACCTCAAGGTCGCTTTACAAAGAAACATACAAGGACAAGACATAAAACATAAAAAACATAAACATAAAACAGGGGGCAGAAATGGGAGTATAAGTGGGGGGGGGGAGTGAGTTATTATTGGAAGGCGATGTTGAACAGATGAGTTTTAAGGGTTGATTTGAAAATGTTGAGAGAAGGGGCGTTGCGGATTTCTGCAGGGAGGGAGTTCCAGAGGGTGGGGGCAGCGACATTGAAGGCACGGTCCCCGAAGGTGCGGAGGCGTGAATGGGGAATGGAGAGCAGGCCGGAGTCTGAGGATCAAAGGGTGCGGGACGGGGTGTATGGGTGGAGGAGATCTGTGAGGTACTGAGGGGAGAGGGCATGGAGGGATTTGTAGGTGAGAAGGAGGAATTTGTAGGTGATGCGGGACTTGACCGGGAGCCAGTGGAGGTTGAATAGAGTGGGGGTGATGTGCTGCCAGGGCTTGGTGCGTGTGAGAACCCTGGCAGCTGAGTTCTGTATGTACTGGAGCTTGTCCAGGGTTTTGCTGGGAATGCCGGACAGGAGTCTGTTACAATAGTCCAGGCGTGAGGTAATGAAACAATGAATGAGCTTCTCAGCAACAGAGTTGGAAAGTGATGGCCGGTGTCTTGAAATATTTCTGAGGTTGAAGAAGACTGATTTTGAAACGGATTTGATGTGGTTTTGAAATGAGAGTGTTGAATCCAAGACAACACCAAGGTTGCAGACCTGAGGGGATGGGGAGATGATGGAACCGTCGATGTTGAGGAGCAGATCTCCAACCTTCCCGAGCAATGCCTTGGGGGCCACAACCATGAGCTCAGTTTTATCACTGTTTAGTTTGAGTAGGTTGGTGGTCATCCAGGTTTTAATTTTGTGTAGGCAGTTGATTAGTGACTAAGGCGGGAGATGGGCAGAATGTTTTGTGCTGATGTACAGTTGGGTGTCGTCGGCATAGGAGTGGAAACAGAGACCATGGCTGCGCTGCGGATGATATCACCAATCGGAAGAATGTATATTGTGAATAGAAGGGGACATGTACCACATTGCATACAACAGGTCTTTTAGGAACGTACTAGTCATTTGGATGACGTAGAGGTCTCAGAAACTCATGTATCAAATATGATACACTTGGGGTTATAGGGTTTTAAAGGCAATGTGAGCGTCCATTCCCATTGGATAACGAAGAATTGTACACCCGGAAGTAAGTAATTAATACTGTCAACTTCTAATTTTGGGAAAAACGAAAACGTCTTTTAAAACTACAATTCCCAGTAGAGACGTGCCATAGAGAACATGTTGCGAACACAGTCTATGGTTGCGAAACACAATAGCCAGCATGTGTAGTTCTCGGGGGGCATTCGAGTCCAGTTTTGAATAGTCTGCCGTGGTTTTGTTCCATTTCAAAGAGCTTGGCGCTCGGCGTAACCTTGGCGCGCACTGCCACTCCAACATCCAATCCCAGAGCTTGAAGATTAATCACAGGGTTTGTTGCAAAGCGGACAGGCGTCATCACAACAATAGCTGGGGATTGTGGGTAGTGTAGTCTCTTTGGCGCAAACAAGTTGTTTCTCAGAATTTAAGGGGAAAAACACAAAAGCATTGTACACAATTTAAACCTATCAATGTTGTTTAATTAACAAAGGTAATCTGGTGTTTTTGAGTTGATGAGCAGTGGAGATATCACTGTCAAATCAATGGGCAGTAAGGAGAATACTTACTTCTGGGTGTACAATTCTCCGTGATCCAATGGGAATGGACTCTCACATTGCCTTTAAGAGCTGCCGACATAAATGGATGCGGTGCTTCCCTGAGTGTCAAATACCACCGCCGATGGGAATACATTGCAATCAGTTGAAAGCTCTTTGCGTCCGTTTATGAAGCTGAAGGAGCCTCGGCGCGTCACAACTGGACGCCAAAGGACCCTGACCAAGCATCGCTCCTGGACGCTTACGGCCCGTCAACACAGCAGCTTTGAAAAAATCTTGAAAATCTTGAAGGTGGGCGTGTCTGAAAGCTTAGGGATTTTTTGCGAGCAACGCGACCAACAACCAATCACATGAATCTCTCGCCCCGACATACAAAGCAATAGCAATGTTAAAACGAAGTAAACTGGATATAAAATCCCCAAACAGGCGAACACCTACCAGTTTCACCCACTGTCTCTGCCACCTCCCTCCATGCCTGGTTCCTCCGGTTTGTATCCCGGTAAAGAGTCTGGTCGTAAAGAACCGGGTGATTTGCTACCGTAATTTCTCGTTTGGAATATGAGGAAATGAACTGCGGTATGTCTCTCCCAGCTTACACGCGGTTTGATTGGCTAGCGCTTGCACTGTCAGATTTGCATAAACGGGATTTGATTGGCTGACGCTTCCACCTCAGCTTCAAAAGTTGAACATTGCTCAACTTGTGAATTCTGAAAATCCTGGAAATCTTCGCTTTGCTTCCCCACAATGCAGTTCGGCAAAAAGCGAGGTAAAGTGACGTCACCCCATTCAAAGTGAATGGGCAGAGAAGCGTTGGAAGCGTTGGAAGTGTTGGAAGATTTTTTTAAAGCTACTGTGTGGACGGGCCGTTAGGGAGTGAGAGTGTGTTGCTCCGGCACTTCCAAATATTGCAGTACCGACAAGGAGCCGTACACATGCCGCAGTTTTTGCGTGGCTGTGTCTTTAGTTGAAAGCCCAGATGGCGATCTGTTCATCTGTCATACTGATGTATGATCAGTTATTCACATCTGATTAGTTAGCTATGCTAACAAATATAAGAAGCTTTTTCTCCAACCAGTGAGGTAAAGGCACATCTTTATATGATCATTATCAAAAAATAAGAGAATAAAGTAAACAGGTATAAAATAAACGGGTCCGTTATCCTGACTTTAGTTTATTTTTTACTTTATTTTCTTTTGAGAAAGTTACCGGTGTGCCAAGGAGGGAGTGGAGCACACAGGAGACAACCATTTCATTGCAGACTGTTATGTTTACGTGGGGAAATGACAGTGCATACATTATTTGAGATATATTTCGAACTCAGACTTAATTTTAAGGACATTTCGAGGGGTGTGTTTAAAAACGTAGCAGCCAGCGGTCACTCCAGGGGGGGCGGCGGGACGTTTAACTCTGAGAAGAGCAGTACCAGCGCGCAAAGAGCTTTTACGCACTGCCTACACTGTCTTTACCTTCATCCGAACAGCTAAAGAGTGACCACAGGCTGCTACGTAACGTTTTAACCACACACACACACACACACACACACACACACACACACACACACACACACACACACACACACACACACACACACACACACACACACACACACACACACACACACACACACACACACACACCCGGTTACTCCCCCTTTTATTAGTTTTATGAAGGAGATGTCCGGTGATTGATGTGAATCTGTTTGCGCTCTGCTCAGCTCAGTGTGCATGTGTTCTGAGTGTTTGTTTCCCTTTAAACCAGCTGCGGGCAGCAGGTACTCTGAGAGTCACAGACATTAATTCATAGATCAAAGCAGACTGGTTTACAGACTCTCCTGTTTTGCCAATCCGGTGCTTAAACAAATATCTCTACACCCCTGGCCGAAATGCCCATAAAATTAAGTCGGAGTTCGAAATATATCTCAAATAATGTATGCACTGTCATTTCCCCACATAAACATAACAGTCTGCAATGAAATGGTTGTCTCCTGTGTGCTCCACTTCCTCCTTGGCGCACCGGTAACTTTCTCAAAAAATAAAAATAAAGTCAGGAAAACTGATTAGTTTCTCGTGCGCACGAGAAACTAACCCGTTATCCTAATTTTATTTTTTTTCCACATATTTCTTTTTTATGTCTCTTAAACAGTTATCCCGACTTTTTTTTTTCTCTCTCTCTCTTTTTTTTTTCCATGTCCCTTTAGGGGCTCCGTAGAATACAGTTTGAAAGGGGAGTGATTTTTAAAATATCCATATAGAAAAATAAATCTGTTTCATATGGGTTTTGAGAAATGTATCCATAGATCTCCTAATATTGCTCTCAAAGTGCACCAGATTGATGCTTTTAACTTCAATATTTAATTGAAGCATGCCCCCCCGGGAAGATTTTTTGACTAAACGGCTGAATCCGAGTTAACTCCATTGAATGTGGACAATGAGCCTATTTATTACTGTGAGGGTGCTGACTGTGCTGGAATACCTCGGCTGGATTAAAGTAAATCTCCACAAAGTCAAAAGTGTATTGCATAGAGCTATAGCGCCAGGACCCCTTAACAAGTAAACACTGTGTTCTTCTCTGCGCTAACTAAGGGAACGATCATGAACAAATGATCATGAATGCACCCATTTTCAATAAAAACAGCCGTGGAACTCTAAAAAATAACTACAATAATAATAATAATAAATGTATTTTGTTAGCGCTTTTACAGGTGCTCAAAGACGCTTTACAGATATAGTGAAAAGAAAAGAACAACAAATAAATAGATATAGTTCAAGTTAAAGTCAAATAATGCAAAAACAATCACACATTAAAAGCCAGATTGAAGAGGTGAGTTTTTGTGAGTTTTTTGAAGGTGGTGAGGTCAGTGAAGTCTCCGATGGGTTGGGGGAGTGAGTTCCAGAGGGAGGGGGCAGCGACGGAGAAGGCTCTGTCCCCCCAGGTCCGGTGATTGATGTGGGTGGGGATGGATAGGAGGTTGGCTTCTGATGAGCGGAGGCAGCGGGAAGGGGTGTGGTGGTGCAGCAGGTCTGTGAGGTAGCCTTAATGTTGCATTTAACTCTATATTAGATTCTGTTGGTTTCTGTCAGAGTGTAAATAAACCAACTCACTGCTATAATCACACTCTCGACCTTGTTCTGACTTATGGTATTGAAATTGAGCAACTATTAGTCGAACCGCATAATCCTGCTTTATCCGACCATTTCTTAGTAACCTTTGAAGTACTGTTACTAGACTACAAAGCATTAGCCAAAAGCTCCTGCAGCAGAAACCTATCTGTTAGTGCTATAGCCAAATTTAAGGAAGAGATTCCACCAATAGTTAACTCGATAGCATGTCTGAATGTAAGGGAGGAAACTTATACAAAATGTACACCACCCCAAATTGATCATGTTGTTGATAGTGCTACAGATGCGCTGCGAATAAAATTAGACTCTGTTGCTCCTTTGAAAAAGAAGAAAATAAAACAACATAGATTAGCTCCATGGCATAATGCCGAAACCCGCAAAATAAAGCAAAAGTCGAGACAACTTGAAAGGATATGGCGTTCCACTAAACTTGAAGAATCTCGTTTAATTTGGCATATTACTCTCAATGAATATAAGAAAGCACTGCGTAAAGCGAGAGCAGACTACTCTTCATTAATAGATGAGAATAAGAATAATGCAAGATTTCTTTTCAGCACTGTAGCCAGGCTGACAGAGAGCCACAGCTCGACTGAGCCTTCTATTCCCATAGCACTCAGTAGTATTGATTTTAGTTGCTTTTTTAACGATAAAATTGTTACTCTAAGAAACAAAATCAATGACCTCTTGCCTTTGACCAGTATAGTATTATCAACAGCTCCCGGAAACGTAAGTTCTAATATTACACTAGATAGTAAACTAGAATGCTTTTCAGCCATAAACCTTGAACAATTAAATTCAATGATTCTCTCTTCTAAACCATCAACGTGTATCTTAGACCCGATTCAAACTAAGCTGTTAAAATAAGTTTTTCCATTAATTAGCACTTCTTTATTAAATATTATGAATATGTATTTATTATCCGGCTATGTTCCACAATCATTCAAAGTAGCAGTGATAAAACCACTTCTTAAAAAGCACAACCTCGATCCAGAGGTTTTAGCCAACTATAGACCTATTTCTAATCTTCCGTTCCTCTCAAAAATTCTTGAGAAAGCAGTCGCAAAACAGCTGTGTGATTACTTAAAAAACTATGATTTATTTGAAGATTTTCAGTCTGGCTTTAGAACACAACATAGCACAGAGACAGCTCTGGTTAAAGTCACAAATGACATTCTAATAGCCTCAGACAAGGGACTTGTCTCTATTCTTGTCTTGCTCGATCTTAGTGCTGCATTTGATACTATTGACCATGATATACTATTGCAAAGACTAGAGCACATAGTTGGCATACAGGGAACTGCTTTAGGCTGGTTTAGGTCCTATCTATCTGAACGCTCTCAGTTTGTACGTGTCAACGATGAATCTTCCATGCAAACCAAAGTTAGCCATGGAGTGCCACAGGGCTCAGTGCTTGGACCTATTTTGTTCACACTATATATGCTTCCGTTAGGCAATATTATAAGGAATCATTCTGTAAACTTTCTTTGTTATGCGGATGATACTCAACTATATTTATCAATCAAGCCTGATGAAATTAATCATCTAAATAAAATTCAAGACTGCCTCAAGGACTTAAAAACGTGGATGACCTTGCATTTTTTGATGTTAAACACAACCAAAACTGAAGTTATTGTACTTGGCCCGAAGAATCTACGAAACAAATTATCTAAAGATATACTAACTATGGATGGCATTAATTTGGCCTCCAGTGAGACTGTAAGGAATCTTGGTGTTATATTTGATCAGGATTGATCCTTTAACACCCACATAAAATCAATTTCAAGGACCGCCTACTTCCATCTACGTAACATTGCAAAAATCAGGCATATCTTGCCTCAAAACGATGCAGAGAAACTAGTCCATGCATTTGTTACTTTAAGGCTGGATTATTGTAACTCCTTATTATCAGAGTGTACAAAGAAGTCAGTCAAGTCGCTTCAGTTGATTCAAAATGCTGCAGCTCGTGTACTAACCAGAGTTAGGAAAAGGGACCACATTACTCCTGTTCTGGCTGCCTTACACTGGCTCCCTATAGAACACAGGATAGAATTTAAAATTCTTCTTCTCGCCTACAAAGCCCTTAATGGGCAGGTGCCATCTTACCTTAAAGAACTCATTATACCCTACTGTCCTACTAGGGCATTGCGTTCCAAGAATGCAGGGTTGTTGGTTGTTCCTAGAGTCTTTAAAAGTACAATGGGAGCCAGAGCCTTTTCCTATCAAGCTCCACTTTTGTGGAATCAGCTTCCAGTTTGTGTTCGGGCGGCAGACACCCTATCCGTTTTTAAGAGTGCGCTTAAGACCTTCCTTTTTGATAAAGCTTATAGTTAGGGCTGATTAGATTCAGCCCCTAGTTTTGCTGATATAGGCTTAGTTTGTCGGGGGACATCTTACTTCTTCCTTCTCTCTGTCTGTCTATACCTTTGTACTCTCATGTACCGATTAACCCAGCTTCCCCAAATTTCTTTCTTTTTGGTGTCTATATACGCCGGGATCCGGAGTCATGGATGATCCTGCGGTCCTGTGTCATGGATCGCGAGTCCTGGATCTTGAGTCGTGGATGGATATCCTCATGGATTCATCTTCTTATTATACACACATGCATTTCCAAACATTTGGACTACCTTTGTTGCAAATGTATTATCTTTTCAATTTACACACGGCATCTATTGCACGTCTGTCCGTCCTGGGAGAGGGATCCCTCCTCTGTTGCTCTCCCTGAGGTTTCTCCCATTTTTCCCTTTAAACTGTGGGTTTTCTCTGGAAGTTTTTCCTTGTACGATGTGAGGGTCTAAGGACAGAGGGCGTCGTATTGTCATACTGATATTCTGTACAAACTGTGAAGTCCACTGAGACAAATGTAACATTTGTGATATTGGGCTATATAAATAAACATTGATTGATTGATTGAGGTAGGGGGGGGCTGATTGTTGAGGGCTTTGTAAGTAGTCAGGAAGACTTTGAAGTCGATTCTTTGACGGACGGGGAGCCAGTGGAGGTTCTGGAGGAAGGGAGTGATGTGGTCTCGGGAGCGGGTGTGGGTGAGGAGCCGGGCAGCAAAGTGCTGGATATGTTTGTGTTTATTGAGGAGGTTGGATGGTATGCCTAGAGCAGTGACCACCAACTGGCGGCCCGCGGGCCACATCCAGCCCGCCAGACATTCTCATCCGGACCGCACGACGGGGGTGACTGTGGCGTTGGCGGAGTGGTTACTGCGTTCAGCCCCCACCCATTTTTTTTTTTGACAATGTCTCGTGAGTAAGGTGCAGTACCGGAGTCCAACAGAGAGGCAGCAGCTGCGGGACAGTAGACTGCGTACTGCGAAACCTTCCCTGCCTTGAAGAAGAAGTGATCCTTCGTTGTGAAGAGTCTGGTTAACCACAGCAGTAGCCCCGCTGCGACAGAGTCCAACAAAGAGGCAGGAGCTGCGGGACAGTAGCCTAGAAGCAGGGTTGGGTTGTAACGGAATACATGTAACGGCGTTACGTAATCAGAATACAGCTGGCGTTACATTTGAAAAACAAGTAATCTGATTACAGTCACTGTCGTAAACCTGAAGTGAATACATTTTGGAATACTTATTGGAATTATTGGTGGAAAAGTTTCCTCACAAAATGTAATATTCATTACCGGCAGAAATGTGTGGACACTGCACAGCGCTGCAGCATGTCTGTGAGCGAGAGAGAGATGCAGCGTGTCTGTTAGCCCCGCCCCCGCACGGAGATGAGGGAGAGATCTCTTTTAAAATATATTGAAAGTTAGAAACGGAGATGGTTAGATCAAATGTGCAAGATAGCGTTTATGTAGCATTTATTTATTGTCGAAATGATGACATTTCATAACGGGATCAAATAAATGGCCTGCTGCTGCTGAATGCATGGGGCAAGTGACTGGAAAAAGTTTTAAAAGTTATTACATCGTTTCAGATAATAAATAATAATGATAGTTATTTCTATTTAGGGGCGTCTTTCAAAGCACCCAAGGACACCTTACAATTCATAACATATTCTAAGGAAAGGTTTTAAGACAGTACAAAGAATACAGTCTGGGTGATGTTTTTTATGTGGGGTGCAGATGAGAGGGAGCTGTCCAGAATGACACCAAGATGTTGTGTTTGAGTTCTTGATAAGCCATTAAAACAGTAAAATACGTGTCTCCTGTTCACCAAAACATACCCATCTGTTATGGAAAAGTATTCCAAAAGTAATCTGAATATGTTACTTTTTTAAGACACGTAACTGTAACTATTCTGATTACTTTCAGAGCATGTATTCAGTATTCAGTGACTGATTACATTTAAAAAGTAACCCTCCCAACCCTGCCCAGAAGTGATCCTTTGCAGGGCTCGACATTGAGGACTGCCCGATGGCCCGGGGCCATCTAGTATTTAGCTCGGGCAATGAAGCCTCACCTGCTGGTTGCCCGAATCGGGCAATCTATTATGCCAGTATCATGCAGCTCGCGGATCCAGTAATGAGTAACCCGACAGTAAAACTAAACATATCTATAACTAGTTTAGGTAGTTTGAGAGGTCATTAAAATAGCTACGTGTGATATTCTAACCTGAAGTGTGTGTTTTGTCTGCTCACCGCTGCATGTGATCATGCAGCGCTGCGTGTCGACTCGTCAGCAGCAGCTGATCTTTCTGTCCCGTCAGATTAGACTTCACTCGCGTTTATGTCCATATCGATCAGATCCAGCTAGTTCTAGCTAATGATATGACTACCTGCTTATTAAAAGACACCTAAACCATAAGTGTCTCTATGCAACTGGGTGAGGCCGCAAAGTATAGGGCAGCATTGTGCATTTGTTTGTTTACATGCCCACCGGAACCCCGAGGCATTACCAACAGATCAACGCACAATCAACCCATACAGGAAATCTCTTTCTCCACATTAAGTGTTAGACATTAGAATTGACTATTCTTGTCTGTCACATACTCTTCTTGTCTGTCACATAAGTGGCGCAACTGAAGCGGTATCGAGCTAAAGGGAAATTATTTTGACCAAAGAGATTTAGATCTGCCGGCTAACGGGAACTCTGACGTCGCCATTTTGTGTGCTTCGCGGATGCGCTCGGCTCCTCTCGACTGCTGCTCGGGTCTGCTCGGTCAGCTTCCGGATGAGTAGGCATTCGTTCGACCAACTTACAGTAGATAACATTACAAACATTTTTAACAGGGGCCATAATAGTGTAAATAATGTTTGTTTTGGCAGTTACAACTGAATGTAATGTGTTCTACTTTTTTACATCTGGGAACGCATTTGCCTTCATCAGATGGAAAGTGTCTTGACCAACAACTTAAGTATTTCTTATAGCTATGCAGGGCATGCAAGCGAGCAAACACAAACAAGAACAAACAAACAAGTGAAATGAAGAATAAAATTGAAATTGTACAATATAATATTGTGGTGGTTCATCTTATAATTCAGTCTAGAGAATGCACCAGACAGCATCTACAGTAAGACCTGCAAAAATCTTTTATTTTCTAGGGGGAGGCCCCCCAAACTCTTCGTGCCATTTCGTCCGCGCAAATTTTTCAGGGCAATCTCTATTGGGCTCAGGCCCATCTGTAAATTAGCTTAGATGGCCCCCCGGCCAACAACTTCAAAATTCTGGGCTATATAGAAATCGTTGGCCCGCGATAGTGTCTATTGGATACATTTTGGCCCTTGGACAAATGTAGTTGGTGATCCCTGGCCTAGAGGATGCTATTGCAGTAGTCGAGTCGTGAATGCATGAATCAGGGTTTCAGCAGCAGAGGAGGAGAGTGATGGGCGGAGACTGGCAATGTTTTTGAGGTGGAAAAAGGCGGTCCTGGTGATGTGATTTATGTGGTGATTGAATTTGAGCTGACTGTCGAAGATGACTCCGAGGTTGTGGATGTGAGGGGGGGAGATAGAGTGTGGCTGTCGATGGTGAAGTTGAAATTCTGGATGGCTTTGGTACGGGATGGGGGGCCGATGATGATGATGTCTTATTTGGCACTGTTCAGTTGGAGATAGTTTGTTTGCATCCATGCTTTTATTTCTGAGAGACAGTTGGTGAGAGTGGAGTGTGTTGTTGGGGTGATGGTTTTTGTTGAGATATAAAGTTGGATGTCATCGGCGTAGCAGTGAAATTGAAGGTTGTGGCGACAAACTATTTTGCCAAGGGGGCGTTCTGTAAAAGTGGGCCAAGCACCGAACCCTGAGGGACGCCTTGGGACAGAGGAGCAGTGGAGGAGGTGCAGTTGTTGATGTTGATAAACTGATGTCTGTCAGTGAGGTAGGATTTCAGCCAGGAGAGTGCAGTGTCGGTGATTTTGATTGATGATTCGAGGAGGGACAGCAGGATGGCGTGGTTTATGGTGTAGAATGCTGCGGTGAGGTCGAGGAGGATGAGGATGTTCAGGTTGCCGGAGTCAGAGGAGAGGAGGAGGTCGTTTGTGATTTTGAGAAGAGCTGTTTCTGTGCTGTGTTTTGATCGGAAACCAGATTGAAATGGCTCAAAGAGGTCATTGTAGCTGAGGTGGGATTTTAGTTGTGAGGCAATGACACGTTCAAGTACTTTTTACAGAAAGGGGAGATTTGAGAGGGGCCGGAAGTTGGACATAATGTCAGGTGTGAGTCCAGGTCGTTTGAGAATGGGTGTGACAGCAGCCAGTTTGAGAGAGGGGGGAACTGATCCAGATCTGAGGGAGGAGTTAATGATGGTGGCGATGAGTTGGGAGATTGCGGGGAGGCTCTCTTTAACAAATTTGGAAGGCATTGGGTCAAGTGTGCAGGTGGAGTTAATTCCAGTCATGAAGTGGGACAGTTGCATGGGGGTCACAGGGGAGAAGTGGGACAGGGGCTGTGAGGTGAAGGGGGGAGCCAGGAGGGGAGGTGGGGGGTTCTGATGAGGGTGTCAGATTGCTGTAACTGTTGCTGATTTTGGTTTGGAAAAACGAGAGGAAGGAGTTGCACTGTTCTGTGGTGAAGGATGAGGTGGCGTTGTCACAGGGTTTGAGAAGTTTGCTGATGGTGGAGAAAAGACGCTTGGGGTTGCTGGAGCCAGACTGAATGAGTTGTGAGTAGTATTTAGACCGGGCTGCTTTGAGTGTGTTACTGTACTGAGATAGTCTTTGTAGATTTGAAGATGGACTGTGAGTATAGTTTTCTCATGTTGGTGTTCAAGTTGACGTTTCCTTGATTTAATTTGGCGGAGTTTGGGGGTACTGTATACCAGGACAGGGGCGGCGGGTACTGTAGGCTAGGGAGGCTAAGCCTTCCCAAATATTTTTGTCACTGTATCCTGGTAAAATAAAAAATATAATGTATAATGTTTGTGTCTTTGACATTAGCGCTGCTATGCAGCCATCTTTGCCCTGTACTACGAAGCCAGTTCAACAGACCCTGGATATATTTGAGTTATCTTAACTAACCCAACAAACGAGATCTCGCTAAGCGGTCCTACGACGCTGGTTATCAACTCGGTAAATCAAGCCAGGGTTTCTCTCTCCAGCTGAGAGCGCGTTCACGTGAAAGGGGCGGGGTTAGCTACATTTGGCCAATCACAAACAGGGACAAGTGTACTGACAGCGCAGCGTCATACTTCATTAATGAAAAGTAAACTAATATTAGACAAATATGAACTTTAAACATCCATGACTTAAACATATAATCCAGGATACAAGGCACATAGAAGCCACATCACCTGCAAGGTGAATATAAAACAACTGGTTAAAAAATAAATAAACTACAGAGTGTTTGAATCAATGTGTACAGCAGTTTTATGATATAACTGCCCCATCTAAGACACGAGTGGATCTTACTTCAATTACATTTGAGTGTTTTGTCAACTTAAAGTGTTGCTTAAAATAATACTTCTGCATACAATATATGTGACAATGTAGCCTAAGTGTTGCACGGCCAGATACGGCTCGAGAAGCTGACTCAGATAAGGAAATATTGTGATATTATATAATCGATGTGCTGATTGATGATGTGATATGAATGATAAGTGCGTCACGTCGGCGTCTTCTCTGCATAGGCTACTACAGTTTCAACTGTATTTCCTTTATCCTGTAATATGACTTGAGAGATTTGAGCTCCGCACACTGAGCTCTGATTGGTCAGCAGGCGGTGCTTTCACTGAGTTGATCTCTTTTCTATAGACGCCGGAGGCGGGCAGCGTTAGTTAAAAAAATGTAGACTTCCCAAACCTGAGCCTCACGCGCCGCCTATGTACCAGGGGGCGGAGTGTATGAAAGAGATATTTTTTGTTGTTGTGGGGGCCAATTCATTGAGACAGAAGGAGAGGGTGCTGTTATAATAGTCCACAAGTTCAGATGGGTTCTCAGAAAGGGGGGGGGGGGAGACAGACATCTTGCAGGTAATGGAGGCAGTGATTTCTGAAGGTGAGATGGATTTGAGATTTCTGTAGGTTATTGTGCGTTTTTGCTTTTGGGCGGGTATGGGGATGTTGATGTCCCTGGTGATGGCCAGGTGATCAGAGATGTGGAGATTGAGTTTGGACAGATGATGGATGGTGAGACCAGTGGAGCAGACCAGGTCCAGGATGTGACCACGGCTGTGTGTTGGGAAGTTGATGTGTTGAGAGAAGTTGCAGCAGTGAAGGGTTTCCTTAAATTCAGAGGCATATTTGCAGATCGGGTCGTAACCATGGATGTTAAAATCACCTAAGAGGAGAACAGATGGGGATATGGCAGAAAGCTGAGTGAGAATGTCAGAGAGGTCGGAGAGAAAGGAGGGGTTTGGCTTCGGGGGACGGTAGATGATGGCTGTGACCATGGGAGTGGAACCAGAGAGTTTGAAGATCAAGTGTTCAAATTAAGAAACATCAAGGATGGGGATTATGGTCGTTTTTATTTCCTTTCTGATAATAGCAGCTATACCACCACCCATCCCTTGTGGGTGAGGTTTGTCAATGTATGTGAATCCTGCTGGGGTGATTTGATTTAAAGAAAAATAGTCCAGGGGTTTTGCCATGTAAAAAAAAAAAAGGTCCAGGTTATTGTCTTTCATGAATTCATTCAGAATGTGGTTTTTATTGTGGATGGAGCGTGTGTTGAGCAGGGCTGCCCTGAGGTGACGTTGCATTGGGAAGGGTTTTGTGGACCGGGGAGTGGAAGGAGATTGGTCAGATTCACGTGTTGTTTGTTGTGATGGCGTAGTGTGGACATGTTACAGGACTGGATGGACGGGATGGAGTTTGGAGACGTGGAATGAAATTAAAACGTACGGCCAGAGCCTCTGTGCGGAGGACGGCGTATGCGGAGTATTTCATTATCTGCGAGGATGTCCATGCAGTCCGGAGGCAGGCGGTTATTAAAGGAGTGGAGTTCTGACAGGGAGTAGAGCGGCGGCATGATCCGGTGAAGTGGCGCTAGCACGGAGCTAGCTAATGCTGGGGACCCGGGCAGGCGGATGACCGTGGAAGACGGAGCGGTGTGAGTCCGGTAAAATCAGAAGGATAATCCACATTATATCAGGAGAATATTTCCAGTGGTTTCCGGAGGAGAATCGTAGGAGGGGCTGACAGCCTGGTGCAGAGTGGGAGCCGGGTGACCAGCCTAGCTTGTTAGCTAGCTTGATAGCCACAGGCTGTAGGCGGCAGGGAGAGACGATGTCAGCGGGGAAGCCGGCTGATCGCAGCGGGATTGGAAGACCCACACGAGCCACGGAGTTAGGGTGGAGTTGGGGTGGAGACAGAAATGTTAGCTCAGCAGACTTCGGGGAGCCGAGGAGCATCTAGGTAGCAGCCTGCTAGGTCCGATAATGCTAGCTAGCTAGCGGACTAGGGACCAGTGAGCAGGAAAGAGCCAGCAGGTAGGAGATGACAACACAAAGTTCTGTGTCGATTCGATAGAGAGATGCTGCTATTTCTGCTGATGACTGATGTTTAAAAAGTAGAGAGCCAGACACGAGAGGTTCTAACCTGGACTCAGTGGCGTAGGCAGAAATCAAAGAGTGGTTGGGCCCAAAAGAAATCAGGTGGGCCCAGCCCGTTCAAGACCAAAAATAAATGTCCTAAAACGCATTTTAACTGAATTAAGCCACCATTAAGCCAACTATACTTGCCTGATTGCAGAAAAGTTTATTCAGACGGACACATATATATATTAGAAGTCATGTTACAGTCACACAACACCAGCACAGTAGCCTATAACATGACACGGCTGCCGCTGCACAAACACACGGCTGCCAACAGCTGCACAGCATCAACAATAAAGCAGGGATACACAGAGCGGTGCGGACATACTCATTCTGGAATGGCGGCCACATAAACACACACTGGTGCGCACGCACACAAACATTGCTTAAAGTCCAATTTCTGCAAAACTATCAAAAAACAATAACTGTAATTAATAATAGTTTGTTTATGTATCTGTTTATGTATATGTTTTTTTATGTTTTTGTTTTGTTTGTTTGATTTTCATTAACGCATGTATTACTTTAAGAAAAAAACAAAAATATATATGTTAAAATTTTGTTTTTGCGAGAAAGGGTGGGATTAAATACATTTAAACTTCTTCCCATGGACCCTTTTTGGATGTGTAATTAGATCATTTGTTTATACATAATTTAGAACCAGTAATATGTTTGTTTATCAATTTGACACTGCTTGAATTTTAATATAATTCTGATGTTTCATTTTCATATTTTATTTTTTGTTTTATTGTTTTACACATTCAAAATAAATCTAATCAAATAAAAAAATAAGGAAATATACTATATGCATGTAGCCTACAGTCGAAATACCTTTGATGGTTACTGCAGAGTCAACGGGGCTTTGTGTTGAACACTGAAATAATGTCCTTGTAGTCCAAGGATTCAGTCAGTTCTCTTTCAAAGGAGAGCAGGGACAACGAGTTCAGTCTGTCTGTGTTCATTGATGCCCTCATCCACGTTTTTACTCTACTGACAGTAGAATAGACTCTTTCCACAGTACAGCTTGTTATGGGTAACGTGACGAGAGCCCAAAGGAGGCGATTCATTTGAGGGAAAATGTCAGTGGGACATGAGTCGAGCACCTCCACGAGTGATGGGAAGGTTATGCCCGCTGTCACCTTTCTCTTTAGCTGCTGTACAAACACTTAGTGTTCTGCATCTTCCACACAGATGGAAAAGTGTGTGCTGGAAGGCTGAATTAATTTATTGTTACCAAAGGTGCTAGACCGAGGCAACAATATAGCAGCGGCACTCATAAACCCGTATGTGTCCGCCTTAAAACGAGTGTCCAGTTCCATAATCTGCCTGTCAAGCACATGATTCATAATGTTTTTTAGGTCAGAGTTGTCCTTTACAGGGGAGGCTTTGCCCAGGGTAGATTCAAATGCGAATCGCCAAACTTTCCTGGCAACCTCCTCTTTCGCGACCCAATAACATCCCAGTTAATGATGTTGTGTTTCTTCATCAAATCATCTGTCAGTGTCACAAGTTTAATGAAGTCAGCTTCTGTTTTCCTCAATGTAGTGTTGTTTTCCTTAAGACCTTTGATTAGATCGATGCAATCTGTGACTGATATAATGGAACATTGCAGGCCTTTTTTTGCGTAGTCACTCATTTCAAACAGCCTGTTGAACATGACGAGAATAAACACACACTTCTGCAGTCTGCATCTGCTGAAGTAGAGTCAGCTTCGAATTTGGAGTGGCCGGAGCTCTGCGAAAAATCAGCCAGTGTCTCCAAAATTGGTCCAAGGAGTGTCAATACTTTGCTGACAGCACAAGACCATGAGCTCCATCGGACATCACAGGATCTCTCCAGTTCCAAAGTTGGTTTCGCGGGACGCAGCTCCTTTTGGATTTCAATAAATCTAGCATGTCTTCGGGTCCCCGTCATGAAACTGTGCAGGTTGTTAATGACATCAACAAATGTTGAAATGCCGGGAGAAACCTTTGATGCTGCGCACAGGACGAGGTTTAGGCGATGGGAATGACAATGGACATATATGGCGTGGGGAAACGTTTTCTTTAAAATCATATGCACCCCTCCTTTATTGCCGGACATGACTGATGCCCCATCGAAACCAAATCCAACGCACAACTTGGGGTCAAGCTACAAAGGCTCCAGCACTTGCAGGATTTTCGCTGATATGGCATTTGCGTGCATGTCTCCAGTCTCCAAAAAACCCACAGCCCTTTCCTTGATCAAACCTTTGTGCATGTATCGGATACATACTGCCACAAGCTCTCGTTTAGACATGTCTTTGCACTCGTCTGCCAAATTGTAGAAGGTGCCCGTCTCATCATGCAATTCCGTCTTTATTTTTTCGGATGAGTAAAGAAGCAGCTATTTGCAGTATCTCATTCTGGATATCAGGGCTTGTAAGTTTCCTGTTCCCCGGCAGGTCGTCCAGTCGCCGTTTAATATCTGGGTCATTGTGAGAGATCATTTGAAATAACTCAAGACAGTTGCCTCTGTTCAATGCCTCTTCGTTTTCCCAAAGCCCACGTAACGGAATCCCCTGCTTTGCACAAAATAAAACGAGGTCTATTACTACCTTAATGTGCTCTATATTCCTTTCCACAAACGACCTGTTGCAAGCATCGTTGTTCAGCTGGTTAACAATATTTCCCCGTCCTGGTTGATGGCTTTGTCTGAAGCCTTCGGTTTTGCCGAGTGCCGCAGGATGTGCCCTGCTAGCCCCGTGTTTCACACAACACTGTGAAATGTGTTTCCAGTCTTTAAAGCCCATTTGTATAAATCGGTCCTCAGTGGTAGCTTCGGGAAAATGTCGACATGCCTTACAAAAGACAGCATCTCTTGAGGTGTTGTATTCCAGCCATGGGAAAAGTCCATACCGCCTGACACCGGGGCTTGCCGGCTGAGGTTGTGGGTGGGAAAGAACCGTGTTTGGGCTGTGTCACTGGTTCATCTATTGTGGACAAATCTGATGGGGCCTTGATTTCCAAACCAGCATCCTTTTCCAGCTCCACAGAAACCGCTGCGGAAGTAGTCTGGGCTGCTGAGGATGATGTCTGAGCGACTTCAGAGTCATCCTTCTCCATTCTACGTCTTTTTGTTAAGAATTTCAATAGAGTACTTTGTTTTTCCATGTTGTCATTGCCAAGCTAGTTTCAAACTTTCAAGGCTACTGATAACAACCTGCGCAGTGGATGGAATCGGACCGCCGCTCGCACCCGTGGATGCGATTGCCGGGAGTGAGAGTGGCACGCACCTGCCATTCAAAATAAGCTGACGCTAATATCTGAATTTGTAAAGTAAGATACAATGATTTTCGAAAAATAAAAAAGTATTGAAAGTCAGACAATTTACAATATGCTATATTCACTGGCTGCTGTGACAGATTTTCCAGATACTTTTTAAGCCTTTTGGTGGGTGCAGACTAGGGGTTTCACAACTACCAATATTTACTAGTCGACACGTTTTTCAAAATAGCAGTCGACTAGTCGTTCCGTCATAATAAAGACACACAAAGAGAGGTATACAACTGTATTTTATATTGGAACTCATACAATAACATTAAACACTGCATTTTAATTTGTGTTACATGGCTGAGTAAATAACAAACAGTAACTGGACTCACCAAAATCGACAGCAAAAAACTCTTGTTTACATAAATGCCACGTAAATCCAGTGCGCAACAGCGCATTGCGCAACACTTTATTCGCTTTCCTCCACGATAACGTCCACCTTTCCATATTTTTGGTTTGCGTTGAGGAACACCAACGCATCGACATGTGAGGGAAGGAGGCTTGACCGCTTTTGGGTGACAGTGTTGCCTGCCAGGGAAAAAACCCTCTCACTCGGGGTGCTTGTGGCTGGAATAGCCAGGTAGCTCCTCCAAAGCGGGGGAAGCGGTGCACGTTTTCTGCCCACCACTCCAGTGGATTATCCATTGTGGGGATATGCGGTGTCCGCTGGCAGTAATCCCGTAGCTCATCATCCGCATCACTGTTGACCCGTGTTTTCTTGCTGCTCGTCTGCCTCTGTTCAGTGCTGACGCCGGTCCGTTGCTCACTGGTGCTAGCATTACTGCTAGTGCTAGTTGTCGGCAGCGGGTGTTTCATCTTCAGATGGTTGCGCATAACAGATGTATTTTTGTTGTACTTCAGTACAGCTGTACACAACTGACACTTCACTGTGGAATTGGTTACATCTTCGTTGAAGTACTGCCATACATAAGAATGTCGGACGTGTTTGGGAGCATTTTGCAGCACCTCGTTTACCTCCATATGTTGTGTATTAGTAGAAAGAAATTAATGAAACAAGGGACAGAGGATACGGGTGCTCAACTCTTTACTGTTCGTCATGCTTAACTGCCACAGCATCAACTCCCGGGCTTACTCTTCTTCTCTCAACATTGTATGTATACTCTGGTTACACTGCGCCCCCTATTGGCAGGAGTATATTAGAACACAACATTTCCCCCCTTCTTAAAAAGAGTTACTTCTCCCCTTGAACAGCATGCATAACATTAGCATTTTAAACAGACACTTACGTAGTAACCATGAAACCATCTGTAATGATAATAACTTCACATATCACAATATGCAGAACATTTTCAAACATTAATTCAACCACAGTTTAAGTGACATAGTCCTCAATCCAAACAGGCTGCTTTCTGATTAGCTGGTTCCTGCTCTGAGCACCATGCACTGTAGCTGGCTCAGCAGGCCTCACTTCTTCTGATGGAGGAGTGAATGTTTCTGGAAGCACCGACAGGTGTGAAGCATCCCAGGTTTTTCCATTATCAAGTGTGTAACTGTGAGGTCCTTTCTGCTTGGTCACTTTCAGAGGCTCACTGAACTTTGGCTTTCCCTTTTTTACATGCAGCGGGTTTCTCACACGCACCAGGCTTCCCGGATGTATTTTGGGAATCTTGGCATTTCTTTTTGCATCAGAATATGTTTTCATGTGCCACTGTTTCTTTTCCACTCTGTCTCTCAGTTCCTGATCCTGAGTATCCGTAAGCTGTGGCAGGATTGAGAGTTTGGTTCGCATTTTTCTTCCATACATGAGCTGGAACGGAGATGTCCCTGTAGTGGCGTGAGGTGTAGCTCTGTAGACCTGAAGAAACTCAGCAACGTGAGCTTTCCATGGAGCGTTCTCTCTCTGTGCCGTGAGAATGCTTTCCTTCAGCACTCTATTTAGCCTCTCCACCGCTCCATTTCCTTCTGGATGGTAGATTGTAGTCCTGATGTGTTGGATGTCTCTTTCTTCTAGGAAAAAGGCGAGTTCTGAGGATGTGAATTGTGGACCGTTATCTGTCACCACAGACACAGGGTTCCCTTTTTGGCGCGCTGATCTCTCTCACAGGCACTTCACTGTTGGAGAACTCGGCCACGTTGCGCGCCGCCATTTCCACCTGATTTGCAATCTGAATGGCTTTATCCAGTGTCAGTTTGTCTTCTAGCAGCAAGCGTTCACGTATGCGTCCACTGTAGGCTTTTTCCACGATCTGATCACGCAGCATATCCTGTTCTGCATTTCCAAATTCACAAAAAACGAGCATTTCACGTAGCTCAGAGACGTACTGTGCAATTGTTTCATCATGTCTCTGGGCTCGTTGGCGGAACCTGTGTCTCTCCGCAATTACGTTTACCTTCGGCACGAAATGCGCCCGTAGTGCAGCCACGGCATGGTTGTATGTAGTTCCCGTTTCAGTCAATGTGTAGAATATCCTCTGTGCTTCGGTTCCGACGCTGTGTAGCAGCGTTGCACGTATACGGGTATCCGGCCACTTGGCTCCTTCCACGTCGATCACTAGCAGATAGTTTTCGAACATTTTTAGCCATGTTCCAAATGGCATAGTAGGTTCTCCCGGACACTGAAGAAAGGTGGGAGGTAAAGGAGTAGAAGCCACGGCCATCCTCGTCGCCAATTTGTTGTGTATTAGTAGAAAGAAATTAATGAAACAAGGGACAGAGGATACGGGTACTCAACTCTTTACTGTTCGTCATGCTTAACTGCCACAGCATCAACTCCCAGGCTTACTCTTCTTCTCTCAACATTGTATATATACTCTGGTTACACTGCGCCCCCTATTGGCAGGAGTATATTAGAACACAACACCATATTT
Source organism: Notothenia rossii (assembly GCF_949606895.1). Taxonomy (NCBI): domain Eukaryota; kingdom Metazoa; phylum Chordata; class Actinopteri; order Perciformes; family Nototheniidae; genus Notothenia; species Notothenia rossii. The sequence continues at coordinate 60,100,181 of NC_136902.1, forward strand.
TTCACGACTATTTGACTAGGGCCTACAGCGCCGACTAGTGGTAAAGGTAGTCGATTAGTCGACTAGTTGGTGAAACCCCTAGTGCAGACGCGTAGCTGTGGGTGGGCCCACCCACAGCTACACGTCTGTCTGGACTAAATAATAAGATTTGGGATGGAGGAGCGGCAAACAAACAACGCCATTACCCTCGGCGACCCAGGAAAAAAGTATATGATAAACATCAATATTTTAGCATCTGACTGTTACTCATGCTGTCAATTTTGACTTCAGTCAACCACATGGACTCAGCTGAATTGCAAGGAATATCACATTTCATTATGATCTCAAAGGACTCCTTGGGTCCAGAGTTGAGCCTTGTCTCCTTATTACTAATCATTTGACAGTAGCTGCTCACCGCTCAGGAGAGTTTGAGATTAACAGGAGAGTACTGTGATGGTCCAGCTAAAGACAGAAAATCAGAGAGTGAAGATTACAAAAAAATCATAATTTCCATCCCTGAAGGGATTTATGAACTTGTAAATGTTTTGTAGGAATTAAGGCGAGAAACTACAATTTTTTTTAACTTAAAGATATCAGCTAGACATTTCTCCAGTTAATTACTTACAATAAGAAAATTGTTTTCTGAAATGCATGTTTAAATACGCAAATGAGCCATAATCTAATTAAATGTGTGCATATTTTAATACATTTCAGGAACACAAATCTGAACATTGGATAAAGCCAGGTTCAAAATTCTTGTTTCATTTTGTTGTCATATTAGCATCTAAAGTTTTAACAGAAGGAATTTTGGATATCTCTTTTTATCACTCCATATATCTGAAAATACTGTCAACAGCCGTAAAATATCAATTTTCGCCATGTTTTTAGGAATAAAATGTTATATCCTTCAGGATATGAATGATCGATGAACAAACCCTTCAGTAAAAACCTTCAGAATATTGATAGGAATAAGACTGGAAGGTTTGGTGTATGTAAGTGCTACTGAAGTGGACATTTCTCACTCAGAATATGAGAAAAAACTCATTTTGAGAAAACGACCTTTAAAGATTGCTGTGTGGCGCCAGCTAAACCCTCCTGTTCTTTGGATGACAGCTTGCGCCTCGACGCACTCCGTGAAGGTATTTCATGTTTGGGGTCATTCGTTTTTTGTCTAACCTTGCTTCGTTTGTTGTCGTCTTCTCTTTGAACGGTTTTTTCGCAGTTTTTTTTGCCATTTTGAGATTTTAATTTCCAGCGGAAAGCTAAACCAGGAAGTGTGCACACCACAATTTAGGAGAAGTCTAAAGACGCAAATAGACAAACTATAGTAAAAATAAACACCTAAATGTGTATTTTGTACGTTTTCCTTCCAAAGGCCTGAAAGAAAACATGTTATGGAATCAAAATAGCACAAAATCTCAAAATTGACCGGTGCATGAAAAACGAAACACTCATCCTAATGCTATATATATATATATATATATATATATATATATATAGCATTAGGACTCACTAATGTCCTAACTCACTCTCAAGCGCCTAGATGTCAAGAGAGGTGGTGAAGTGATAATTATTTATCGAGCAGTATACTCTTTCACATTGAATCATAACAAGTCATACTGAATGTAAATACAACTGACTCTAAAGTAAGTCCCAGTCTGTGATATTGGACATTTTGAAGACTCAAAGTCCCAAGCAGTAGGTAGAATATTAGCTAGTCTATGTAATGTGCACAGAAAATAAATAGTTAACTGAATACTGGGATGGAAATTGCCTATAAGCACTCAGTAAAACATAAACAAACACAAAAAGCTTCTGAATGATAAGAAGTATAATTAAAACATAATGCACATTACTATTTTGAGAGAGAGTACCTTAAAGAACTACTTAAAGAAAAATAATCTCTTATCGAACTGAGGCTCCAGTAAAAAACACTGACTGCGTCTCTACATGGACATCTGTAAGCCGTTTATGAGTATTATCCCGGCTATGATCATATTGTGAATATGGTGTTTACCTGTTCCATGTTTACATGATAAATACTAGTAACCTGACATTTTGATGCCTTTTCTCATCTAAACTATTCAGTATTTGTATCTCTCTATCATGACATAAAGACAAAACTCCTCTCAAGAAGTGAGACGCTTTTGTTGCCGCCGCCGCCGCCATCACTGTTAACTGATTAACTGCTACCAGCTGAAGACTTACTTTCCTCTTCTTTGAAAAAATTGTTTTTATGTCCATGTTGTCTGGGGGAGAAAACATATCAAACCAAGAGATCGTCAGCTTTGATTTTTGCTGTATTAACAATGTCCTGAACATTTGGTGTGTGTGCCTTATCTCTGCTACCGGCATCGCTTCATACAACAAATCTGAGCTGTCCAACTATGGCAAAACTCCTTGAACCAACACACTCTCACTCCATAATCGTCCAGGAGCGATGCTTGGTCAGGGTCCCGTGGCGTGCAGTTGTGACGCTCCTAGGCTCCTTCGGCTTCATAAAGGGACGCAAATAGCTTTCAACTGATTGCAATGTATTCCCATCTGCGGCGGGATTTGACGCTCATGGAAGCACGTCATTTGTTTGTGTCGGCTGCCCTTAAAAGCAATGTGAGCGTCCATTCCCATTGGATAACGGAGAATTGTACACCCGGAAGTAAGTATTCCCCTTACTGTCGATTGATTTTACAGTGATATCTGCACTACTCATCGACTAAAAAACACCAGATTATCCTTGTTAATTACACAACATTGATTGGTTTAAATTGTGTGCAATGCTTTTGTATTTTTCCCCTTCGATTCGGAGAAACAAATATTTTTTCGGAGTAAAGGATGGCAGAACACACACTACCCAGAATCCCCAGCTATCGTTTAGGACTACACCATGTGTTCTGTTTGACAAACCCCGTGATTAGTTCTCAAGCTCTGTGATTGGTTGACCTCAAACTGCATTCCATATGAAAAAAAACGTTTCGTAAAAGATACAATCATACTTTATTCAGCAGTGGTTGCTTTACTCTTTGAAAGTCATCACATGAATGCATTGTAATAAATGGTTCGGCTGCATTAAATAGATTACGCATCTGTCGTAGTTCTTTATTTATCTACAGAGATCGGGCTCAGAATAGACCGGAAACTATTCTTTTACCGTTCAGTTTGAATTTCACAATAAAGTTAGTAGTAATATTTTGTTTTGATATTATTGTTTTTAGGAGCTGTTTAAATGAAAACAGATTAGTGACATTTCGCCGACAACTGCGCCGAGCACTTGACTTTATGCAGGTAGCCAGTCAGTGGGACATTGTGGGAAAAGTCAGCACACTCAGCACGGATAGTGCGCGCAACATGATTGCAGCGTCCAGGCAGCTCCCGTTCGAGCATATGCCTTGAGCTGCGCATCTCTCTCTCTCTCTCTCTCTCTCTCTCTCTCTCTCTCTCTCTCTCTCTCTCTCTCTCTCTCTCTCTCTCTCTCTCTCTCTCTCTCTCTCTCTCTCTCTCTCTCGGGCTAGCCAGTGTGTATGACAGATGGAGAAGACTTCTAATGCTTTTAGCTTGAGTTGAATGATAATTTAAGTAAGAGCTTTTGCTATCTTTAATATCAGAAATGAATTACCCACACAGCTTCAAATTATTTCTCATATTAGGCTAGAGTCATTTGTGGATTTGAATAATGTTCTAATTGAGATTCACACTAGGAGATTTTTTAATAGCAGTTATATTTCTAAGTGAATGAATTAAAGGGTAATTCCAGTTTATATTTATGGTGGCTGGGAAATCAAAGTGCTGCAACTGGAGCACCAGAAAATAACAATACTTTGATAGCTCGTACACAGTATTAAGAATCAAACAGCTAGTTGGCAGTTTAATTTGGCCGTGAGCAAAACCGGTTTTATGCCAATCTGTAGAAAATGTTTATTTCTGTTGTAAAGTTACTTGTATAAAAATTGGGGTCTATGAAGATTGACTTCCTTTTGGATCCCAAATAGGCCATTCAATGAACTGCAGATTTTGGCTAACATCGTCTTTGCTTGTTCGCGCGGAGGTAGCTCATTTGTAGGAACTTCTGGATCCCTTACAGTATAAGATTAGCTATATTTATCTTCTTACATGTCAAAAAATACATTATTAAAGCCTTACATTGACAGTTCTGAAAGGCTGAATGATAACCTAGATTTTCAAGAATGCACATATCTCTAGGCGAGTATGGCTAAATAAAAATGTGCAGTAAAGACTAGAACACATTTTTCTTTGCATAACAACTCTACGGGGTTGAATCTTTATGTGATTCACACTTTTCAAGAATACTAAGGCCTTAATCTGGGCATTATTAGCGTAGTTGAAGCTTTAAATGACAGGTCCTTTAGAGGTTGCTAGCTTCATTGCGTCACCCGTGCCTGATACAATTTCGAAGACGTTTCCCACTTTTAGATTAGCCGAAAGACAATGGTTCAACTCCTTTTTAGAGCACACAATGGTCCTTTAGAAAAATATGGCAGATATGGAGACTACATCCATTTTTTATTGAAAAAAGAGGGACTTTTGTTTTACTAATACCGTAGCGTTTCGGAAAATGGTGTTGTCGAAACAATGGCATGGCACAGAGAGAAAGGAGTTTATGGGGAAACTTAATTGAGCACGTACATGGTTTATTTACACACACAGAACCACACAAACTGAAGCACGATTATTGCTTCTCTACGGTACATGTTGTAAGCCAGATAATGCAGCACCTCATTAGAGTGTGTGTTTGATTTCATAGTGTTTGTAGGACTCACAGTGGTCAGACATCTCTGGGAGATTACGGTACATATTGCAGGTCTAGTGGCTTGTGAAAAACAACTCTGTTATTACAGGCATCCCTCACAGGTCCTCAGGGAGCAGTGGGAAGAAATAAAAGCGGAAAAACATAATCATGATGTTGCTGCAGTTGATGAGCCACCACTTGGGATGTATGAGCGTCCCTGAAACAGGAAACCACAAGGTAGAGATGTGGCTTTAATATACATCCAGACCTTGGACGATAGTTAAACCATGATTTATGTCACTTATCAGTTAATCCAAACGTTAGGCAGAGGGAATGCAATGCTGCCAACTCTCGTGCTTTTCATGTGAGATTTACCTATAACACGGTGCACATGCTCTCAGGCAACACCTCAATTTTCCAGCCTGCCCTCCTACAAAAAACGACCAAATAGGTTGATTGTCCAGCAGCTTATTACGACCCATAGTCACGTTTTAAAATGTAGCACCTCTAGTGTTCGTGTAAGAAACAACATGCTTGCAAATGCTCCGGAGGGTCGTTTATTCACAAATAACCCTCTCGGGAAAATCCTAAATTGTAAGAGAGTTTGGCCATTAAAATGCTTTTTGATTAGATTTCTAGCGAGAAGTGTATATTGTGCTTTTAAAATCTACGTCCAGTGGATGTGTAGGATCTATAGTTTGATAGATATTACGAAGATGATTTGAGGTCCCGCCAGGAGAACGCGTACTAAATCTTTAGGCAGCGTCCATGTAAAGTTGGCGTCAACCCTCACAGGGTGAAAACAGTATTTCCGGTCTAGAAGTTTTAATAATAAAACCGGATATATTCCCCACAATGTCAAATGATTACACAATGATATCTGCATTACTCATCCACTAAAAAACATCAGTTTATCCTTGTTAATTACACAATATTGATTGGTTTAAATTGTGTACAATGCTTTTGTGTTTTTAACCTTCGATTTGGAGAAACAAATAGTTTTTTCGGAATTTAGACACTACATACCCAGAATCCTCAGCTATCGTTTGGGACTACAACCTCCACTTTCCTTTACAAACCCCGTGATTAGTCCTCAAGCTCTGTGATTGGATGTTGGAGTGGCAGTGCGACAAGGTTACGCCCAGTGTCAAACAGCTCTTTGAAATGGAATGTAACCACGGCAGACTATCCAAAACTGGATTTGAATGGGTCCAGCCCAGCTCCCCCCCTCCCCCCCAGAACTACACATGCTGGCTATCGTGTTTCGCAACTTATTCTATGGCACGTCTCTACTGGGAATTGTAGTTTTAAAAGACGTTTTCGTATTTCCCATAATTAGAAATTACCAGTATTAAACTGTGTACACCCCTGGAGGTTTAAGGGATACAAAACACATTGGTGTTATCAAATTTAAAACCATATCATTAATAAATGGGTGGAAATTGCTTGTGCCCATAATGGGCAGCATAAATATATATACCCACATGCCAGCTAAGGTCAGAAGAGCTTTATTTAACAGCTGGTCTTATGTCTGTGACCCCGCCTGTTGTTCATTGATAAGCCTGAAACATGCACTTGTCAAGGTTCAGAGGCACATTTTGCAAATATCGCAGTCGCCATCGATCATCCTAAGATAAGATAAGATATACTTTATTGATCCCAAGTTGGGAAATGTTTTTGTTACAGCAGCATACAGCATGTTACAGAGGTTCATCTGGTATTTTTAGTCCACTACATTTCTTTTAGTTACTTTGCAGATTCTGATTAATGATGTGAAATATAAACAACCCTTAAATCAGACTTTAGTTACACCTGAGTCAAATTCAGGGAAGGTGATTGTCAGGTGCCAAAATAAACTATGCAATATATTAGACGTTAAGTACTTTGTCAGACTTAATATTTATCTGTTGATACCCCCAAAGTTTTGTTCCTAGACCTTAACTTAAAGTATTCTTTAATGTTTAAATAAAGCCTTATTAGTTTGTCTGTTTTGCACCTCCTCCTGTTAATATCTTTGGACGTCCTCCACTAGCTGTTTTATTCTAGAGATCACTACAGTATCTTCTTGATATTGTCTATTACAGGGGTTTTCAAAGTGTGGGTAGGTGAGCCTCCCCTCAGAGAACATAAGAACAGCCGCGCCCCCCCCTCCCAATTATTATTGCTGTTATTATTATTATTATTATTGTTGTTGTTGCTATAATGCAGGGGTATTCAATTGCATTTCAAAGAGGTCCAGTAAGAGAAAATGTAATTAAATGCCCTTTTTTGCTGTCTACCTTCCGCCATTTGAAATTACTCCGACTGTTTCTCTCCTCTTGTCTCGTCTCCGTTTGTTTGAATCTATCGTGCTGACTGCACCGATTTGATTGGCTGAGTAGCGTCACCTCCTTAAAACATTAAACAATAACTTTTTTAAACCTTTTTATTTTTATGTTTTAAAAATATTGTATAAAACTCCCCCACTACTTGGACTATTCCTTGCACCCCTCTAGAATAAGCCCGAATGGTCTCAACAATATTGCATCAGTAACGTGCACTTGTTATTATAACAAGATCGCAAGGACACTGGTAGCGATCGGAAAATCGAGTGTTGTTCAGTTTGTGTGTTGTGGAACATGCGTGTCCGTGCATGAAAATATACCACACGCCCAATTACAATTGCATGTTCAATTCACTACCCTGGAAGTTAATACAGTTGTTAAAGTTAGAACAGCCTGTGGACAGCCGTTCTTCCTTGCATGTCAGTCGCCGACACCTTCTTACAGAGGACAGGCACATCTAGCTGCAGCACGACCCGTATATTTCCGCACGCCGTGTTCTCAAGACATATTTTTTTTAACATTTTCAACATGGTGGATAAATCCTTATATGCTCCCGGTAACACACTGAACGTCAACTTTGCCTCCTTATTACACTCACCGCTACTTTAGTGGGAACAATGAGTCTGCGTCTTTGATGCACACAGGAATAAACGCAGATCATCCTCTGGCTGCAGCCTTGACCGGTACTTGCTTTTGATCAAAGTCAATGCGGAAAACCTGCACTCACACAGGTAGGTGGAGGTGAAGGGAATGAGCACTTTTACAGCCTTTTTGGCGAGGTGGGGGAACTCGGTCTCCACAGACAGCCACAAGTGGGCAAGTGTCACTTTACTCGTCTTTTTCTCGTTCTTTTGTGTCTCACGCTGCGCCTCCCCTGAAGCTCTCTGGCGCCCCCCAGGGGAGGCGCGCCTCACACTTTGAAAACCGCTGGTCTATTATATATATATTTCTATCATTGACCTTCTACTTTCCCCCAATTTTGTATGTAGGCTACTCTTAATATTTAAATGTTTTCATCAAATTAATGAATCCAATCTACGATTTGGATCAAATAAAAGTCAGCCGAATTAGGGTTGACACTACAAAGAGATGTATTGTGTGAAAAGAAATGGAAGATGTTGTTTAATTGCTGATATATTTAAGATCCACATCACGTATTCAGCTTCGGCTGCAGTTCGTCCAAAGGTGTTCTAATCAAGGCTCTATAAATGAAGAACTACGGCAGATATGTAATATTTAATGCAGCCGAACCGTGTATTACAATGCCGTTATGTGATGACTTCCAAAGAGAAAAGCAAGCACACTCAGAATAAAGTATTATTTAATTTTTTTTAAATGTTTTCGGATTTCTTATCACATAAACACCATATCCCAACGTGCATTGCGGCTAAAACATCCAATCACCAAGCTTGAACGGTAGCTGAGGATTATGGGTAGGTGGATGTTTTAGCCTATCAAGACCTCTGAAAAAAGAAATGTGTCTCAGAATCGAAAGGGAAAAACCTATGGGAAAAACACAATTTAAACCAATTCATGTTGTGTAATTAACAAGGATGAACTGATGTTTTTAGTGGATGAGTACTGCAGATATAGCTTTGAAATAATTTGACAGTGGGGGGAATCCGGTTTTATTATGAAAACTTCGATACCGGAAATACTGTTTTCACCCCGTGAGTGTTGACGCTAACTTTAAATGGACACTGACGTTACACGTTCTCCTGGCGAGACCTCAAATCAACTTCGTAATATCTATCAAACTTTAGATCTACACTGGACGTGGATTCTGAAAGTACAATATATACGTCTCGCTAGAAATTTAATCAAAAAGCATTTTAATGGCAGACTATCCCACAATTTAGGATTTGTTGCAATTTTCTCATGCAGAGAAAAACTAATTTCTTTTTTTAATCTTATGTTAAATAATGAACGAGAACCCCTAGTGCTTATGTGCTCATCTAACATGCATTTAAAATCAATATTATGATCATTATTTGTATTATTATAAGTATCTTCATAACCTATTTTAAATATATCTTGACAACAAGACAAAAAGACACAGGATGAATATAGGGATCTTCCTAAGGGTTACTTAGAGATGTAACTTAGATACAAATGAGCACAGAATAATTCAAATATGAGTGGCTTCTCTCATAAGATAAGTAAGAAAGAGTAACAAATAAGCAACTTTTTTTTTCTTATGAAGGTAGATATGGTGCAAAATGCGAGAGCGTGTAAAACCTGATGTGAGCACTGGCAGAAAACAATTCTGAGCTTGTGTGCATACATTTACATTTGTATAAAATATCCATGTAACTGTGAACCAAATGTACACTTGTATAAAATATCCACGTAACTGTGAACCAAATTTGAAGTCACAGAAGAAAAAAAAAAGTTTTGTAGAAAAAAAATGAACTTAGTGATGAAATATTCACTTGCAGAAAAATACATATCTTTTTAAATATATTTTCCATTAAAACTGCAACTTGGTTATTACAACCTCTCAAATCAGTCATTACAACTTGACGAATCTGCTCTGTGGCAGTATAAATCGACGAATCTGCGGTCTTGACTTTTGCTGCACTTCTTGCGATAAATGTGTCGCAAAAGTAATTTTCACCTGTAGATCAGCTGTAGATGTGGGAGGAGGGAGGGGGGTTGGAGCGAAGGGGCGGAGCTATCAGAACGACGAGCCTTGACTGCGGGGCTAACGGTTGTGTTGCTACCAGTCCGCTGACATGGCGTGTCAATCAACGGTAAGTTTTGCCCATTACTTGCCCAATATTACTTTGAATATTATTATTGTGATTGAGGATTAAATCCGCTTTGAAGACCACCGTTTTATATTGTGCAGTTTAGCGGCAAAATAACGTCAGTTAGCCAGCTAACGCTAGCTTTGTTGAGTTTATGCTAGCTAAACAAGTAGTGGTTGTAGTCTACAGCAGTAATTAATATATTATAGCCTACTGCTTTGGCACTAACGGTGGTGTTTTTAAAGCCTTTGTAAATTATCCATGCTATTTTCTATTTAGCTAACGTCCAAGTAGTGTATGTGAAATCAACCTCACAATAAGATGTGTGTATATTACAATTATTAATATCATATTTCAAGATGATTACTTAGATATTACAATATGGTTGGTTGAGCTGGAGTTCATTATTGAGCTTACTCGTTAACGTCAGTCATATCTGAAGAACAAACCCAAACCTTGTTGTTTTTATTAATTGCATTACCAAATGGGTATCAAATAAACAGTAAGCATTGGTAACACAACTTCCAAAGTTACAGTAAAATAAAAAGGATCCTGACTCGGACAATACACAATCCAACATGTTCAACAGAAGAGAATCAGTTATATTGTTTGTACACATGGTACTTTACATATATATCTGTTTGTTTAAGGTGTCCAGGTGATGCAGACAGGCTGGACCAGAGAGTGAGAGACAGAACTGGACTCCTCACAGCAGTGAACTTCAGCACAGGTACAAATACTATTTTTTCATACTGTACAAAGAATCAAGAAAGATATTGGTTTAAATAAATGAAGTATTGACTTTAATACACTGATATACATTCCATCAAACAATACTAGATCACCTACACATCAGTTAAGTTGAGGGTTTTTTCCATGCAAAAAGTTACATTTAGATGTTAGCAAGCAATATGATTTTGTCAGCTTTCTAATTTAATGTATTGAAGGCAAAGATATTTAACACAGTGAGAACTGCTACTATTTATCTCTCAATATTGTCTGTAAAAACGTGGTAAAAGTTATTCTCTCAGTGAGACAACAGAGCAGCGACGTGCGGTCAGGGGAGGCAGGGGAGGCAGAGCCTCACCTGTCATACTCCAATGTAACGGAAAAACAACTAAAGAAAAACTAAATAATAATAATAATAATAAAATGTCTCCACTGATCTATGATGTAAGTGTGATCAAAGTATGATTCCAACGGGCACTAAGCGTATGCCTGTTACCATCTCAATGTAGGTCACCAATGTAATGTTTGTAGATCCCTTTATTACATTTATCCTGGCCATCCATAGTCTCTAAATAACTTATTTAACGTATATGATATTTAGGCTCGCTGGTCTCATCATACAACGGCAATGAAAAAAGCACCAGGGGAGGCAGCCATAACCTCTGCCGCACTGAAGGGGGCGCACATGAGCCCACAGGTTCTTGTTGCTACTGTTATTCTACGCAGAGACGGTAGACACAAACAACAAGCTAGACTTTTCAAATTACAGGAAGATAAGGAGGATTTTTACAAAAAAGTAATAGAGATTGTTGTCCAGAAGGAGACCATGGACTTCATCTACAAGTCAAGGTAAGACCACAATTGTAATGAAAATGGGATCTTACTAAGAAAGAACAATCCAATATTTAGATGTTGGGTATCCTTTTGTTGAACGGTCTGTTTAAAATGAATCGAAGCATCAGACTAAAAAAGCTTTTGAAAATAGCAGAATATTTCGATTAAGGTCAAAATATAATATTTGTAAATCTGACTCTGAAAGAGTCAGTGCCTCACCAGCCATGAACCTCACCGCACGTCACTGCAACAGAGCAAGCTTCTACAGTTGCACTACGTTTTGTAACAGTTAAATATTATTTTAGATAATAAAATATATTTCAATGTTGATGAATTTTCATACTGTTCGTTCATAATCTGAATACAATTACAAAATAATTATATCTACAGCCCCTAAACACACAAACACACCGCTTTCATAAATAACACACTTGTTCTGCAATAATATGTTTTATGTTTCCTGTCATTTTCGTTAGGAAAGGACATGCCTGAAAGACATCCCCTCTTTCTCTGAGGGTTATGGCTAGAAAGGATCCGTCTTGTGTAAAACTCTCGCGAGAGTTTGGCTGAATGTCACGTGGCTGAATGTTTACGTTTGGCAGGCAGCCTTTCAGTTACGATCGTTAACATCAGTTGGCCACAGCAAATGATGATGAGAAGCTAAACTATCTATTAATTATGTCAATGACAGGGAGTGTGATTGTTGAAATAGGGTGTTAGCGGTCTTGCTGGTGTTCAAAGAAGAATGACAACACTGTGGATCACCAACACTATGGTTTATTTTTTATTCACAGGCAAGTCAACGTTGTCACAGTAAAAGTCCCAAGATAGCTCCTGGTGCAATAAAATGTTCCCTTGCAGTGTTTTACTATTAAGTCTGATGTTTCTCTATTAATATTGCTGCGTTAATGTGTATGTTGCATCATGTTACTGCTGTAGATGTGTTTCCGAGCCGCTCCAATTACAACGAGAGTTACAACAAGAACGTGACGTCATATTTACACTAGACGGATTCTTTCTAGCCATAACCTTCTCTGAGGGTTAAGAAGAACATCCAAGAGGAAAATTAAAAGCTGATTTTATGAGATTTTAAGAACAGTACAGGACATTCTCTAAGAAACTGCTTTTATTGTGAAAACAGATCTGCACACCGCATATTTTTGTAGCCTATCAGGACCATCATTTGTTTGTGACGCTGCCTGCACCTCAGAGAAGGGGTGGTTATAGTCAGACTTATAAAGTGTGGCGAAAAACATAGTCAGCTGATGGAATGCATCTATTTCCACATCTACACTCCATCAGCTGATTATTTCTATTTGCCTCACTTTATGAGCTTCACATCACTTGTGCCTTCTACCACAGAGTTTGCAACGTCACAAATAAATGGGGCCAATCTTCAGTCAGATGTGAATGTGTAATCTATTTTCAGTAAGAATAATGGACAAAAGGAGTGCAAATACAATTTATTGAAATGTGAACCTAAAGTTAATCAAAAATGTTTTAAGTAAAAAGCACATATGGACAGAAGGTGTAAACCTATTAAATGTATAAGTAAACACATTTAGTCAAATAAAGTGACAGACTAGGCATGTGCAGTTGGTATCAGCTTTGCCCAGCATGGGCTCCTCCATCAGGCCTGGTCCTCCTCGCTGATGAAAGACCCTCAGTCCTCTCCAAACCAACAGACAGGACGTCCATCTCACAGAGGTTTCTCCCTGAAGTCTCTGCAGCTCTATGGACACCACGCTGTCTCAATCCGTCCACAATGAACATGAGGGGAAAAAATAATAAGCAAATAATAAATGCTTTAGACAATAAGAAACATAAAGTTGACTGTTGAGTTGCTCAGTTTTTTTAGATTTTCAATACTATTACTGTATAACTAATATATAAGAGGCACCTTGGAATAAAGATTGGTCTTTAAATACATGTTGTCTCTTGAATTGTTTGTCTAAAGTCAAGGATCTAGAACTGGTACTTAGTTTTAATGATACAGTCTGGTTATTATGCTGTTTGGAGGAGGCCTCACAGGTAAGAGTACTAACTAGCTACCATCACATGTACCTTAGCTTGACTTAAATGTATTAAACGTATAATTAAGTGATGGCAAAATATAAATAACTCATGTAATGCAAACATATTAATATGTGTTTGATTCCAGAGTTGAATTTAGCACAATTGCATACAAACGTCAAGGGATTCTAAGATTCTGAAGTCTTCGTTCTAAATAGAAAATAGCATGGATAATTTACAAAGGCTTTAAAAACACAGCGGGAGCCCAAGACAATTATAAAACGTGTCATTATTTCAGTGCAGTTCAATTGGTTTTATTTTCATAAACGGTTATCAACCGTTAGTGCCAAAGCAGTAGGCTACAATATATTAATTACTGCTGTAGATTACAACCACTACTTGTTCAGCTAGCATAAACTCAACAAAGCTAGCGTTAGCTGGCTAACTGACGTTATTTTGCCGCTAAACTGCACAATATAAAACGGTGGTCTTCAAAGCGGATTTAATCCTCAATCACAATAATAATATTCAAAGTAATACTGGGCAAGTAATGGACAAAATGTACCGTTGATTGACGCGCCATGTCAGCGGACTGGTAGCAACACAACCGTTAGCCCCGCAGTCAAGCCTCGTCGTTCTGATAGCTCCGCCCCTTCGCTCCAACCGCCCTCCCTCCTCCCACATCTACAGCTGATCTACAGGTGAAAATTACTTTTGCGACACATTTATCGCAAGAAGTGTAGCAAAGTCAAGACCGCAGATTTGTCGATTTATACTGCCACAGAGCAGATTCGTCAAGTTGTAATGTCTGATTTGAGAGGTTGTAATAACCAAGTTGCAGTTTTAATGGAAAATATATTTTAAAAATATGTATTTTTCTGCAAGTGAATATTTCATCACTAAGTTTGTTTTTTTCCTACAAGCTACAAACCTTTTTTTTTTCTTCTGTGACTTCAAATTTGGTTCACAGTTACGTGGATATTTTATACAAGTGTAAATGTATGCACACAAACTCAGAATTTTTTTCTGCAAGTGCTCACATCAGGTTTTACACGCTCTCGCATTTTGCACCATATCTACCTTCATAAGAGGGATTACCTCAATATGGTTACTAACATGGTGATAGATAGCCGGCCATCTTCATGCTAAAAGCATTATCAGTGTTAACCCATGGATATATTAAAACCCCAGCCCAGCTCATTCGTACAAAAGCTGCTCAGTGGTGCGAGAAGCAAAGAAGGCCTGACTCTCAAGGACTAAAGGGATCATCTCTGTATCCACGGCAATCTTCTGCATCAATGGGGCCCATGGAGTTTGAGCACTTGCATTTTTCTGAAACCTGGATTTGGCTTAAATAAGGGATATTCAAGTATTTGTCCTGGCTAGTCAGTGTACGTAAAAATATGTATCTGCCAATTAACAAACGTCTTTACCCAATGTAAGTCAATGGTGAAAAGTATTTTTGGTCCCACATGACGACACAAACTAACAAAGTGTTGTACCACCAAGGCCAATAGAACATTTTCTTCATATTAGGGGTGTAACCCAATCTTCTGCTCCTTACAACCCACTGCCTGTGTTTTAAGGTTTTAACATGTTCTTTTGTTTTGTTTCATTTGTTTTGATTTAATGTTCTGTATTTTAAATTGTTTTATTTAAGTATCCCAGTAATGTCTGTTGCATGTTTTAAATGTATTGTATTTACTTGTTTAAAATGAAATGTGTTTTAGGTTAACTTTTAAAATCTGTCCAGGGACTGCAGATGAAAAATGGCCTCTTGGCTAACTCTGGCACATTTACAGAAATGTTCATTAATGTGCACTGTCCGTGTTAATAAATGTATAAGACCAAAATACAATTTTAAATTGTTTTATTTAAGTATCCCAGTAATGTCTGTTGCATGTTTTAAATGTATTGTATTTACTTGTTTAAAATGAAATGTGTTTTAGGTTAACTTTTAAAATCTGTCCAGGGACTGCAGATGAAAAATGGCCTCTTGGCTAACTCTGGCACATTTACAGAAATGTTCATTAATGTGCACTGTCCGTGTTAATAAATGTATAAGACCAAAATAAATAACGGAAGCTTTTGGCATGTTTTTCAACGGCTATGCTGCGCCCTTATGCAATAGTAGAGGACCCCGTCTTTTATTGATTGTGATTGAATAGCTATCTTATTATTTATTTTATAATATTTTCAAGACATTCTTTTTAGTTTTACAGCTTATTTAAACATTTTGTTTGAAATCAGCCATTAAAGATAATCTGGACATCTGAGTGTGTGTGGTACTGTTTGTGGTTTGCTTTTAACTGTGTAATACAGTTAATTATTCAAAATGTTAAAGTTCCTTATTTTTAAACTGAAACTTGCACTACTGTTCAAAATAAATTTAAAAAAAAACTGGAATTATGCATTTGGGACTTTTTTTTTGCTTTTTCTTGTTGTACCGAACCCGTACCGAACCGTGACCCCCAAACAGAGGTACATACCTGTGAAAGTGACTGTTGAGCGACCCGACCAAGAAAGGAGGCAGAGGCGAAACGTCCCAAATATAACCCGGTGTGGGCATTTATTAAATGATCAACACAATGACACACAGCCTCAATCCTGCTGTTGTTTCCCTGAGCACAGCCTGCAACCAGGATCTCACACACACTACCCCAAACAGAAAAACCCCAGAGCCTAAAGGCACACAGACCAATCAACCCAACAGGACACAGGTGAGCGGGGAGGAGACAACACAGGGCACCAGTGCACACAATCAACGGCAACAGACATGGGGAAAGGGGAACACTTTTCAAAATAAAATACAATAAACACTACATCAATAAATTGTATAAAAATGTGCAATACAATAAACACTACATCAATAAATAGTATGAACTGTATAAAAATGTGCACATATGCAAGGCCCGAAGCCATCAGTCCACAGTGACAAAGTTACCTTCGTCACAATACCGAACCATGAATTCTGTGAACCGTTACACCCCTATTTCACAGCTTTGCTCACTTCCTGGGGACTCAGTTCAAACTGGACATATGAACAATAAACAATGTACAGAGAAGGAGTAACCTCCTAAAACCTAACCCTAACTTCACTACATCTTTACATAGCAAACACTTTCATTTACCGAGGCCTATCCAGCCCATTATCGGGACTTGTACTCAATCCTGTCTTCCACGCGACATCCTGCATTTACATTGTGTTACATCAGCCTTTAAGGCTATTCAAGGCTACATGAAAAAGTTGGAAATGGAATTGCTGTTCCATGTGCTTTTACGCAGAGACTCTACCGTAAAAATTGGACACCAGGGTACAATTCTACACGTGTGAAGACGTAAGAAGCTGGGTGGGTGCAAGTGAAAGAAATTGCAAGGAGTGTTAGTGGAAAACAGCTTAAATGAGAGGTGATTTCTCAAATGTACACCTGCTACCCATTGTATGAGTAAAAAGCTGTCATATGGAAAAGGAAACAACTCTGTTAATCCCCCGCTGTTATATGCAAATCAAGATTCGATTATTATTATTTTTTTTCATATGCAATCCCGGCTATCCAAATGATGAGAAAGATTTAGAACCACCACATCACACTGGAGACACAAAATCAGTTTAGAAGATTCAGAAAATTAGCGCTGCACAATCAATCCTGCTGTCTATTTACAGTTTATTGTGTTTGCAAATAACCCTGCAGCTTATTAAAATTGTGTGGGATTTGGTTTGTATTTCTCTAGAAATTCACTGTCACAACTTGTAATTTCCACAGTTTTCCATTGCAGGCATTTCACAGTCAAAAATTCCCCTGAATTAATACCTTGGTTGAAATGAAACACAGATGCTCATAGAATTCAAAGCTAATCCCCGACTCTACGATCCAAACATTCATTACATTTTGAAAGGATTACACATTTTCAGAACCTGCTTCCTTCACATTTGTTCTGTGATAACAATTTGGTTCAGAGCTTTTTTCAGATTCAGAACTGTTCCACCATACAGGCAGGTGGTGAGAGAAAGAAAACACCATTTAAATGTTTTTCTACAAGTCAAAACATAAAATGAATGAATGGACATTACTGCAGTGAACCCAACGGCTATAACCCAGAACTAGTAGAGTATAATGTTCTACAACGAGCGCAGAGGAAAATATTTCTCCTTAGTTAACTTTAGCACTTAGCATGCTAATTTCCAAACAAACATATCAGCCTTTCTTAAAATGAGATTAAGATTGAAAGGAGGAACACATTATATCCACAAGACAATGCACAATATGTCTCTTTAACCTTCTCATATCAGGGTGTCCGCGGGGTCTTAAAAAGTATTAAAAGTTAATAAATCAATTTAGCAAAAATTAAGGCTATTAAAAAGTATTAAAAAGTATTAAACGGCATTTTCCAAGGTGTTAAGAAGTCCCACAGCAACGACAACATGAAACACCCTTTAATTTACTGAAACGACAGGTCGGGAAACCCCCTCAAGTCGGCCCCATGCATAGCGCGCCGTAAAATGCTGCTTCTTATTTTAAGTTTCGTTGCCTTGCTCCGCTCTGTGGGAGAGGGGGGGACTAAACGACTACGGTAAAGATAACGGGTCCCAGATCCCAAGGTGGGCAGACCGGCATACGCAACGCTCTGGGGGGTCCAAAGGCTCCGTGTGTAAGCCCTATATGATCATTTTCTGATAACGATGAAATAGCCCCGCCTCCCTCTCCCCACGTCTCCTGCTGCTGCTGGGCTGTCAGAAGAGGGGGAGGAAAAGAGAGGCAGGCACTGTTTATTAAATATTCTTATATTATTACACAGAGAACAGAGTCGTTATCAGTTTGTTTTAAAGCTCAATAAATAACAAAGAAGACCTCTGACCGGCACTTTTCTAATTTTGTACGGAAGATTTAAACTTTAACGGACATGTTGACCGGCGGAACATTTTTTTAACGGAAACTCTGCCGCACGGTCTCCTCGTTCCTTGGAAAAGGCGGGGAGGTGGGTGTTTTTAATCTGCTGGTGGACTACCTCAGAGATATACAGCAGGAGAACACGCTGTCCACCGCGGAGAATAAACAGAAGGGCAACCATGGCAACCATGCTCCGGGGTCTTCTTCGCTGCTTTTGCTGTATTTTGTGGCGGGATTAGCGCCACTTACAGGCTTGGCATATGTACTACAGCGTTTCCAGCATTTCCAGCGGTCTAGTGTGAATGGACACATTAATGAATCGAATGCGTGTGAACGGAAGACTTTTTTGCGCTTGCGTATGCGTTTTACCGTATGTGTCCTTGTGGGGACACATACCAAAACTATATCCGGTCACAGAGATCTGCTATTTTAAAGTAAAGTCAACACATATTGACCCTAAATATAGTCTATATTAAGAACGAGAAAAGTCTTAACATAAATATCCTTTTTTGTAAACATACGACAAATGTGTGAGGGTGATGACGTCAGAGCATCGTCCTATGTGCCAGGGTTTAGCCCCGGACAGCCCCAGCCCAATTTAACCCCTGGGTATTTATGAGGGAGCTCCTATATGGCATTACCCCGCTGAAGCTCACCAAAGTTTAATATATTTCATAGTTCAAAGTTCTGTCAATTGTTTTGTTTATTGGTCAAATACTAGTTTCTAATTGTTTCTGAGGAGTTTTACTGGAATGAAAGAGCACAGAGTCTACAGAAGCAACAAAGCAGCATACTGCCTTAAACCTGACGTTCACAGAGAGGTTGAAGTTCATGTGGAGAGGAGGCTTCAGTAGTCTGTCTGCACTCTGTTTAGTTGTGCTATCTTACAATCAATATAGTAAATGTGAGGTAAAGTGTGTCGCCAATGTAACCGGTTAGAACTCAAAGTTGCGATGAGGTCTTAAAATGTATGTAAAGGGTCTTAAAAAAGGTCTTAAAAGGTATTAAATTTGACCTCAGGATTCCTGCATATACCCTGCATATGAATGTTAAAGTGAATGCTTTGCTTTTGTACAAAATGATCCCATAGTTACCAAATACAAAAATCCCAATCCCAATCAAATAACGTCCCTCAAAATATTAGCCAAGTTTGTCCTCAGGATTTGGGATTATTTCGTGCTGATCGTTGATACTGTTACACGATACATAAAATTAGCTTGATTTTGCATTGTTGATTTTGAGATGCTGTTCTGTTGTATTACCATTAAATGAGCATATTCACTGTGGTATACTCAACAATAATCCATTAAATACATTATATTTAAGTGAAAAAATTACTCGATATCATTGGCGCTAACTTCAGTCTTGCATATTAATAATTGAGACTGAATTGATCTTCAAGGTTTGAAATCTTATATTTCCCTAGACAAGAATGATGATCTGTTGAAGCCTCAGCTCTTTCTGTCACACATTAGAAACCATCAGACAACTGGACTTTGTTGGCATTCTATGGATACATGGATGTAAGATATTTTTCACAGAACGAGTCTGACACAGACTTGATGAATCCAACTGCCTATGGCTATGCCCAAAGGTGTGAGGGCCACAAAAGATTCACCAGGTCTGTGATGGACTCCATCTCCACTGTGTAAGATTACATGTTACTTGTTAGACGCTTTTATCCAAAGCAACTTACATACTCAATACTGTGGACAATCCCCACAGGAGCAATTAGGGGTGAAGTGTCTTGCCCAGGGACACAACAACATGCTGACTGCAGTTGGGTTTGAACCTGTGACCCCCTAATCCTAACACCAAGGCTCTATCCACTGTGCCATACGCCTAAGAGATGGAGATGGCTCTGTCACAGGGAGTAAACGGATGTAGCGGAGATGAGGAAGAGCCTTGATAAAGGCAAAGTGAGAGTAGAAATTGGTAAGCTTTCCAGAACATTGTTCAGGTTGCACCAAATGCTATTATATCAGCCTTTTACCAAGTTAATTTGTTGTTGCCCTTTTCCAATGCAAAGTAAGGTCATTCGGCAGTTCAAATAAAATTATGAACTCATGGATCACCTAGTGACACACAAATTATTTCACACAATGGATAAATGATTTGTCTTTGGCATGTCTTTACTCATGCCTGTCTTTCCTATCTTTCTCAGTGTTCTCTGTCAGTGTTTCCGCAATGTGTTCCTGCCCTTCAATATTTCCGTCCTTGTTTCCAGTCCTGTTTCCTCCCTGAGCGGAGGGGAAACCAGGGGAGGACTGGGGGGAAAAAGTGGGCCGGGGATTAATTTTTAAACAAGTAAATACAATACATTTAAAATATTATTATTATTTCCTTTTTTTTGGCCCTCCGGCCCACGCACAGCACCGGCCCACCGGGAAAACTCCCGGTATTCCCAATGGCCAGTCCGCCCCTGGTGGAAACATGGGATCCTATTTGAACTGTATATACCAAGAAGGTAATTCAATCACTTGCACATTCATGACAATCACATAAACAAGAGCATACAGGGGCTCCCTACTCATAGCCAAGCCAGTGCATTGTGAGTATAGTTAATTTGTTGGTGAATAAGTTCTAGAACTCCTGTAGACCCAAGACCAGTCGCTGTGTCTTAGTTACCACGTGTTGACTAGGTTTAGCAGTGAAACTAGCATAACATTGGACTTTGCCTCTCTATCTTTTGCTTCCCTGAGTTTTGCTTTGTAGCGTTAACATTTTACCAAACTTCCAGTGCGTCTTGCATCATCTCTGAAGTCGGCAGGTTGTGTGGTTTTTGTTGAAGAAGGATCTATCTCTTCCACAACATCATCAAAGTGGGCCCCAATATGTTATTGAAGACTCTGAAGCATATTGTGTCAGAAGCATATGAAGCATGTAGCTATGACGGCTCCAAGATCTGGCAGCAATTTCCTGAACTACAAGGGCAATTCCTCCATTTTTATTTAACTGTGTGCGATGCCAGGCACAGGCGCAAAAAGCATGTTGATAGGAAATGCAGTCTTATCTGGAAACAATCTTAATGGTAAATGTCTTGCTTGCAATATAACCTTCTGTCGGTTAACAACACTTATTTTCCTAATGTTGATTCATGTAGCACTGATGATGCTGGATTACAAATGATGACACATTTATTTTGCTGCTTTACTGACTTTAAGCTCTTGGCTTGTTGAAAAACATGAACACCAACTTGACCGCAAATAATAGCCAACGATGATTCATGTTCTTCCTCGGTCCGAACCAAAATAACCAATAACACGTATAAAAGTGCTTCCAACTAAAATGTATCCTCTGCAGTTTGCTGTTCCTTTTCCCTATTTCCAAACTGCGCCAAGCTTCTAATGCAGATATATGAAGGAATAAGGCAACATCTTCCACTACCAAATGAAAGGAATTAATGCATACTTAAAGACATACAGAGAGAATACATACATGCAGAGGTAGAACATAGCATATTACACCATATGCAAATGTAAAAGTACAAACAGTCATGTGTTCCCTCTCTATTGATTTATTTATAAGTATGATTTATTCATTTATGATTTCCAGTTCCTCTGTGCAATGTGTGTGTGTGTGCAGATGAAGCCCTTTCTGCTCCATTCACTTGGGAGCTTGTAATAAACGGGACTGAGCTGTCACCTCAGGGAATGGGTGGAGGACTCTGGGAGGTGGTGGCATGCCTGGACCCTGGCTGGGGTTTACAGGAAATATCAACATGGTTCCACTTGACTGCATTCAGTCCTCTTTTATCTCCTAAGTGAAAAGAGAGGCGGTTGTCAACAAGAGAGAGACAGACTTGGTGTCAACCAGAGATAGAAGGAATAGAAGAGTTGAATACAAATGTAGGTGGTGTTTGAAAGGGTCAGGCGGAGCAGTGGCTGGTGGGGCAAGTAGTGAGCCACAGAGGAGAATGCTACATTAATTTAAAGGTCACATATTATGCAAAATCCACTTTTTCATGTCGCTTCTACATCAACATGTGTCCCCTCTTCTTCATGTCTCTTCTACATCAACATGTGTCCCCTCTTCTTCATGTCTCTTCTACATCAACATGTGTCCCCACTTCTTCATGTCTCTTCTACATCAACATGTGTCCCCTCTTCTTCATGTCTCTTCTACATCAACTTGTTTCCCCTCTTCTCCATGTCTATTCTACATCAATATGTGTTCTCTCTTTTTGTCCTGTCTTTTTTATATAAAAACCAGTCTGAAAATGAGCTGATCAGATTTGGGCCACTTTATGAGGTCTTAACGATGTTTTGGCTTGTGTAATCATTAGCCAATCAGCAACCAAGGTACCCCCCCCCCCCCTATCACCTGCATCTCCTCCTAGAGCACCATTGTGTTCTGTGTAACCAAATCTCTCTCAGAGGGGCGTGGGGAGTGGCTCCTTATTTTCTTCTAAAGTAACAGACAGAGAATCAGCACTTTGGAAACAGGGCTGAAACAGAGGGGATTATGGGATGCTGCAATGCAAGATCTGTTTGGTATACTTTGGTATAAAAGTCACGGCTCGTCACTGTATCTGAGACCTATTATATATTGATGACAGTATAATAGGGGACATTTAAATGCTCTCGGCACATTCATATGTATCAATGGACATAAAGCAGACATGGGTTAGGCCGCAGGAAAGTCCAAACACAGACACAACACAAATGATGGCAGAGAGGAAGCTCCTTTATGGTTTTTAATGAGGAGCAGGGAATCCTATTAGGGAGATAAGATGGACGCCCCTCTCATAAAACAGCCATTCACCAGCCTCCCTGAAGAGCCCTTTATGAGTTCTGCTCATAATATTAACGTGACTGGGGAGGGGTTGACGCCTTGCCTTCAGACTAACCTATGAGGCTATTGGAGGACAAACCCAGTCCCTTGTCTGTCTCACCCCCTCTGTGTCCCTCCCTCAGGTGTCATACATCAGGAGGTTGGCTCTCTTTTGTCCACCGCTGCTTTTAGACACATTCCTCTCCTTCCTGTCTCCTCTGGAGGCTTCAGTTCAACCTTTCAAAGGTTGAGTCCTGAGGTGTATTAGATTCCCTTGGCCTCTGTTCGACTTTTTCTTCATTATTTTATATTGGAAAGTGAATGCTGACAAAAGAGACGGACAACAGTGTGTGCCACTTTTATTTAGAATTAAAAAATCAAGCCAAGACTTTAGATTTACTATTGGCCCAATTTCTTTATCATTTGCTTTTTAAAGAAGTGATCCAAAATAAGTGGTATACAAATACAAATATGCATATGCTTTGGTCTGGTTCCAATCAGACTCTGCTGCCGTTTAAATATTTCCCCGAATCCCTGCCAACCAACTGAGCCATAACCTACATTCACACTTTTGGCAATGTGGGTATTTGGAATAAACTGGCAAACTGTTATTCCTTGAATTGTCATGAAATACATATAATTAATAACAAGAGAATACAACTTCTAAAGAAATTGAAGTAGGTTAAAATGTAAGACTTGCAGATTTAAGTTAAAATGCATTACCTAAAGGAGCAGTTAAAATACCTTGCTCGAAAAGAAAGAAGCTTCTTTCCATCAGGATTCACTGGAGATGAACTAAAGTGAAATTGATTTCATCGAGCAGTGGTGGAATCTTTTTATTTTTTGTTTATAATTTGAAGCACAATTAATTCCATGTGTACATTCTTTCACAGACAGCTTAAAGCCTTTTCATTCACATCCAGATTGACAGCTTTATAGGTGCAGTGATAAAGGGGGTGGAGGAATAACAGGTAAACACGTGCAAATTGAGCCCCCAGCCATTTATCTGTATTTTTCTTTTCTTGGTTTAGTTTCTCAGGGATTTCTTGTTGACCACTGCTAACTGTTGCTTTGCTCGCATGAGGCTTGAGCATGATTAACTGTAATGAAATTGAGCTAGAGTGTGTCAGCCCCAGTCTATATAACAGTGTCAGCGAGCACGGGCTACATCGCTGAAATTCTGTTTATTTCCCTGGACAGCAAATAAAGCAGGCAGGATGTGGCTGTTAAATGGTCACTTTGTTTATATGAAGCTTGGAGGTGAAGCTCAGTCATTACTGCCCAGGGGGCTAATAAAAAGTAAAGCGCCTGATGCTTCGACACCCCCACGTCTGACTCAGACCTGCAAATCCACGCTTGATCAGGATGCTCAATGTGTAGGGCGATATATTAACTTGTGACTCTAACGCTGCTGTGTGTCTGCAGAGGGAGGTTTTACGCCCAGAGGTTTAATCCACTATCTTACACTTCCCCCTACAGATGCTGCTTTTGACTCTAGGCAAACAGGGGAGAAAAATACACAACAGCATCACTGAAACCTGTAGAAAAGAGAATCTGGTGACCAGTGGGAAGAAAATAATGGCTTATCCACCGCCCAGTACATTGCAAATCCAGGCTGTCTAGGAGGCAGAGGTTAAAACGGGGCACCATATGGAGGTGGATTTGTGTCAATATTATTTTGTGAGCAGATTGATAATCTGTGTGTAATCTGTAAATGAAAAAAACATGTAAAATGCAAAAAAGTGTCAATTTAATCTATTGCATATCAGTTGTGCAGAAGTTAAACTTGAATTCAAATTGAATATTGATGAGTGTGTACATTGGTATGGGTGTGCATGAGGGTATGGGCGTACATGTACAGTATTTGCGCACATGGCTCTGGGGAATGCACTTTTTAATGTGAACGTCCCATTGTTTACACTCGGGATCAGCTGTTAGCCTTCCGTAGCATGGCGATGCTAACCGGCGATAGACCCGCTGTTCCCCGCGAGCTGAGGAGAAGGAGACGGGGACGCTGTGCCTGGGCGAAGCTGCGAGCCAGGAGGAGACGATACAGACCTGTCCTTCCATCCATCATCATGGGGAATGTTAGATCTCTCCCGAACAAGATGTACGAGATTGCGGCGCTTACCCGGCATGAGAGGGAGTATTGGGAGAGCAGCATCCTCGTGTTTACTGAGACGTGGCTAACGGAGCTAACCTCGGACGCTAACGCTACACTGGATGGTTTTCATCTGCTGCGGGCGGATAGGACCAGTGTTGGGTGTAACGGAGTTACAGTAATATATTACTTTTTGCTGTAACGAAGTAATGTAACGCATTACTAATTAAATGTGGGTAATATATTACCCGTTACAATGCTCAGTAACGCAGTTACAACACATTTTAACCCGAAATTAAATGGTGTTTTGTTTTTTAAGAATGTACTAACATCGCGAGACATTGCGACACCGGACAAATTGTGCGGGTAGATTAGTAAACCTGGTGTTTACCCTTCAGGCTTCGCGTCGAGATCTTCGGGGAAGTTGAACGTTATGCAACCATTCAAAAAAGAGAACGTAGCGAAAAATACAAACAACAAATTGTGTCAGGTGCGCTTGACCTGCTCCGCTGCGCGTGCATCATTTCCAAAGTGCTTCCACAGCAGTGACACACATCTGATCTGTGGATAATCATTTATACGAAAATGGTTAAAGCAACCATCACTAAACGCCAGCAACACTGCATCTACTGCAGACAGTAGCAACAGGTCAGATGCGGACATCACGTTACCCTCCGTTGTGGACACTAGCTTACTCCCGCCTGACTCGCCGGCCCCGGAGCAGCAGTCTTCGTCGCCCGAAACTACGCCGCCCCTCTGCGGCCCGCAGGTGCCAGGTATATCTAAACAACTACCCGCCTGTACAGTGGGGTAAGGCGGTCATTTTGCAGCTTGTGGTATACAAATAGACAATGGCTAGAATATTCATGTGAAAATAGTACCATATTCTGACATGCCTGTAGAAATGTTGGGTCAAAAATAATGCATACAATAGCACAGATGCCTTCACCACGAATGGCTACAAAAATATCTCATATCCCAAGCTTATTATCAACGAGCTGATGTTGCAGCTGAAATGTTCTCCAGGTCACAAAGTCAACCTCACATAATGATGTGATACCAGTTTTCAAGCACAGTAAATATTCTCTTCCCAGCGTATATGATGGGACCAAGGTGATGATGTAGTAGGCTACATGGTTTTAATAATACTTTTGCCTTTCAATGTTTGCCATTTCAAACCATGAGCATGGTTTAAATAATATTTGCCTTGATTTACAATATGTTAACCTTCATTATAGTCCTTGACAGCGGTCTGTACTGCTGTATTAACAACGTGTCACATGTTAAGAATTTACAATCAGAATCGAGTATTCAACTAAGCCGTGTAGTACAAGTTGTTAGTAGCCTTAAGGGCCTACACAGTTGTTATGCTATACCACATTGCCCTTCACTGGATGCATAATGAGCTGCACTAAACTACATTTTAGCATTTAAAATACCTAGCTATTCTTTTGCGGTTATTTTGGTGAAAGTAACTAAAAAGTAACTAAAGTAGTGTAACTCATTACATTTCAGAGACAGTAATATTGTAATGTAACTTATTACTTCCAAAAGAGATTAATAAGTCATATGTAATATATTACATTTTGGAAGTAACTTGCCCAACACTGGATAGGACGATGGTGTAATCCAGGGCACATCACTATTAAAGAACGAATCTGCAACAGGGACATAGAGCTGTTAGCCGTTAGCATGAGGCCCCACTATTTACCTCGGGAATTCACACATTTTATCGTGATAGCTGCATATATTCCCCCCTTTGCCAATGCTGAAGAGGCATGTGACATCATCAGCTCTACTGTAAGCAGACTGCAAACTCATCACCCAAATGCTCTTCTCCTGATCTCTGGAGACTTCAATCAGGCCTCTCTCTCAAAAACTCTGCCCACTTTCAAACAATATGTTAACTGCACCACCAGAGGCAATACAACACTGGACTTACTGTATGCCAACACCAAGGATGCATACAGCTCATCCCCCCTTCCTCCCCTGGGCAGTTCTGATCACAACCTGGTTCACCTCCAGCCTGTGTACCAACCTCTGGTCTACAGACAGCCGGTGCCCACACACACTGTGAAGAAGTGGTCTGAGGAGTCTGAAGAGGCCCTGAAAGACTGTTTTGACACTACTGCAGGGGATGTGTTCACTGACTCTCACGGGGAGGACATCAACAGCCTTACGGCCCGTCCACACAGTGGCGTGCGTTGTCGGGCATGTCTGAAGCTCGACCAACAACCAATCACATGAAACTCCCGCCCCGGACACACAAGCAGCGGTTTGATTGGCTAGAGCTTGAACTGGCATGATTCGATTGGCTGACCCTTCCGTCTAAGCTTCAAAAGTTGAACATTGCTCAACCTTTGCAGCGAGCACCGCGAGAAAAGCTACGCTTTGCTCCCACAATGCAGTTCGGCGATGCATGACGTCACCCCATTCAAAGTGAATGGGCAGAAGCATTGAAGCTTCAACGCACGCCGCTTTGTGGACGGGCCGTTACAGTCTGCATCACGGATTACATTAACTTCTGTGAGGAAAACGTTGTACCCACCAGGACTGTACGGTGTTATCCCAACAATAAAGCCTGGATTACCCCAGAAATAAAGGCTCTCCTGAAGGTCAAAAAGAGGGCCTTCAGATCTGGCAACAGAGAGAAGCTGAAGACTGTACAGAAGGAGCTGAGGTGGAAAATCAGAGAGCATTAATGAAGGCTCGATTATTAGCTCACGGCATGTAAGCAGGTGTTATTTTTATAAGTGGGGAATGGACCTAACCTCTTCTAGGGCGGCCCGGGGGCATGCTCACCGGGAAGATTTGTTTTAATATTGAAGTTAAAAGCATCAATCTGGTGCACTTTGAGAGCAACATTAAGAGATCTATGGATACATCCCCTCAACACCCATATGAAACAGAACAGATTTACTTTTTCTTTATGGATATTTTACAAATCACACTTTAACTCTATTCTTGTTTTACTGTCATAAAGTATTTCATTTTTAGTGAGTTACTCAGATGAGTACCAGGAGACAGCATTTGGTACTCACTCCTTCACTGTCCTCTATTTACACTTCTTGCATGCTAGATGATGAACAAGATGCACCTCCCTGTCTCTTTTTAAGCCTCCGATTTGCTTTCTCCAAAACTTGTTGCCAGAACTGTGAAGTCCTCGCATTTCCTGAGGCCAAGTTGAAGGATCAAATACTAAGAAATGATCACATGACTTGAAGTCATATCTGATTTCAGATGTGGGAAGTTACTAAGTGCACTTATTCAAGTACTGTACTTAAGTACAATTTTCAGATATTTGTACTTTACTTGACTTTGATGCTACTTTGTACTTCTTCCCCACTACAGTTCAGAGGTACATGGTGTACTTTTCCTCCACTACATGTATTTAATACCTTTAGTTACTTTACAGATGTGGATGAATGATGTGAAATATAACCAAGTGTTAAATCAGACTTTAGTTCCACCTGGAGTAAATTCACAAGCTACCCTGCAGTATTCAAAGTCATTCAAACTAGCTGCACCTTTACCAGCTTTGAGAACACTTTCATGATCAATCATTATAAAACATATCAAATATTATTCTGAAATGGACCAATCTGCAAAACGTTTACTTTTGGTACTTTAACTATATTTTGATAATACTTTTCAAATGTAACTTGAGTAACATTTTGAATGCAGGACTTTTACTGTAACAGAGTATTCCTGCACAAGATCTGAGTACTTCTTCCACCTCTGTCTGATTTCAAACTCTTCCATTAACACCCGGAGTAAGTTTTTTGTAAATAAAACTGCAGCAGCTTGTGAACGTTGTGATCAGCTGATTATGCACAGTTCTCCAGTGTGTGCGCGGGGCACAGAATGTGCAAGGGAGTCTCCCACTGCTGCCAGTTGGCAGAGTTTTGGCACAATTCTGTTGTTCATACCGACGTTAACCCTGTCTGTGCACACGGTGAACAACTCTGTCGTCCAGTGATCTAAGCCTCTGCCTCCTGTAAAGCTTCACAGGTCCGTTGGTTATGTCCTGCGCGGCTCGCCCAGCTCCAGTTCAATCAGTCATAGAAAGTCCGAAGATCTTTCGCAGGGAGCAAAACGGCAACGTAGCTGCTTAATGTCTTTGTTTTTTTTTACATGTCTCGTAGTTTACTCCATTGAGTGTTGACAAGAAACACGTGTAGACTAAATATGTGTTTTGTTTTTGATGTTTTGAGGTACCCAAAGGCGCGTAGTGACGTTAAGCAATTCAGATGTCTGCCGAGCATGCGTACCTGCCTACCAGTGTTAACTATGTTCGTTATTCTCGCTTCCAGGAGAGAAGCTTTAAAAATGAGACTAAATGGAGTCTCTGAGAAGATTCAATTGGGTACTTTAATTAAAGAAAAAGGCGCGGTAGTGTTACAAGCAGGATATTGTTCAGGTGAGGAGAGAAAAGCTGCAGCTTCCTCTCCAGTGGTTGGCCGAGCAGAAGAGACCCAACAAAAGCTCCGTCACCTCTCTATATATCTCATTTGGCTCCTCCTCTTCAATGGCGGCTGTGGCGTAATCTTCCGCCTTCCTTTCACCAATGTCCGATATCGCACATAACAGAGGATTTTGACATTGTACATTCAATATATACTTAAACACGCCTCTTCTCCTCATATTCTCTTTCATCACTTTAACACATTCTAAACGCTGTAATCAATACTCTAAAAATACTGGAAATACTTCACGGCATTTTGGTTTCCGGTGGAGTTCCGGATGTTGTCACATGCTACCCACGTCTGTAAACAATAATGTATTCAAATAAACTGTACCTTCATTTAATATTCAGCATGGTAGTATCTCGACATCTATAGTTGTAGTGTTAAATCAGTAGGTTTCGGTTTGTATCACTCCATGTCATTTCACTACTAAATTCACCTCTTTAGGAAATAGTATACTAGCCACATGCTAAATGTTAACCGGAGATGAAGGATTTTCAGAATAAAAGCTTAACTGGTTGTGCACGGAATTTCTGTTTTTTTCAGTATAAAACAGCATTTAAACTGACGGTATGTTTAAGCTACATTATACCATCAAAACATTGATTTTAATTTCTAACAGTCCCTCCTTACACACCTAAAAGGTGTGTATCTAATACTGAAATCAATGAGTTCTTCATCTGAACTTTGCATAGTACATAACTCATATTACAAACATACAATCAACATGGAATGGTTCAATAGCCTTAACTTTACAAAAATACAAAAAAATACTTTGACTGTGCTCAAACATAAAAGTTTTCCCTTGTGCATAACTTCTAGTGTTTGCATTCAATATCATTCTTCAAATATTGCAGCAATGGCTTGGTATTAGAACATTTCTTCCTCCCTCCTTTCACAGAAACCGTTCTCATACCACGCTCAGTGTTAAGGCACTTGTTTTTACAAAGTGAAAAGAAACACACAATTTTAGACTAGCAATGATTTATAAAACATGAGATCTACCATATTAGGATAGTATAAAAATAATAAAGAATAAAATAAAATATCTTGGAGGGTGAAAAGTAAATTGAAAAATAGAAATAAACTATCTTGGAATAGTGTAAAGTAAATTGAAATGGATTCACTCCATTTTAGCATTTTAGTTTGCTCACTTCTTCACATGATTTCATCATTTAAAGAATCACATCGGCTGGAAATTCATTGATCAATCTCATCTCCGAACATCCATATCATTTTACATCATTCAAACTAACTCATCATTTTCATCAACATCTGTATACGGGGGTGGGTCTCCTCATGAGAAATGTACCCTCCCTCCTTTCATACCATTTAAGGTATGAAAGTAATATGTTCTCTAGAAGGGGCCGTTGTGCGTTCTACTCTGGGGTACGGCATTCTAGACAGTCATTTCTGGGAGAAGATTTTGGTCAGTTACGACAGTTGTAGAATTTCATCACTTAAAAGTTCCTACTCAGTAACTTTGGGTGGTCTGTTCTAATGCAGTGATAAAGTCCTTGAAATGGTGTGAAAACTCGTGGAATATCAATAACTCATTATACTAATTTATTTTCAATTATGGTCTACTTAAATAGCTATGCTAACCCCTTTAACAGTGTGTGGAACCTTGGGTGCCCGAGCATGTGATAATTACTTCCTCCTTTAACAAGGAATTTAAAAACAGAAGTCATTTCATTAATGGTTTGTAGTTTAATTCAGGAATTTACACTTATGGCAGATATGTTTCTCCTCTAAATAACATCTCTAAATGTCAGGTCATCCCTGATTAAATGGTGTCTTTTAAAACTCATACTCTGGTGCCGTGCGCTGCCTGTGAAGCTGCAAGTAAGATTTAAAACATCTGCAGGGTGGGTTGAGCGACCCCTTCTCCCTGAACGATATTTGTTGTAACAAATATGCACCATCACAATGAGTGACCCAAGGCCCTGCATGTATTGCTCCCAACTAAATTAGGTTTTTAAAAATTAAACTTTGCTATCGCTCTTTGCCCAGTGTCATTTTAAAACTCTACATCTTGGACGACAAACAAATGTTATTTCCTCCTTAACAGTTATCCTTTGGTAATAACCATGCTACAATGGAGAAATCAATACTTTAGATTTGAATACTATCTTCGGCTTGGTACTAGCTCTACCTTTAACATTTTCCATACAAATAAAGATTTGTCTGCTTTTATAGAGTGGTTACTAAAACCATCCCTTTAAACTGTAGATCTATACTGTAACAAATGAAATCTTCCCCAAATTCACACATGAATAAAAATCTCTTAACAAATAATTTGTTCATATGATGAAAAGATTGAATAATATGTTCTACCCTCAGTGTGTTTTTAGGGTTATTTAATAGTTTCCTCTTTTCTTCTTTATAAATTCACCAATTGATTAATTCATGGCTAATAAATCTTTTTCTTTACGTATTTCTCGTTGGTGAATAAGTGTGTTTATGTGTAAACTCACTCACTCCCGTTTTCCTTCTCTCCCCCTCTGGTTGTCAAGCCACGACCCCCTCACATTCTGCCGGACCATGCCAACTCCTCCGTCCTGTCCTCTTCTCCGTCCACCTTCTCCTCAGTCCATCCGCTCTTTGATCCTTCCGCTGTAACTCTTTTGAGTGGCCCAACTGCTTTGCATTTCATCTCCTCCTTTACAGTCTCTACTTTGTTGCATGGAGGGCGTATTCTGCTCTCATGTCCCACACTCTGCTCTTGTGCCCAATCCCGTGGCTCAGCTTGGAACTTCATGTCCTGTGGGGGACCGATGAGAGTGTGCCTTTCATGTAACCTGTTCTGGATTCCTCAGGTGGAGATGGTACTGGATAAAGTCTTGTCATTGTTGGTTCAGCTCTGGTTCTCTGTCTGTTCGATGGCGAAGGAGGAGTCTTCCGTGGTGAGGTCTTTTGTCTGCTTGGAAGTTGGGGTCGTAGCGTTCTGACAGGCGGAGAGAGAGAGAGATCTCGGGACGCATTATCTATAGTTAATTCTAACACACTGAGGTAAATAAAATAAATCCAACCTTTTCCACTCTATTTTCCTAATCTTACAATCTATCTTAGTTGTTAAATATCATCTAAACACAATTCATGTATACTATCAATTTGACCATATCCCTAAACATTGCTTTCACCCACTGTAACATGTCTACTCCAATGAACTCTTTCTGGAAACCATTTTCTTCTATACATTTAAATACCTACATGTTTCAAGCACCACATATTTCACACACTATAAAAGAACGTCCCCATATTTTCTCCATCCCAATTCAATCTCACTGTTATTTAGAACCTTAGTAACTTTTGTGACTGGACATATCTGCCACTATCTGCTGGGAAATTTTGTTCATAGAGTTTGTACGTACAAAGCTGTACTTGTGGGTTAGTAGCCTGTTTCTACTGTAATCATTTTCAATAATTGTGCTCAGGTCACCGGTCGGTTGTTCATAACTTAACAGGGGGTATTTCTGGTACAGACCAGTGGCGGTTCTACGGGGTGGCACGGGGTGGCAGCTGCCACCTCAGAAAAATGCCTTGCCACCCCAGCTGCCACCCCATTTGGCAGCTTTGTTTTGAAAGATAAAGTTGTGGCTCATCGGACATTTATGAGAGAAAATCTCTAATGTCCGAGTGCAAGTGAATGCAGCACAAGACGCGAGCCTTGTAACCCCTCCTCCCCCTGGCGCGAGCTTGGAAATATGATTGGCGGCGATTTCATTTGAATGGGAGGACAGCGCAAAACGAGAAGCATTTCGGATACAAGTAGGAATGAGGTATTTGCGGTCAGGGTATGGCTGGGGTAGGCTACAGCCATACCAATAAATGGCTTAGCCCCACCATGAAAAATGATGTTAAAGTAAGCAAAATAAAGTCTGCCAACTCGCGCGGAGTAAATCACACAGACAGCAGTTAGTAAGATTGATTTCAGTAGCCACTTGTCTGGAAATACCGAAGACTAGAAACGGTTTTGAAACTTTTGTCACATAGTGATCGTCTTCTCAATAGAACATCTTTGATAATGTCTTCTGACCAATCAGAATCACGATAACGGCGTGGTGTTGTTGCAGGAAGTCCCGACGGAGAATACTTTTGCTGTAGTACATCTCGATATACAGTACATCGGTACAACTATAAAACCCCACGATTTGATGATTGATAGGTGTGTGGGCTGTCTTTCATTTTGACACACAGAACAATAGGGGCTATCCACCCTTATCCACAATGTAAAGTAATTCACACAGCCTCTTCCCTCTCCTCTCTGTGAGGAGCAGCAGGTTCAGCTTTCAGAACAAAGTAACAAAAACTAAAATGGCATTCATTTTTTTTAAATACGTTGTGTAGTAATATATATATATATTTTTTTCTTCTCAAGAGAGCACCAGAATGTGTATTTGATATAAGTATTTCAAAAAATCTCCTGGGGGAGTATCCACCCCAGACCCCCCTGCAGGGGTTGGGTTTTCAACTCTTTCACCTGTGGGGAAATTGCAGGATTGGCTCCAGGTCACCCTTTTTATTTACTACAAGACAAATGTGCCTTTTTATTTCATACAGTTCAATTTGGATTGAGACAGGGAAATAATCTAAACCTCACGCGTGGCGTTTCACTGTCAAGGGGAGCCTGTATGTAATTACATTGCAAATACTGACTTGAGCCCCACCACTGTATGGGTTAGCCCTACCATAGATTACCCAACACAAATACTCTGGCAAATACTATATGTTTCTTCTTTGTGGGGGTCTGCCCCAAAAAACAGTTTCAAGTCCTGAGAAAGTCAAATAAGATGTAAAACTTCACTGCCCAGCCCAAAAAAAGTAACCACTTTGATTTAACTAGGCCAGTAGGTACGGGCATTCCACTGGATAATAATTCCAGCGATGTATGTTTTAGCTGAATACACAGTTTTTTTTAACCCTAACTGATGCAGTTAGTCATTTTTTTAATGTTTGTTCTTTCTGATGTAAAGTCAAGGTTGTAACTGTTTGCAATGAAGTTGTAGGGCGCTGAACTGTTCCTTTGATTCTTTTGAATTATGATAGTAATTACTGGTCTTTCAAATTTGAAGGAGGTTGAGCAAGCATCTTGAGGAACGTTCATCATTAACTCCTCCAAAAAATATAATTTATTTAATAATAACACTGAAGATGTGAATCATAACAGTGATTGACAGCTGATAGGAATAATATGATTGTTAATATTATCATATTCTTACAGACACACATCGATGAGACAGTTAATTAATGTATTTATTGCAGCAGTCTGAATATTTGGTACCCCTGCTGGTCTAAGAGTTAAACCAACTCATTCAGTTAAAATTCATTAAATTACGTGTGCCACCTTATATATTTATATTTAAGGCTTTACTGATGTGCCACAATAATGTCACCTAATGTTATTGAGTTAAAATATCAATATTGTGGCTTTCCAAGTTAACATTGATTGATATGACTGCGATTAAATCAGAATATACTTCTGCCAGGGGATGCCACCCCTCAAATTCTCCTGCCACCCCATGAATATTTGTCTAGATCCGCCCCTGGTAGACTAAAACATGGATCCAGTATATTTGGAGATTCCCCTAATCTGTGAATCCCCATCACTTATATATCCCGATCACTTAAACCCATCTCATCATTTGATACAAGAACTGCATATAGGGGGGGTGAATCATCTTGATTATAACCGCCTCTGGTTTGGGGCCGAGTATTTTTTTTTAATTTTTTTTTAATTCTTTATTTATTTGGGGTCACATTATAGTACAAGTACAGTTTTTCAAATCATATATTTTTAGAGACCCGAAAGTGACAAATGAAATAGCAAACAAAATTAATCAAAGTAAAATAAAAAACAAAAAAGTACACAGGGGTTGTTTGAAATAGCAAATGTCTACACATGTACATGCATACATATCAACATACATATATACATTCAATACACATACATGTGACCATACATACATATCTATACATATACATTCAATCGGTGTATAGAAACAGTCAAACAAGGGATGGTCGTCTTTGGGATATGTAAATCCTCCACTTTTTCCATATTTCTTCAAATGTGTTTTCCTGAAGCCTCATCAAGAAGGTGATTCTTTCCATAACATAGATTTCATGGATTTTGTCGTACCAGTTGTCAAGAGAAGGGATATCCGCTTTGAGCCATTTTCTAGTTATTGCTTTTTTTGCTGCAACAGTAAGAATTCCAAATAATTGTTTTGTTTTGGAGTTTGTGGGGATTGAATGTACGAGCCCAAATAGAAATTCGTCCCAGTTTAAAGGGATTTTTTCCTGTAGGATTATTTCAATTTCGATATGAATCTTTTCCCAAAAAGTTACTATTAAAGGACAAGCCCAAAACAAATGGTAGTGATGTGCTAGCTGAGAACCACATTTCCTCCAGCAGCTGGGGGGCCCTAGGTGATGTGATGACTGAGCAGGGCTGAAAAAGTACCTGCTCAACATCTTCCAACTGAACATCCTGTAGGTGCCTGAGCTCGAGATCTTCCATTGAAAAGTACAGTAATTTGTCCAGACTTCGTCAGGGATGTTTTTTTTGGTTTCGTTTTCCCATTTGTGTTTTATATAGAAAGTATTTTCCTTTTTAATATCTTGAAGAGCTTGGTAAAGTTTCGAGTTTACTTTCATCCCTGTGTCTGATGTGTATGCACTGGTGAAAATTATTAATAAAGGGTTTTCAAGGGCCTTCTGGCTGTCTGGTAGGGAACTATTTAAGTAATGGCGTACCTGTAGAAATCTAAAAAAATCACTGTTATTCAATCCATATCGTTTTTTTAGTGTTTGAAAATCAAACATGGTTCCTTTGCTGAAAAATGTGCAATATGAAGTAAGGCCATGTTTGGCCCAATCTTTAAATGTTTTATCCAGCTTGCTCGGGGTGAAATCAAGATCATGTGAGCACCATCTTAATATCTTCATTTCGTCCAGCAAGTCACTCCTGGTAAGGACCCTTAACCATAACTTTAAGGAGAGGTTTATCCAGCGGTTATCTTTTTCCAGTAAGTTTTTAACATGTCTTTTTTATCCCCTAACCTTGCCTCGATGGGTACTCCTCCTGATACATTATTCTCAATTTCTTTCCATCTAGCTCTGTAGTCTGGCTTGCACCAGCAAAACAAGCTTCTTAATTGGGCTGATATATAGTAGTCCTTCAAACAGGGGAGCGCTACTCCTCCCTTGTTTTTTGCTAGTTGAAGAGTACAGAATCTAATCCTTGGTTTCTTCCCTTGCCAAATGTACCTTGATATGGTTTTATCCCATTCGTTAAACTGCTTGTCTGTGATTTCAATTGGTAGATTCTGGAAAAAGTATAAGAGTCTAGGTAGGATGTTCATTTTCACTGATTCTATTCGAGATTCAAAGCTCAGCACTGGGATCAAGTTCCATCTATTTATGTCTTCTTTTATTTTCTGACTTAGAGGGTTGAAGTTTAGTGTATACAATTCCTCTGAATCTTTAGAGATGCTTACTCCCAGATATTTTAAGTGGTTCAGATCCCAATTAAGATCAATGAGTGAGTTTATATGTTGGCTTGGCTTGTAATTAAAGCTCAGTATTTGGGTTTTTGTTATATTGAGTTTGTACCCTGAGACAGAACTATAAGTATTCAAAAAAGTCAGTAAACTCAAGAACGATTCATCTGGATTTGACAGGTATATTAATATATCATCAGAAAATAATGATAGTTTATGTTCCTGACCATATACTTCTACACCGGTAATATTGTTATTTTGAGTAACCCCCAAACTCAGAGCTTCGATATAAATTGTGAATAGCAGAGGGCTAATTGGACATCCCTGTCGTGTCCCTCTCTCAAGGTAGAAAGAATTTGATATGGCTCCGTTTATTTTTATTCTTGCATAAGGGTTGTCGTACAGTGCTTGAACAGTATTAATAAAGATCTTGTGAAAGCCAAACTTTTCAAGGACTTGGTATAGGAATTTCCAATTAACTCGATCGAAGGCTTTTTCTGCACCGAGGCTCAAAAGTACTGCCTGGAGTTTGTTTTTGGATATATGTTCAACTATATGTAGAGTTCTGCAGATATTATCTTGAGTTTGCCGTTGTTTGATAAATCCTGTCTGATCTAGATTTATTATCTGAGGGAGGATTTCTTCGAGTCTTTTTGCCAAAATGTGGGTAAAGATCTTATAGTCCTGGTTTAGCACACTTATTGGACGATAGCTTCCACAGTCACATTTGTCTTTCCCTTCCTTCGGTATCAGGGAAATTACTGCTTCCCCCCATGCCTGTCTGAAGCACGTGGTTAAAAGCATCCCTCATTGTTGGGATCAATAGATCCTTCATTTCCCTGTACCATTCAGAAGGGAAACCATCTGGGCCTGCGGCTTTATTGGGTTTTAAGTCAGCGATTGCCTTTTCTACTTCTTTTCCCGTAATTTCTATAATTAATTTATGATTTTGCTCATCCCTTACTTTAGGAAAAGTTATCAAATCAAGGAAACTCCTGATGTTGGTTTTATCTATTTTAGGCTGTGAGTATAGGTTTTTATAGAAACAGACAAAAGTTTGATGTATGTCTTCTAAATTGCTATGTATAATACTTGTTTCAGGGTCTTTTATTTTATAAATTGTGTTTTCTACCTGTTGTTTTTTTAGTTTATAAGCCAATAGTTTTGCTGATTTAACTCCTACCTCATAATAACTTTGTTTTAGAAAGATCTTTTTTTTTTTAATGTTGTTTGAGAGGATTTCATGGAGTTCATTCTTTTTTTTATCTATTTCCATTTTAGTTTTTGTATTTAAAGTTTTCTTATGTATATTTTCTAGATGTTTTAGTTCTGTTTGAAGCTGATTTGTTTTCTCTTTTCTTTGCTTATTTATGTTTGAGGAATATCCAATTATTTTTCCTCTTAGGACAGCTTTGCATGCATCCCACAGGATTATTGGGGACACTTCTCCATTATCATTGTCGTTCAGATAATCTTTTATATCGGTCCTTATTTGAGGCCTAATTTGGTTAAGAATTCCTGTGTTCAGTCTCCAGATTGTGCTTTTCCTTTCTAGTCCTAGATTTAATGCCATGGAGACCGGAGCATGGTCCGATAAGTCCATGGTCCCTATACTGCAATTTTGAACCCTATAAAAATCTTTCTGATACATAAACAGATAATCAAGCCTTGAATATACTGAGTGTGGGTGTGAGTAAAAGGTAAAATCTTTCGTAGACGGATTTAGGTCTCGCCATACATCCGAGAGTCCTAGGTCTCCCAAGATCAATTTAATGTTCATGCTGATTTTTTTTCCTCCTGAGGAAAGGGGTTTTGATGTATCTAAAGTTGGGTTAAGTCTAACATTGAAATCTCCCCCACAAATTAGAATTCCTTGGGCCTCCAATGTTATTATTTCAAAAATGTGTTTGTAAAATTACCATTCAGATCCCGGGGGGGCATATACATTCAGGAGGGTAACTAAAGTACCCTCCAAATTTCCCCGAATAAGTACATATCTCCCGTCTTGATCCTTTTTTTCATATGTGCATTCGAAATGTAATTTACCGGAGATTAAGATTGTTAGGCCCCTCCTGGATCCCTTTCTGTAAGAGGATGAATATGGACTGAAGTTCCACTTTTTAAGTTTTTGGTGTTCCTGTTCTGTTAGATGAGTCTCCTGAAGGAGGGCTATTTCTGCTCCATCTCTTTTTAATTTTGACATTACTTTATTCCTTTTAATTGGATTTCCCAGACCGTTCACATCGTATGTAATTACTTTAATTGACCCTTTACTTTGCATGTTGATTATTTGCCTTTATTTTAAATCCATGAATTCCTACATTTAAATCATTTCTCGCATCCCCTGTTGTATATATAACATTAAGAAAATCCAAAACTATAACCAAAAAAAGTATAACAAAGTAATATCCACAAACATAAGTGACATTGACTTCCAGGTTTAAGGCCACATATTGGGCCTTGGAGTGTTGTAGTGTGGAGGGAAAGTCTCTTCCTCTTAGTGATGGAAGGGGGCCCTCTTCAGCCCTTAAGCTGATACTATGGTCCATAGAATACAGAGAGTAGCAATCCGACCCAAA
This sequence comes from Notothenia rossii, assembly GCF_949606895.1. Lineage (NCBI taxonomy): Eukaryota > Metazoa > Chordata > Actinopteri > Perciformes > Nototheniidae > Notothenia > Notothenia rossii. The sequence goes on from NC_136902.1 coordinate 60,139,864, forward strand.
ATGTGGCTCACATGTGCCCGTGATATAAGCCTTCTATTCAATTTGATCTCTACCTTTGGGTAGGGAAAAAAATAATAGTAGTAAAGGCAAGGAAAAAAGAGAACAAATAATAGTCTCATTTGCCTCAAAATAGCCGTATTGTTCTTGTTTCTTTTTAACCAAGATTTTCAGAAAGGAGTATCCATTAAAGAGGGCGTTTATGAAACATAGGCTGCTTATCAGATATCCCGATGTCGAAGCTTCGGAGCCGTTCCTTGTAAAGTTGCTTGGAGCTCGGGTGCAGTTGACCTCCTCGCTTTCTGCTGGGTTCCCAGGTCAGACGGTTAATCTGGTCCAGTAGCGAGCTCGGATTTTTTAGGACAGTCACTGTTATCCCTCTCTTCACCATGTCTGCTGTTGCCTCCTCAGCTGAGTTGTAAACCACTAGATTATCGTCATAAAATACTTTTAATCTGGCCGGGAATGGGCTCTGGAATCTTATGTTTCTTTCCTTAAGTGCCGTTTTGGCTTCCGCATACTGCCTCCTCCTTCTCTGCAATTCAGGTGCGTATATAATCATGGTCCACGTTGACCTTTTTTTCTTTGAAATAAAAACCCTTTTTCTGCCAGGCTTTTTTGATTACGTCTTCTTTCATTTTAAAACTTGAACATTTCACCACCAGAGATCTCGGTGAGGCCTCGGCCGGAGTTTTGGGGCCGAGCGCACGGTGCACCCTCTCAATCTGTAGCATAGAGGGGGTCAGTTCCAGGCCTTTAATTAGTAGCTCTTCCACAAATGCGATCACCGATGTCGACATGGCTTCTGCTCCTTCCTCTACTCCGTAAATCCTTACATTCTCGCGGCGTGTTCGTCCCTCTAGGTCCGTCAGTTTAGCCTCTGTCTGTACCTGTAGCTTCACTAGGCCAGATACCACCTCTTCCCATGACTGGATCCTGGTCTCGGCTGCGTCAATTCGTTCCTCTGCTTCCTCCACTCTTTTGTTAATTTTATTGATATCTTCCTTTATTCCGCTGAGTTGTTGGCAGGAGTCTTTTCTAAAGTCTCGGAGCTCTTTTAGAATTAAACTCATATGAGCTTCCCCGCTGGGAACTGCGTCATCTGGCTGCATGTCATCATCCATGCTGTTGCTGACTTGAGACAGCTGATCGATTTCTTCCTCGTCAAGCTTTTTACTTTGTGTTGTATTTCTCTTTCCTTTTCTGGACATTTTTTGTTAGTCCGATATTTCCCCGTTGACTTCAATGCACTAAAAGAGTTGAATTGCGTTGTTCGGACAGTGTTTTTAGATATTTTAGGTCGGGAGCGTGTTGTTCTAAGCTTCCATCTCTGTGCCGGACCGGAAGTCAGTCCGAGTATTTCTAACTCCTCCTCTTGTTGCTCAGCTGATCTTTTGGCTCTGGGGATAAGTGAAAGTCTCTGAAACACTGCTGGAGTCTTGTTAGTGATGTGGGCATTCTCTATGAGTGAACTAGTGGTTCCATGTTTTACATGATATTGTACTCTCCATCCAACCAACAAGGTGCCAAGTGTAATGAGCACAATCAACAATGCTATTCTGCCTCTTATCCCTAGGGGACCCCACAATTGGTTTGGCTTTTTTCTTGACATCATCTCTATTTTATCCCTGGTTGTGTCAGTTACAGAATTTAAATATTGAGTACAAAAATAACGTATACAAAAATTGGACTCTTTTTCAGATGTAAAAAAAAAGAGAAAAAAATAGGTTTTCACATTAATGTACAAAATAAAGATCTATAGACAATTCGTCTTTTGAGCTGTTTCTATCTTTATCTTATTTCTATTTATTGTTTTGTTCCAGCTCTGCCAAATCAGTCCTAACTCCCAATAATTTTCTGGAAGTTACCAGTGAAGGGTGACAATGTGTGAGGTGGTGTCAATTTGCTCCTTTTTCTTTACCTTTAAACCGGAGCGCGTGTGAAGTTCATTACAACTTTTCACGGTTCCGTCCACCGGGGATCAGCCCAGTTCTTTTGTGAACTTTCACCCTCACCCAATCAACAGGCCGAGGAGTCTCTTCTGGTGTCTCCTCTGGTATCTCTGTAGTTTTCCTAGCCTGTGTAGACAAAACGTGCATAATATTACTCAGAGTTCTGACATATTCATCCACTTCTATTTATCTAATATCTAAAACTGGACCACTCCCTCCTTGGAGAAGGCCCTAGCTTCGGCATACCTCTTGTCGTTATGAGAACGATGGTTAACTACATGTTATTATTTATTAACTACAACGTCACCGAATCAACATATCTGTATAATCATGACACTCCCTCCTTTGAGCATAACATGCTCAATTAATATTGCAATGATTACCCTATAATGAACAGGACATGTAAAACCCATAACGTTGCATTAAATAAATATAACTTCTCCGTGTACCCACAAGGCGTACTAAAATATCGTATGATGTATGGCTTTCTGATGGTATAAATGCATATTCACTAAAAATCTGCCATTAGCACAAAAAAAAATAGTTCGCTTCTTTCAATAATGGCTTTTGTCATAGTATCATGCATCATTGTTGCTGTGAAAAACAATACCCCTGGTTTCGCTAATGCGTCTCAATAATTCTAGGATTAGAGGATTGGTTGAACACTGCTGAACTAACATATGATAAAATAATATTTCTCCAAACTCAAGGGAAAATATGAACTATTTTCACAGAGGGTGACCTGCATGAAGGGCTGGTGCCCCTCACTCAAAGTGAGATATTGCCTTACGCACTACACTATAAATCAGTAAAGTTACTCAAGAACAAATAGATAAAAACTGATTCTTGAAACTGTTGTAAAAACCCTACAACTTCTTCATCCAAGCTCTCAATCAGTGTTATGTTATTTAATCTGCAGCTCATGCCTCAAAACAGATACTTCAGACCGATTATAAAATTGTGTTGAGAGAAATATGTAATCTGACTCCATAAATCACATAATTGTTTGACTAAAAACTACACTTCCACTAACAGTAAATGAAGTTCCCCTTCAAACACAGCCCTGGTCTTCTGACGGGGTCTATCTATGTACTGGCTGGAAAATGTTGGGCCAGTTTCTGTCGTTCCGTTCGTGTTCTCCCGCTAACAGTCACTCTCTAGTTCTGCTGGGTTCTTGTTGACTTCTTCACTGGTTTGAGACAAGCGACCCTATTGGAACCCTTTCTCAATTTGGTTCCATGTCTTCTGTCTAAGATTTGGAATTGTTGTAGCATCTGATCTGATTTTTATCCTTCTCTTGATATCTGCAGTTGAGCCTGGCTCTGCGTCTGGTCTCAACTTAGTTTCTTTTGGTGGCATGTTCTCTTCCTATTCGAATGAAATTATTAGGTTATCAAAGATTGAAGCACTAATCCTCCGACTAGCACCTTCGTTCCTGATAAATAATATCCTATGTCATCCGAACTTAACATTAAATCTGGGTTGTTGTTTTTTTCAAGGTTTTTTTGTAAGTTTTAAATATTTTTTTAAGTTATAGATTTGTTGTTGTTTTTTGTAAAATATTAATAAAGTAAATTAAAATATAAAAATTATGCACATCTTAAAATATGAAATGTTAAAAAATAAAAATTGTACAGTGTACAGTATGGTTTTGACTTTGAAATATGAAAATAGAAATCTGGTGAAAATCTAAATCTACTGTGTACAGTAGGCTACATACCGAAGTGTATGCAATTATGCTAATGTAACAACTTGTGTTAGCTTCAATAAATTGGTGTTTGAATATTCTACAGTCTAGGTTATGTTATTTATGTAAAGTTTCTCATCTTATAATTAGAAACCACTTTGCAATTCTATTCTGGCGATACCTGGCTTTGTTTATACACTTTAGAATGAAACTTCAGAATGTTAAGGTATCTTTCCCAAAGAGGTGTTCCCTCTGTGTAATAATTTTGTATTACCAGCAGAGTGCGCTGTTCTAATTTCCAGCTCAATCCACTAGGGAATAGCTGTTGCAAAACTGACTTCTTTTTACAAGAAGAATGGTATTTTACTTCTTAAAATGGGAAGAAAATTACACTATGGTTAAACAACACAGCACATAACCGCCAAAACACATTTGCAAAGAGGAATATTTCAAAAACCGCCAAAACACATTTGCCAGCAGAATTACTTCAAAAATCAGCCAATACACTTTTGCCAGCAGAAATACTTCAAAACTCAGTTTGGAGGTTTTTTTTGGAAAATACAACAATCCTTCCCTTTAATATCCAAAACCTGATTCAGCCTTCTAATTCCAACTGTGACAAGAAGTATGATTCGTTCTTCACAAGATGGAGGTCAGGAAAATGCCTCGTTAGAGTGAAACCAGCTGCATAAGAACAAACAAAGGAGTGCTTTGAATTTGTATTTCACGAAATGGTGATTGCCCTGTGTCTGTTTGTCAATATGTGGTGAAAACAAAATGGCAGCTGATTTTCCAACACACCACGTGGCTCTCACAGGGGAGTTTGAATAATGGCGGGGTGATCTTTACTGTAGCATAAGGAGTCACTGGTGAGGTATGTTGTAATCTAGAGCGTACAACACAACCCAACACTGTTAGTTTAAAATTATAACACTTCTATGTATTTCACAATTCATATTGAGCCTTAAACCCTTTACGTTATAGGCCTTAAACCGAACCACGTAATATTTGACTTAGAGTCACTATGTTTTATCCGTTTCTATTAAGACACGCTATAATGGGACAAAGTAAGACGCTAATCAAACACAATCAGGAGAATATCGTCTATCTAATGCACGAATGTCGCATTTCTCGTCGTAATCCACTCGCAATGTCTGGTTGTAAATAGAACAGAATAAACACTGATAAAGCCTTAAACTTTACTCAGGCCTATTACAAGGACTTTTTTAGAACAGCCTTAAACTGTTGCTAGACAAACACTCACTTCAATTTCCTCAGCCTTAAACTGACTCTCGATGTCTCCTTTGTTCTAACAGCCTTAAACTGTTTAATGACCTTAAATCATTTACGTTATAGGCCTTAAAACCCTAAAAACGTAAGAAGAGACACCTCCTTGAAGTATGAGAAGTATGATCAGCCTTAAACTGAGTACACACACCTTAATAAAAAACACACACATTAATAACATGCAGGGTTAATAGAACAAAAATAAATTGAACTCACCTGCTTGTGACAAAACAGCGCCACGTGTTAGGCTATAGAATGCTTATGTTTATCAATTTAGCTTGTTTTAACATTAATTGCCCAGCTATTTTCAGGATCCGCTGGCCACCGTCAAACACACAGACCTAACATTGTCCTGCATAAACTATTGAAGAATTCGATATAACAGGTTTCTTCTTACCAAACTGATTCAAGCTCTCTGTGTGTCGAACGGATGCCAGCGGCTCCGGCCAATAGCCGGCTGTAGTCTCTCCCGGTTCAACGAGAATCACGTCAGCTGGTCCCAATTGTTAACTATGTTTGTTATTCTCGCGTCCAGGAGAAAAGCTTTAAAAATGAGACTAAATGGAGTCTCTGAGAAGATTCAATTGGGTACTTTAATTAAAGAAAAAGGCGCGGAAGTGTTACAAGCAGGATATTGTTCAGGTGAGGAGAGAAAAGAGGCAGCTTCCTCTCCAGTGGTCGGCCGAGCAGAAGAGACCCCACAAAGCTCCGTCACCTCTCTATATATCTCATTTGGCTCCTCCTCTTCAGTGGCGGCTGTGGCATAATCTTGCCTTTGACCAGTATAGTGTTATCAACAGCTCCCGGAAACGTAAGTTCTAATATTACACTAGATAGTAAACTAGAATGCTTTTCAGCCATAAACCTTGAACAATTAAATTCAATGATTCTCTCTTCTAAACCATCAACGTGTATCTTAGACCCGATTCCAACTAAGCTGTTAAAATAAGTTTTCCCATCAATTAGCACTTCTTTATTAAATATTATGAATATGTCTTTATTATCAGGCTATGTTCCACAATCATTCAAAGTAGCAGTGATAAAACCGCTTCTTAAAAAGCACAACCTCGATCCAGAGGTTTTAGCCAACTATAGACCTATTTCTAATCTTCCGTTCCTCTCAAAAATTCTTGAGAAAGCAGTTGCAAAACAGCTGTGTGATTACACAAAAAACTATGATTTATTTGAAGATTTTCAGTCTGGCTTTAGAACACAACATAGCACAGAGACAGCTCTGGTTAAAGTCACAAATAACATAACAAGGGACTTGTCTTGCTCGATCTTAGTGCTGCATTTGATACTATCGACCATGATATCCTATTGCAAAGACTAGAGCACTTAGTTGGCATACAGGGAACTGCTTTAGGCTGGTTTAGGTCCTATCTATCTGAACGCTCTCAGTTTGTACGTGTCAACGATGAATCTTCCATGTAAACCAAAGTTAGCCATGGAGGGCCACAGGGCTCAGTGCTTGGACCTATTTTGTTCACACTATATATGCTTCCGTTAGGCAATATTATAAGGAATCATTCTGTAAACTTTCATTGTTTTGCGGATGATACTCAACTATATTTATCAATCAAGCCTGATGAAATTAATCATCTAAATAAAATTCAAGACTGCCTCAAGGACTTAAAAACGTGGATGACCTTAAATGTTTTGATGTTAAACACGACCAAAACTGAAGTTATTGTACTTAGCCCGAAGAATCTACAAAACAAATTATCTAAAGATATACTAACTATGGATGGCATTAATTTGGCCTCCAGTGAGACTGTAAGGAATCTTGGTGTTATATTTGATCAGGATTTATCCTTTAACACCCACATAAAATCAATTTCAAGGACCGCCTACTTCCATCTACGTAACATTGCAAAAATCAGGCATATCTCGCCTCAAAACGATGCAGAGAAACTAGTCCATGCATTTGTTACTTCAAGGCTGGATTATTGTAACTCCTTATTATCAGGGTGTACCAAGAAGTCAGTCAAGTCGCTTCAGCTGATTCAAAATGCTGCAGCTCGTGTACTAACCAGAGTTAGTTCTGTTCTGGCTGCCTTACACTGGCTCCCTATAGAACACAGGATAGAATTTAAAATTCTTCTTCTGGCCTACAAAGCCCTTAATGGGCAGGCGCCATCTAACCTTAAAGAACTCATTATACCCTACTGTCCTACTAGGGCATTGCGTTCCAAGAATGCAGGGTTGTTGGTTGTTCCTAGAGTCTCTAAAAGTACAATGGAATCAGCTTCCAGTTTGTGTTCGGGCGGCAGACACTCTATCCGTTTTTAAGAGTGCGCTTAAGACCTTCCTTTTTGATAAAGCTTATAGTTAGGGCTGATTAGATTCAGCCCCTAGTTTTGCTGATATAGGCTTAGTTTGTCGGGGTACATCTTACTTCTTCCTTCTCTCTGTCTATACCTGCGTACTCTCATGTTCCGATTAACCCAGCTTCCCCAAATGTCTTTCTTTTTGGTGTCTATATACGCCGGGATCCGGAGTCATGGATGATCCTGCGGTCCTGTGTCATGGATCGCGAGTCCTGGATCTTGAGTCGTGGCTGTGGTCCTGGATCATAAGTCCTGGATGGATATCCTCGTGGATTCATCTTCCTATTATACACACATACATTTCCAAACATTTGGACTACCTATGTTGCAAATGTATTATCTTTTCAATTTACACACGGCATCTATTGCACGTCTGTCCGTCCTGGGAGAGGGATCCCTCCTCTGTTGCTCTCCCTGAGGTTTCTCCCATTTTTCCCTTTAAATTGTGGGTTTTCTCTGGAAGTTTTTCCTTGTACGATGTGAGGGTCTAAGGACAGAGGGTGTCGTATTGTCATACTGATATTCTGTACAAACTGTGAAGTCCACTGAGACAAATGTAACATTTGTGATATTGGGCTATATAAATAAACATTGATTGATTGATTGATTCCGCCCTCCTTTCACCAATGTCCGATATCGCACATAACAGAGGATTTTGACATTGTACATTCAATATATACTTAAACACGCCTCTTCTCCTCATATTCTCTTTCATCACTTTTCATTTAACACATTCTAAACGCTGTAATCAATACTCGAAAAATACTGGAAATACCTCACGGCATTTTGGTTTCCGGTGGAGTTCCGGAAGTTGTCACATGCTACCCACGTCTGTAAACAATAATGTATTCAAATAAACTGTACCTTCATTTAATATTCAGCATGGTAGTATCTCGACATCTATAGTTGTAGTGTTAAATCAGTAGGTTTCGGTGTGCATCACTCTATGTCATTTCGCTCCTAAATTCACCTCTTTAGGAAATAGTATATTAGCCATATGCTAAATGCTAACCGGAGATGAAGGATTTTCAGAATAAAAGCTTAACAACTGGTTGTGCACGAGAATTTCTGTTTTTTTCATTATAAAACAGCATTTAAACTGACGGTATGTTTAAGCTACATTATAATTTTTTTAATTTCTAACACCAGTTATGTGCACCCCTGATTATATTATTGAGGGAGAGTTGTCCGGGGCTACAGAAAAAACATTTGGGGCGACGCCACTGTGCTAAACTAAGTAGGCTAAACCTGTCCTGGCTCTGTTCTTAATGCATTGATTTGAGCAAGGCCAGATTAACCATATGGGCAACCTGGACAAGTGCCTAGGGGCCCTTGAGCAAAGAGGGCCCTCAGTGATAAGATAAAAAATAAATTAAAAAAAACCTCAATCATCATACATTGTTTTAAATGACACTCACACTTCGCCATAAATAACACAGCTTTTCCATAGGATCAAATTACTGTAGGTCTCTGTACTGTAGGTCTCACTATGCATGCCCTCAACTTTATTACTACGCGGCAGCGGTGTATAGCCGAATCACAGCCCCACCCCAACCACACAATTTCACTACATATTTTATTTTTGTAACTCTCGATCTTTGTGACAAATAGAACTCATTGTGTACTTGTACAGCCAGCCAGTCATATGTTGGCATTAAGTGGGGGTGCTGTTCTGAGGTTTTGATTGATATTACCTAGGTCTTCTTGAGCCATACACTGTCTTGAGATCTTATCCATTGTATCTTTGTCTTGTGATTTTTGACTGAAAGGGCAAAAGGCTAGACCTACTTTGGTTGGACTATTACCTCATTCACACCAACGCAACTCCGGTTCAAGCTCCGTGCTAGAGCTTTTCAGGTTCAGAACCGGTTCTTCGGTTTAGCTCCGGCTCTTTTCACACCGCCCAGAGTCCGACTGATGCTGCGTCATCGTTTATGTCATGACGTAACCGTTTGCGTGCCTGCTTCATGAAGCCAAACCGCGCGGAAACCCCTCACAGCTCACACCGACAACAACAACAATGGCCGATTGTGCTCCAGCTCCATCTGTACCCCTTCGGAAGATGAGATTCCCAGTAGGTAGCTGGTCTCTTCAGTGGACCACTGCTGCTTGTTAAGTTTCTCCATCGTTGTGTACAAACTGGATAAAACATGGGCTTTTTGTTGTTGTTCAGGAGTTGATCCCGCCTCTGCCCCGCCTCGAAGTAAGCGTGAGGTATGTGGTGCTTTTGCTCCAGCCAGACCATTTTTTGGTGCTTGAAACGAACCGGATTCCGGAGCTAAGAGGCTGCTCCGCTGCGGTGTGAACAGGAAAACCCGGTGCTTTTCAAGCTCCAGCTCCGAACCGGCCCTGAAACACCGTTGGTTTGAATGAGGTATCTGTGGCTGTGTCCCTGCTTTTGACAAATAGGTGTGCGATTTGACATGCCAGATTGACTGAAAATTCTAAATATTGGTCATGTTGCTAGGATTGGGTAGGCATGGTGTTACTTGTTGGTAGGTGGGTTGGGGGGGGGGGGGGGGGGGGGTGGCGTATGAGTGCTCAGTGCCCAGGGGCCCCTGGAGGTACTAATCCGGCCTTGGATTTGAGAATGGACATAGAGATGGCTCTAGTCATTTCGGCCATGTAGAAATGAGCATGTCCCCTCCAAAAATGTGTAAACCTTTCCTTTAAAGGGGACCTATCATGCAAAATGCACTTTTGTATGTCTTTTATACATGAATATGCGTCCCCGGTGTGTCAGGGAACTCAACCTTCTCTATTTTCCTCCATACCCAAATCTCTAAAAACGGGGCTGCAACGGAGCTGATACAGATTTGAATTTTTTTGACGTCAGAAATAGTGATGTGTTGGTCACGAATGAGCCAGCTCAATCTCCGCGCTACAGCTGCTCATTGCATGCATGCAGTGACATGTAATATCCAAGGATTAGAGACTGTTGGATGCTGCTGTTTTGAGCATTGCAAAGATTTGATGTCAGCTGCCTGTTGCTGATTAATCGCAAATTAATCGCACATTTTTTATCTGTTCTAAATGTTCCTTAGAGGAATATTTGTAATACTCTTATCAACATATGAGTTGACAAATATGCTTTATGCAAATCATTTATAGATCATCATTTGAACAATGACAAATATTCTCATGAATATTAAACATAACAACCTCTGAACATTACAAATATTTGCCTCAATTCAACCTGGAACCTCTCTCATACAATACAAAGTGTGTGTGTGTGTGTGTGTGTGTGTGTGTGTGTGTGTGTGTGTGTGTGTGTGTGTGTGTGTGTGTGTGTGTGTGTGTGTGTGTGTGTGTGTGTGTGTGTGTGTGTGTGTGTGTGTGTGATGGATCGGTGGAGCTATGTGCAACTCAAGGCATATGCTCGAACGGGAGCTGCCTGGACGCTGCAATCATGTTGCGCGCACTATCCGTGCTGAGTGTGCTGACCTTACGGCTCACCAAGAAGAGCCGGAATTCCCATCACTAGTCAGAAAAGGGGAGCTCCGCCTATATGGGCCACTCTCCACCTATCAGGGGAATGGGGGGTTGGGCCACGGCCACGGCCATAGATTGGCGAAGTCCCTCCTCTTCCGGTGGCTCTCCATGGGACCTTATTTCGGAAAAATTATGTATTGAAGTCAATGGAGAGAGAAAGATTATCTTTCAATCCCGTTTGAATTGTGCCATGAATTACACATATGATGTTTGTCATGACCGAAAGAACGAGATCGCGGGTACAAGCGGCCGAGATGGGTTTTCTCCGCAGGGTGGCTGGTGTCTCCCTTAGGGATAAGGTGAGAAGTTCGGTCATCCGGGAGGGACTCGGAGTTGAACCGCTCCTCCTTCGCGTCGAAAGGAGCCAGTTGAGGTGGTTCGGGCACCTAGTTAGGATGCCACCTGGGCGCCTCCCTAGGGAGGTGTTCCAGGCACGTCCAGCTGGGAAGAGACCAAGGGGTAGACCTAGAACCAGATGGAGGGATTATATCTCTTCTCTGGCCTGGGAGCGCCTTGGGATCCCCCAGTCAGAGCTGGTTGATGTGGCCAGGGAAAAGAAAGTTTGGGGCTCTCTGCTGGAACTGCTACCTCCGCGACCCGACCACGGATAAGCGGGAGAAGATGGATGGATGGATGGATGTTTGTCAATTTAAAAGATAATTTTGCAAGTCAACAAAAACAAAATGTGTTGTAAAACTGTAAAGTAACACATTTGTTTGTGTGAAACGCTCAATGAACTACATCTCTGGTCTCGTAGAACAACACACGTCACCAAGATGGCCGTCACTACTGTCTTGTCAACAAAACGATTGGCAACCCTCACTATCACCACAAGGAAACACGTCCAGAAGAATGTCATGCAAAGCTGCCTGCCTGCCTTCCCTTGATTCTCTCTGAACTGCCTGGTCTTTTCAATGTTTAATGTCAACCATTTGTGCAGATAGCATGAAGTAGAAAAGATCGGCGATCGCCGATGCTAGCATTAGCATTTCTCCCCCGGGCTTAAATTGTGTATTACAGAATGATCACATAAGTGACAGTACTCTTCAAAGGGTTCACGAAATATGACTACTACTCTTACTGTTTAACATTTTGGGTTACTTAATGTTACTTCATATTAAGGCTAATAAAAATGACAAGGTTGAAATGCTAACTAACGTTCTAGCTACTAGCTAGATAGCTAACTTGATCCAGCCACTCCTGGTCCTTTCATCAGACGGGAAGTGAAAGAACGAGCAAGACCCATTGCTGGTATGATAACAACCTGGTACTAAGCACACATGCATCTTGTTAAAGTTATCTTATCTTAGCCAGCACCATATAGATAGATTATATCTATATGGCGCTGATCTTAGCTATCTCTTAGTGGAAGAAAACAATTCTGACATCACTTACGCGACTCTGGGATTTGTAGTCTTTCTAGTTGCGTATTTTTCATAGTCTTATATTTCAACAGTTTTACGACAAACTGTGACTTTTTTGACATGGAAATTATTTTTTAAGGTTGACAAACATCATATGTGTAATTCATGGCACAATTCAAACGGGATCGAAAGATACGTTTTCTCTCTCCATTGACTTCAATACATTATTTTTCCGAAATAAGGTCCCATTGACCGGAAGTAGATGGGCGTGACTTCGCCACTCTATAGCCGCTCGAAAGCACTGGAGACGCTGTAATACATATGCCAGGCCTGTAAGTGGCGCTGTAGTCTGCCACAAAAGCAGACTTCCCGCGCATGATTGCCATGGTTGCCCTTCTGTTTATTCTCCGCTGTGGCTCTTTTTCTCCCTCCCCGAGGCAAGTGTGTCCTCCTGCTGCTGTAATTCAATGCAATCCCTCCCTGTCGGGGCAAGCACTGTAATTCTCTCCGGTTAGTCCACCAGCAGATGACAAACACCCACCTCTCCGCCTCTTCCAAGGAACGAGGGGACCGTGCGGCAGAGTTTCAGTTAGATTTTGTTCAGCTGATCAACATGTCCGTTAAAGTTTAAATCTTCCGGACAAAATTAGAAAAGTGCCGGTCAAAGGTCTTCTTTGTTATTTATTGAGCTTTAAAACAAATGAATAATGACTCTATATAAATATAATCATATAATAATAATAATAATATATATTCACAACAACATATTTGTCAAATATAGCATGATAGGTCCACTTTAAACCAAAGATAAAATAAAGGAGCGAATGAGCAGTGTGTTGAGAATTAATGAAAAAACAGAGAGGCGTGAAGAGGCACAGGGGCCTGAGCTTAAGCTTTTAGTCACTCACATCTTTAACCAGAGCAAAGAAACAATCCCCTGAGAGATAATACACAGTACTTTTGCTGAAATGTCCTTGAAACGGAGGGCAAATTCTCAAATGATCGATATCAGATCACACAGCCACAGGCGTTTGCCCAGCCATTTTCTCAGCTATGACTGACTATGGCAAAGGAGTCTGCTGGGCCTGGGAATGACTACATTTACCAGTTCTCCAATCATTGAGACGACCTGTGCTCTTCCCACCTTATTGAGCCTGAGTCTGGATCATCTGCTGCGTTTTAGCATATTATCAGTGTTCAGCAGCAATATGGGATGGGGGGTTGAGGGTATAATTGGAGTATGAGATGCACAAGTTGAGGGTAATTCAATTTCACTCCAGGCCTTTTCTTTATTGGTATTTTTGTTTCCTCGGATGTAAAATGCTGCAGTATATCTGTTCAGTTATTGTGATGATATAAAATGTAGGCAAAGGCAATAAGCATGCAGAGAGGAAAAAGTAATGTTAACGCGGTGTGTTCAATTAAAAACAATAGGTAAACCTCTCTATTATATTATATTATATGTAACCAAAAGGCTTTTGTAAGATATTAAAGTCATGACATGCGGAGAATACCATGAACGCATCTGCATAATGAAGGGCAGAGGTTGAAATTGTCTGTTTATTTCCTTCCTGATGTTCTATGGAAAGCCAGCCATGCAGTAATCTGCCCTTGGAAGCATCCTTAAGGGGAACATGTTGCCAGAGAGTGGTGCAGTGATTAGATATTTTTGTAGGGGGACCCAGAAGATAGCATTGAAAGGGATTTGTCCATTGGATTTTGGTATTTTGTATGAAATAAGCTCCGTCAAAAACACACGCTTATGATGTTTATGTTTTACACATCACCTATTTTATGATTTTGAAGCGAAAATGCAATCACTGAAAGTAAAAATCTTACTTTAGGCTATAAAATGGCTACTTCACCCTCGCTAGGCTGAGGGCATTCAGACACTTGTTAGCAAACGATATACAGAATAGGATTCTAAAGAAAAACAACGCTAAGTTCAAGATGATGATTGAACCAAAATGTGTAAAATGTTAACTCATTCCCAAGTTTTAACTAATTCCTGCACCTTACTATATCCTGATAAATGTAACCCAATGTTCTAAGAAATACATAGAATTAGGTAGGAGAATACAAATGACCTTTTATAAGGTACAATCCCATAGGGATATTTTAAATAATTTCATAAATCCTCACTATCTCCTTTTATATAATTATTATAGTCTTATATTATAGTCTCTCTAATGTATGTCTTTATTCTAATCTAATCCATCCATCTGGCCAAAACACACTGAATCTATGTGGAGGGGTAAGCTCCATAATGAGAAATTAGTATATCCTTTTTTGCAATTTAGATGAAATGTGCTCATGTGCATACACAATGATCTTGTCTTTTAGACACATCCTGTCTAGAGGTGAGTTGGGATTGTAGAACGTGCTAAAGGTCATTCAGTTATCTGATTAACAACACACAAATCAAAGAAACAGGCATCAAAGCATCCAGCAGCATCTCAAACTGAAATGACAGTTTGCATTGACAAAGCTTTCAATTGTAAAAATGTGTATATTAAATGTACAAGTGTTTGCAAAGAGGAGTTAATGTACTGTGGTTGCAGAACAGTCAAACCACGAGTGAGAATGACAGCATGAAAATGTTTTCTTAAGTGGTTTATGTTTCTTTAAAGGCAAATGAAGAATCACTTTCAATTTCAATCAATTTCCAATGTTCAACCAACGGTTGAACATTGACCAAAAGAAAATCAGTGTCCTGTCAGCTGCTAATGGGTTAATGACTTGTGATCTATCTGTCTACCTATAGTCCCTTGGTCTCCTGCAGCTTCCTCTCCTACTGACAACAAGTGCACTTAGCTTCCACCCTTAAAGGCTCACGGGAATTATTACTCTCACTCTCTGTACCTCCCCCCCACCCCACCACCACCACCACCTACCTCTCCCTAGAAGTAGTCCCAGGGTACCCATTCTCCTCCTTAGCCTTGACCGCTGGCACGTTGCCGGATACAACTCTTACTTGCAGTTGGTTTCCTTTGAGCAGATGTGACAGCCTCCTGTCTGCCGTGTCCACTCTCTGCATCCTCACATCCTCATTTTGCCTCATCACAGTTGTGTTTTGCCTAACCTCACCTTTCCATCTGTGTGTGAACGGAATTCAGCACACTCGGCAAATATACCGCCTTCATGTGAGCACAGAGATGTGAGCCTAAGTGCATTTGAATGTCTTTCTGGTGGGCTGGACCATAATGAATCCCAATGAAAGGCCTCCACCTTAAAGCTGTCTGGTTTTATGAATATGATGATTTCGCTTCAGTATTTTGCTTACAATTCTGCATATGAATTCCTCTCCTACTCCTCCCAGCTCATGCTTTTCATCTTCACAGTTCAGTTATCATGTAAAATGGCACTTATTATCTGCGCACCACCACATTCTAAGGTGAGGAAAGGATTCAACATAACATAATGAAATTAAGGGTGTTAATTACAGTTCCGCTGCTGATCAACACTATTTATTTGTGCTCCAAATAGCTTCCTTTTACACAATCCTGCCTTGCAATTCATACTTTTTTTTTTGGCAAAGATACTGGCTCCCATACGGAAAAATAAATTGGCTTAATTATCATCGCTAGCTCCTGTCTTTGTATATACAAAAACATATTTGCAGAGTTTTATTTACTAAGAAATCAGCAGCCTCAACAGGTATCATTTTTGATGAAGTTTGGAAAAAATAGGTATTGATATCATATTACACATATGAAGATACATTGTAAATAATCTAGTGCACCTAATTGTTATTGTCCTTTTGGTCTGTTTTGTCAGTTATAATAACAAACTTTCTTTCCATATTCCGGCTTTTAAGAGTATCCCAGCTAGCGGGGAACGTTCGCACAACTGTGGCTAACGTTACCTATTGGTTCTAACAAGGTTTTAAAGAAACGTTGTCGCTGATGTTCAAAGAACCTTTTTTAGGATGTTTATTTGTTCAAATAGTGTTCCGATAAGGTTTAACGTTAACTAAGACATAACGTTTTAACTGCAACATTCAGAGGATGTTTTGAGGATGTTATTAAGGCCTGAGATGACAGAAAGTTTTATTATAAAACGTTCCTTTAATGTGATATGTTAACAAAGGTGGAAAGTATTGCCTGCAACATTCTTAGGATGTGTTTTGGACGTTGTTGGGTAACACATTAAAGATGTTCTTTATAAAACGTTCCCTCAATGTTACATGATAAAAAATGAAGAACATTCTCCAAGAAACATTCTGAAAATGTTTTCAGGATGTTATTGAGGCCTGAGATGACAGAAAGTGTTTTATAAAATGTTCCTTTAATGTGATACGTTAACAAAGGTGGAACGTTTTGCCTGCAACATTCTAAGGATGTGTTTTGGGCGTTGTTGGGTAACACATTAAAGATGTTATTTATAAAACGTTCCCTCAATGTTACATGATAAAAATTGAAGAACATTTTCAAAGCAACATTCTGAAAATGTTTTCAGGATGTTATTGAGGCCTGAGATGACAGAAAGGGTTGTATAAAATGTTCCCGCAATGTTACATGATAACAAATGAAGAACATTCTCCAAGAAACATTCTGAAAATGTTTTCAGGATGTTATTCTTTTTTTATAAAACGTTGCTGTTATGGCAAATATTAACACGGTCATGGTCAACGTCAGATTTATTTCTAGAGCGCTTTAAAAAACAAACTTGTTTGAAAAGGATGTTTTAAAAAAAATCTGATGTCACCATATCTTCCTTTTGAAAAAAACAAACAAGAACGTAATTCATGATAAGCTGGAAGCAGATATTGCATGTTTGCGGTGGAATGTGTGAGTTCCCAGCTAGAAATGTTTGTTACCATTAGTTGTTCTAGGAATGTTTTCAGCGGGACGTTTTATTTTGGTTCCCAGAATTTTCTTCTGAAAGGTAGGATAACGTTCTTTAAAAACATTCTTGAAATGTTTGGTGATAACCTGCTTAAGATGTTTTTGATAAACTTCTTAAGATGTTTTTGATAACATTATTAGAACATTATGCCTTACTGTTCTTAAAACGTTTTCAGCGGGGCGTTTTATTTTGGTTCCCAGAATGTTCTTCTGAAAGGTAGGATAACGTTCTCTAAAAACATTCTTAACATTTTTGATGTATGAGCGCATACATCTTAATAATAAGTGCCGTTCGAATTCTCTACATGATAGGAAAGGAGGTTTCAAACTTCCTTTATAACCTCCTTTAGCTTAGGAACCACTGAACCTCCCTTACCGAAAGGAGAGCAGAAAATGCTGCCCCACAATGCCTTGCAGCCGTAGCATTTGCCATCACACAATAGTCGGCCGTTCACGGAAACAACCGATTATGACGGAGAAATTATATCATAAAACTTACGGTGCTTATTAAGCATTTTAAAACGTATGTGGTAAGTTGTCAAAGTGCTTTGTTTTGAACGTTCATCAGTATTATATTAATCAAAAAGAGAAATATGAATGTTAGTTTTTACTGAAATGATTAAATAAAGTCAACATTTCACAGACCTGTGTGGGGTTTTTTCAACTTTTAAAATCTGTTTGAATGGTGATATACACAGTGATAGATGTTAAGGACTAACGTTTATAATAAATACATCCCGGCTAGCGGGGAACGTTCTCACAACTTTGGCTAATGTTACCTATAGGTTATAATAAGGTTTTAAAGAAACATTTTAATCTGATGTTCACATAACCTTTTTAGGATGTTTATTATTTCAAATAATGTTCCTATAAGATTTAAGGTTAACTAAGACATAACGTTTTAACTGCAACATTCAGAGGATGTTTTGAGGATGTTATTGAGGCCTGAGATTTTTTTTATAAAATGTTCCTTTCATGTGATATGTTAACAAAGGTGGAACGTTTTGCCTGCAACATTCTAAGGACGTGTTTTGGACGTTGTTGGGTAACTCATTGAAGATGTTCTATATAAAATGTTCCCTCAATGTTACATGATAAAAAATAAAGAACATTCTCCAAGCAACATTCTGAAAATGTTTCCAGGATGTTATTGAGGCCTGAGATGACAAAGTGTTTTATAAAATGTTCCTTTAATGTGATAAGTCAACAAAGGTGGAATGTTTTGCCTCCAACATTCTAAGGATGTGTTTTGGACGTTGTTGGGGTAACACATTAAAGATGTTCTTTTATAAAACCTTCCCTCAATGTTACATGGTAACCGAAGAAGAACATTTTGAAAGCAACATTTGGATAATGTTTTCAGGAGGTTATTATTTTTTATAAAATGTTCAAGTGATACGAAATATTAACAGGGTCATGGTCAACGTCAGATTTATTTGTAGTGCGCTTTAAAAAACAAAGTTGTTGCATTTGTTTGAAAAGGATGTTTAAAAGAAATCTGATGTCACCACATATTCCTTTTTAGAAAAAAACAAACATGTAATTCATGATATTGCATGTTTGCGTAGGCATGAGTTCCCAGCTAGACATTGTTGGTTCTAAAAACATTTTGAGAATGTTACCATTCATTGTTCTAGGAATGGTTTCATCAGTTTTATTTTGGTTCCTAGAATGTACTTCTGAAAGGTAAGATAATGTTCTCTAAAAACATTCTTAAAATGTTTGGTGATAACATTGTTCGAACATTATACCCCAAGTGTTTTTGTTGTTTATGCACATATTTCTATTGTCATATGGATCGAATAACACTTAGAAAACCAAAGACAGACATATAGAAGAACGGACCGACTATCACTGCCTGTCCCTGAAACTGAGGTTACCTACTGTAACCCCAGCTTCTATGAGTAAATGGCCCAGCCCTCTAAGGCTATCGCTATTGGGTAATCCCCCTGCGCCCCCGCGCAGCACTGAAACACTTGTAGTCCACGCCCACCCGCAAGGTGGGCCCCACCCTCGGGCCTCCTTCCGGTATAAATAGGAAGGAGACCCGGCAATCTGCTCCCATACCAAATAACTTTTCTTCAGCTATTCGTAGAGCCAGGGGTGCCCAGCGCTTAGAGGGCTGCGCCATTTACTCATAGAAGCTGGGGTTACAGTAGGTAACCTCAGTTCTATTTCGTATATGGCTTCGCCCTCTAAGGCTATCGCTATTGGGTTAAGGGCGAAGCAGGATGTAGTCTGCGCCCCACTGGGTCCGCCCGGCACTAGAAGCACAGACACACCTGCTAAATAACACCCCATGCCTGTTGTGCCATGCGTAATGGCGCATCACCGTCCCTGGAACATAGCAAAACATGCCTATCTTCCCGACGGGGTGAAGGCTGGGAACAATACATACCGGCCGCTGTGAGAAAGTAGAGACGAAGGTCCCACCTTGCGCAGCGATCATAGAGGGGGAACAGCAGCTTTCTGCGTGTCAGACAGGTAGGAGAGCGCCCAGCTGGATCCCTGACGTCACTCACTCTGACCAGGCACTCCGTACAAAGTGTGTCAGTGGAAAAAGGAACATCCCTCCTATAAGAGGGGAAAAGGGCCGCTCTCCGCGTGCCGAGAGGCAGGAGAGAGGCGCACAGCTGGCTCCCTGACGTCCCTCACTCCGACAGGATACCCAGTACAGTGTGTGTCAGAGAAGAATGGGAGACATCCCTCAAATAAAAATGAATAAACGAACAGGGGGAAGACCAAGATGCAGCAGTGCAAATAACTTCCACTCCACATTCCTCCGTGCAAAGCCGTGGAGGAGGAAATTCCTCTGGTGGAGTGCGCATTGATGTTCTCCAGGGGCTCCACCCCAGAGGAGACATGCCTGTGACACAGCCTCACACAACCTGTGTGAAAGCCGTTGTGCAGAGAGAGGTTGCCCGATCGAGCGCTCTCTATAGTGCACAAACAGGCGCTGAGAATGGCGCAAAGCAGCCGTGCGCGCCACATAGCAAGACAGCGCGCGCACAGGACAGAGGAGATTTAGAAAAATAGCGGGGGTAAAAACCGCGCAAGACACTGTTCCTGGGATGACAGGAGTTTTTCTTGTATCCAATGGAACTGCTGGGGGGAGAGGCTTCTCTGTGAAGTGCCGTAATGGTCTTCATGGTGACGAGCCACGCCATCGCCGCCGCTGCCCGTGAGGCAAAAGGGCTGCGAGGGAGTTTCCACACGCTGCCTTTCACTCCGTCTCTCCTCATGAGGCGCGTACACGCCCAGGGGATGAGAGGTGTGTGCATGCTGTCCACACGAGGCGTTATAACGGTGCTCGTGGGTTATTATGACCGTGTGTAGGAGGCATATCTGGGACAGAGGAATGCCGTGAGTTCTGCAGTTTATAAACCAATAGGTTAAAACAGCAGGCTTCTGCAGCGAATGAACCACCTCTGGAGTGTCCCCCTGTTGGAAGAGACCCAAGGGGATCATCACGTGACCAGCTGACGCCAACGCCGAGCAGCTGCGTCACGGAGAGGGCTGTGTGGGTTGTGACACGCCGGAGGAGAGCTGTCAGTTCCTCCCCTCGCTGCCGCAAGAGTCGGGCTCTCATGCTGGCTGAGTTTAACTCAACTCCCAGATAAACGATTGTCTGAGAGGAAAGAAGTCAGCTATTCTTCCAATTTATTATGAAACCCAGGCTTTGACAGATGCGATACGAGATGTACCATCTGTAAAGCGACTTCCTCCCTGGAGCGAGCCAGCAAATAGCAGGTCGTCCAGAGAAAAACCACACTCTCATCCCTCCTCTGTGTAGTGGCTCCAGCCTTCTCTACACAAATGCGAGGAGCCAGGAAATATCCGAACGGTAGACGATTGTCTGGTCTGATAATCCCTGAATGGAAAACGCAGGAATTTCCTGTGTTTCGGGATGATGGGTACGTGGAAGTATGCATCCTTCAGGTGGAAGTGAACCAGTCGTCCCGGTGAGAACATTCCAGCACCTGTTTGATCGTCAGCATGTGGAATACTGACAGATCGAGGATGTCTCATTTCCCCAGTCTTTTTCGGGATTAGAAAAATAACGGGAGTGAAAACCCCTGATTTTCCTCCCTTTGAGGAACCCTGGAAATATCCTCTTTCAACAGGAGTTCCAGCAACTCGGATTGGAGCGCAAGACATAGCTTCTGGGAGGACAGGAGTGTTTCCTGTATCCCATTGAACTGTGGGGGGGGGGGGGAGAGGCGAACTGCAGGACGTATCCTCTGCTGATCAGCCTGCTCATCCATCTGTCCCTCAGACACACGTGATGCCACTCTGAGAAACACTCTAAGAGCGGGCGCACATGCTCGAGATGTTCTGTGGTCGTCATGGCAACGAGCCACGTCAGGGAGCCTCCACACAAGCAGCGAGCCCTGCTGTCTACTTAATCAACAGATTAGTGGGAGCCGGCTTAATTAGCGCGCTCTGCAGGTTATTAACCGATAGGTTAAAACCAGCAGGCTTCTTGCAGCGAGCCCTGGCGCCGTGGCGCTGCGGGCGCTGCCGCTGGGGGCACTCAGCCTGGAATACTGCTCATTCCCCCGTTCTGGCTTCTCCGTGATGCCACCACACGCTGCGTTTCACTCCGACTCTCATCATGAGGCGCGTACACGCTCAGGGGATGGATGGAGGTGTGTGCAGTGCTGCCCACATGAGGCGTTATAACGGCACTCATGGGTTTATTAAGGCCGTGTATACGAGGCGTATCTCGGACAGAGGAATGCCGCGAGCTCTGTGGTTTATTAACCAACAGGTTAAAACCAGGCTTCTGCAGCGAGCCCTGCTGTCTACTAATCAACAAATTAGTGGCAGCCGGCTTAATTAGCGCGCTCTGAAATTTATTAACCGACAGGTTAAAACCAGGCTTTAGCAACGAACCCTGCTGGCTATTAACCGACAGGTTATAGGCAGCTTGTTTACACAGCGCGTGAGACAACCCCAGGTGGGCTTGGACCGAATGGGCTGCGCGGGGGCCTCCACACGCTGCGTCTCACTCCGACTCTCATCATGAGGCGCGTACACGCTCAGGGGATGGATGGAGGTGTGTGCAGTGCTGCCCACATGAGGCGTTATAACGGCGCTCATGGGTTTATTATGACCGTGTGTAGGAGGCGTATCTCGGACAGAGGAATGCCGCGAGCTCTGCAGGTTATTAACCGAGGTTAAAACGGGCAGGCTTCTGCAGCGAGCCCTGCTGGTAATCAACAGATTAGTGGCAGCCGGCTTAATTAGCGAGCTCTGCAGTTAATTAACCGATAGGTTAAAACCAGCAGGCTTCTGCAGCGAGCCCTGGCACCGTGGCGCTGCGGGCGCTTCCGCTGGGGGCACTCAGCCTGGAATACTGTTCATTCCCCCGTTCTGGCTTCTCTGTAATGTGCTGTAATGGTCGTCATGGTGACGAGCCACGCCATTGCCCTCGCCGCCGCTGCCCGTGAGGCGAAAGGGCTGCGAGGAAACCTCCACACGCTGCGTTTCACTCCGGCTGTCATCATGAGGCGTGTACACGCTCAGGGGATGAGTGGAGGTGTGTGCAACGCTGTCCACATGAGGCGTTATACCGGCGCTCATGGGTTATTATGACCGTGTGCAGGAGGCGTATCTCGGACAGAGGAATGCCGCGAGCTCTGCAGGTTTATTAACCGATAGGTTAAAACCAGCAGGCTTCTGCAGGGAGCCCTGCTGGTTTAATCAACAGATTAGTGGCAGCCGGCTTAATTACCGGCTCCGCTTCCTCGGAGGCTCTCGCGGAGTAGACCAGGAGCGGGGGAGCCTCACTCCCCTTTGACTCGCCGCCGGGAGAACCTGTCTCTGGGGTGGCGGGGGAGCGGAGACGTGGGACGGAGCCCCTGCAGCCGCCGGGGCGGTTGCTGTGGGCGTCTCTCCGCTTGCGGCCTCCTGTGGCCGGCGTGGACGCCGCGGCTGCTGCGGGCGTTGGTGCCGCTGTGGCAGCTCAGCCGACTGGAGCCAGCTGTACATGCTGGCGAATGCCGTCCACCTGTTCCGCGGCCGTCTTCATGGACTCCACCATGGCGTGGAACTGGGGTCCGAACAGCCCGTCCGGGCTGATTGGAGCGTCCAGTAGCACTTTTCTGGCCGTCTCCGTAACAGGGGGAAAGCATGTTCGGCCGCCAAGCTGGCACCCTGCTCCGACTCTGTCTCCCCCTTCTTGGGGAGAGGAGGGAGGGGAGAACCAAACGGTGAACCGTGGAGGGAGGCGGGGCAGGAGTTGCTTCGGACTCCTGCCCGGCACTCTGCCCTAGGGACACGAGGCCCCGTCCGCGGGCTCGTAAGCCTGAACGGGCCAATCGTCCTCCTCGGCCACAGCAGCAAGAGTGTCCGCTCTCCGCTTCCTGTCGCCCGAGGGGAGACGAGCGCAGTGCATGCTACCTGCTGGTTTAGAGCCGCGTACGCGTGCTCTGACCCCCGGCAGGATTCGCATACTGCTTTTATCTCTGCAGGTCATAACTCATTCTGAACCCAGAGCCACATGAGGGACAATCACGGACGCAGTTGTTGCTCATGATGATTCTCAATTGCTGTGCTTCAGTAACTGTGCTGGTTTGCTGAAAAAAAGAGGGAGCAGATTGCCGGGTGTCCTTCCTATTTATACCGGAAGGAGGCCCGAGCGTGGGGCCCACCTTGCGGGTGGGCGTGGACTACAAGTGTTTCAGTGCTGCGCGGGGGCGCAGGGGGATTACCCAATAGCGATAGCCTTAGAGGGCGAAGCCATATACGAAATAGAACCCCTGTTAGTGTTTGTATGTGTTTTTTTCTACTGTGTGTCTCTCTCTCTGCCTGCTGGTCTGCTCTACACGGCTAGGAGCAATCTCCAATCAACCACACCTGCAACCTGCTCGTCAGCCACACTATGAAAGCCTGCAGACTGCACTCATTCCCTGCCGGATTGTTGCCGTGAACGGTTTGTTACGTGCCGCTCTAGCTTTTTACTAGGGGTGCACCGAAGGGGAAATTCTTGGCCGAAACCGATACCGAAAATAGGAAACAGTTGGCCGAAAACCGAATGCCGAAAGGCCGAAAATGATTAATAGAAATATATATAATGTATACATTTTTTACCAATGTTGTTCAGCTTCCTGATTATGGAAAAAGACATGATTATGGCAAACTTAACTTAAATAATAATCACTAGTATGGGTCCATAAAACATTTATTCAGCACTTTTGAATGCATACAGTACATTAATTCCAAGTCAAGTCCATTTTCTTTTCTCTCTAGGATAACTACAACAAAGTGCATTCAGAACAAAGCCAAGGTGCTTTAAAACTGCATAAACATCTAGGCCAGTAGGCCTACAACAAAATAGTGTAAATAAAGACTGTAACAGCCAGGCCTTCAACAATAACAAATGCACCTATGTGCAATACAAATGTGCAAAATGTGCAAAATGGATAAATCCACATGAATGTAACTATTTACAAATGAAATTACAATTGAATTTCAAGAATCTGTAAATAAGGCTGTCTGTCCTCATAAGCAAAGTAGTACACATTGTATAAAGATACATAAAGTGAAAACTGGATACAAAATCCACAATCAATTACAAATTAAATTACAATTTCAAGAATCTGCAAATAAGGTGGTCTGTCCTCATGAGCAATGTAAACAACATTGTATCATTTAGATAACGAAAGTACAATATATTGAACACTGTGCTGCTGTCATTTCCCCCTAATGATAACCTGAGATGGTGAATTATAACTCACAATGAAAATTGTTCAGGAAAGTGGGTATAGAGTAGACATGTAGAAATAGATAAGCTTATGATAAACCAGCCTTGTCTACTTATTAAGTAAAAGTGGGAGGTTATTTTTAATGAACAGTAGCTTCTCTGCTTTATAAGCCATAAGTCTGTTCCTCTTCTCATCAAGCACATGAGAGGCAGCGCTGAACAGTCTCTCGCTGTCAGTGCTTGTGATTTGATCTTACTCCGCATATTTGTCCGGGTGTTTTGATTTCAAGTGGTGGAGTAATCCCGAAGTGGTGAAAGTCTTTGAAGTTACACCCCCTCGAGAAATGTCAGCTGAACACGTTTTACAAATCGCAATCCGCGCCTCTTTCTCTGATATTTTTAAATATCTCCAAGCGGCAGACATGTTGGCTGTGAGCCAGCCGCGAGCATGGTCGCGCGCCGTGCTTGTCGCCGCGTTTTGATTACGTCATTACAACAACACGTTAGCTTACCAACGTAACCCTGTTCTCTGACATTCTGTGATATTTTTTCGGTGCTTAAACCCTTTCGGCCGAAAGCCGAAAGAGCCTTTTTTACCATTTTCGGCCGATAATTTTCGGCGGCCGAATATTCGGTGCATCCCTACTTTTTACCAGCATATTCTTCATAAGGAAGGACTACTAATCAAGTTAAAATCATTGGGAATTGGTGGTAAAGCATATAATTGGGTTATGAATTTTTTACTGTACAGAAAAATACAAGTAAGAGTAGGTGCAGAATATTCAAGTGTTTATGCTGTGGAAAATGGTACTCCGCAAGGTAGTGTGTGTAGTCTGTTGCTGTTCAATATAGTGATACATGACATTTTTAATCAAATTAATCCAAGTATGAGAAAGTCTTTGTATGCAGAGGATGGAGCTTTGTGGGCAAAAGGCCGCAATGTAGCACATGTTGGAAAGAAAATACAAGGTGCAATAGTGGAAGTGGAGAAATGGACAAATAAATGGGGATTCAAACTGTCAGTAGCTAAGACGCAGGTCATTTGTTTTACAAAACGGCATAATATTGCTCCTATATCGTTAAAATTGTATGAGCAACCTCTTGAACAGGTTAATACAATAAAATGTCTTGGTGTTTGGTTTGACAGAAAGCTAACATGGAGCAATCATATAGGAAAAGTTCAAAATAAATGTAAAAAAGTCAACAATGTACTTCGGTGTTTGGCGGGACAGGAGTGGGGAGAAAGTAGGTCATCACTTCTGAATATATATTGGGCACTTATGAGACCTGTATTCGATTATGGGTGTATAGCATTCATGGCAGCAGCAGAATCAAACCTTAAAAAACTGGATGTCCTACAAGGCCCTGAGAATTTGTAGTGGAGCTTTTAAAACATCTCCAGTATCAGCAATACAGGTGGAAATGGGAGAAATGCCTTTAAGGATAAGAAGAGTGAAGTTAATGTTGGCATACTGGGTAAACCTTCAGGGGCACAGTGATAGTCACCCTGCAAAAAGTATTTTTGAAAGACTGCTGGGAGCACAATGAGTCACATTTAATAAGTTTTGGATGGATTGGCGATGTTAAAGCAGCAAGTATAGGTTTGAATCAAATACAGTATTGCCCCACAGTTCCAATCTCATCCATTCCACCCTGGTTATTCCCATTGCCAAGTGTAGACCTCAATATACAAACGGAGTTAAAGGAAAATAAAGAACTACCAGTATGGCGTATAGTCCAGAATTATTTTGCAAGATATCACTCAGACTCAACAATCATATTTACAGATGGTTCCAAAGATCCAGAGACAGGGCGTGCAGGGGCAGCAGTATACATCCCAGTGAGTAATACACATATCAAGAAAAGGGTAACAGACCATGTGTCAGTATACACCACAGAGTTGTTGGCATTGGTACTGTCATTGAAATGGATAGAGGAGAAAGAAATACATAATAGTGTAATTGCATCTGACAGCTTTTCAGCATTATCGAGTATACGATCAGGTAGATCTTCATCTAGAATGGACATAATAAATGAAATATATATAATTTTATATAAAATGCAAATCAAAGGCATAGCAACTCGTTTCATCTGGGTTCCTGCTCATATTGGTGTGGAGGGTAATGAACAGGTGGATATTCTGGCCAAACAAACACTCAGAAGTATGAACATAGACATAGAAGTTCCACTCAGTAAAGCGGAGGTTAAAACATTCATACAGAAATATGCACAAACAACATGGCAAGATCATTGGGACCTTAGTGATACAGGAAGACATCTTTATAAAATTCAAGGGTATGTGGGGGATGGAAGGAAGGTGGGGTTTAAAAGAAGGGAGGAAAATGTCATTTCTCGGATAAGAATAGGTCATACAGGTCTCAATCAAATCATTAAGTATAATAGGAAATCATGCAACCGGAAAGTGTATACACTGTAGCCAGCCAGAAACTGTTGAGCACGTTTTACTGCTTTGCAGTAAATATAGTATTCAGAGAAATGTGTTTTTCCAGACACTGAAGAAAGCAAAATTCCATGACTTGTCGCTATCAGGACTGTTAGGGAAAACATCAGGCAATATATATTGTGAGATTATTAAATTTCTAAGAGAAATTGATACATTTAAAATAATCTAGAGTTTTGGTTCTTTGTTTTGTTTCTTTTGTTTATTGTTTTCTGCTTAGTCTCTTGTCCACACTCCAGTCCAGTTGGTGGTGGTAATGCACCTACAAGTTGGTTTGCCAACCGCCAATAAACACGAAAGAAGAAGATGTTCCTTTGTCAGTTCGTTATGTTTCATGTCGTGAGAACCTGGGCCTTTTTTGACTCCTGATACCTACCTTGAGATTTAGACCTTTTGCCAAGTGAGTTTTTGTGTTGCTGTACAACTTAGCTTTGGCTATTTAACTGCTTTCTATTTTTTGAAACTAAGATTTAGTTTTTGTTTTTAAAGAAAATTCTATTTTTGGACAACTGTCTTCGAGTCCTGCTTTTGGGTCCTGTAGTAGACAGACATGTTTGAACTCAGGGGGTTCTCATAGACTCTGGTGCAGATGAAAGTTTAATGGATTGGGGGTTGGCCAAGAAGTGGAACTATGTGGTAATTCCTTTGAAGCGACCGTTAAAGGCCTCTGCTCTGGATGGTCGGTTATTGTTCACCGTTACCCCTTGTACTATGCCCATTGAAATAACCGTAAATGCAACACATACTGAACACATGATTTTCCATTTATTTAACTCTGCTCAGCATCCACTTATTCTTGGTTACCCATGGTTAGTCAAGCACAACCCACACATAGGCTGGAGATCTGGGAGAGTTAAGGGATGGGGAGAGGATTGCAAGCATTTCTGTTTGAGAGACAGTAAGACTGGTGACAACACTCCCCATGCTAGAAGGATTGAGACCCAAGATGTAGTCCAGATTGTATGTACAGAAATGACTGAGGCTATCCAAGTACAGGAGCAAGATTTCCCTGACAAGTCCAATGTGCCCAGTTGCTATTGGGACCTGAAGGAAGTTTTTAGTAAAGCCCAAGCCACTGCCCTGCCACCACATAGGCCTAATGACTGTGCTATAAACTTGGTACCTAGCTCCCCCATTCCCAAGGGTCGCCTCTACTCTCTTTCCGGACCTGAAAGGGAGGCCATGAACAATTATATTGAGACCTCATTGCAGGCCGGACTCATTCGCCCTTCCTCGTCACCGGCGGGAGCGGGATTCTTTTTCGTCGACAAAAAGTATGGATCACTCCGGCCCTGTATAGACCACAGCCCTCTGAACGCAATCACCATCAAAAACGGGTACCCACTCCCACTCATCTCCTCCGCCTTTGAACTTTTGCAAGACGCCAACATTTTCACCAAACTGGATTTAAGGAATGCTTATCATTTGGTGAGAATCAGGGAGGGGGACGAATGGAAGACTGGATTTAACACACCTAGTGGACACTATGAGTACCTAGTGATGCCTTTTGGCTTGACAAACGCACCGGCAGTGTTTCAGGCCCTCATAAATGAGGTGTTGGGGGACTTCCTGAATAAGTTTGTGTTTGTATATCTTGATGACATTTTGATTTTTTTTCTCCTGACAACATAACCCACCAGCAGCATGTCCGTTAAGTCCTCGACCGCCTGCTACAGAACCAACTTTATGTCAAAGCAGAGAAGTGCGAGTTCCATGTCCAAACCACGTCGTTCCTGGGTTTCATCATTGCCCCCGGTCAAATAAAGATGGACCCTGCCAAGGTCAGTGCCGTGGCCGAGTGGCCAGTTCCTGTTAACAGGAAAAAACCACAGCAGTTCCTGGGGTTTGCACATTTTTATAGACGTTTCATCAGGAATTTCAGTTCTATTGCTTCCCCGCTACATGTACTTACCTCTCCTCATGTCCCTTTTGAATGGAACTCCAAAGCTGCTAACGCTTTTCAAGGCCTAAAGGAGATGTTTACCTCTGCTCCCATCCTCACCATCCCAGATCCACTTTGACAGTTCGTGGTAGAGGTGGATGCCTCGTGTGGGGGCAGTTCTCTCTCAGCGGGCTGCAAAGGATAATAAGCTCCATCCCTGCGCTTATCTCTCCCGTAAGTTGTCCCCAGCGGAAAGGAACTACGACGTGGGCAATCGTGAACTACTGGCAGTTTAACAAGCCTTGGATGAGTGGAGACATTTGCTAGAGGGGGCCTCTCAGCCGTTCCTGGTATGGACAGACCACAAAAACCTTGAATACATAAAAAAGGCTAAATTCAGAGACTGAATTCACGTCAGGCTAGATGGATGCTTTTTTTCAGTCGTTTTGATTTTACCTTGTCATTTAGACCTGGCTCCCAGAACACCAAGCCAGATGCCTTGTCCCGTCTGTTTGACCCTGAGCCTGCTGCCAAGAAACCAGAACCCATCCTAACACTGAACCGTGTGGTAGGAGCGGTAACTTGGCAGATAGAAAAAGAGGTGCAGCAAGCAAATGTTGAGAGCCCAGCACCTAGTGAGTGTCCGCCTAACAGGCTGTTTGTTACAGTGCCCTTGCGCTCCAAGATCATTCACTGGGCTCACACGTCCTTGCCCACTTGTCATCCTGGGGTTAGAGGAACCATGTTCGCACTTAAGCAGCGTTTCTGGTGGCTGTCCATGGCTAAAGATGTTGGTGAATATGTGAATGCCTGTCCTGTTTTTGCTCGCAGCAAAACTTCTTCCAGGTCTCAGGCGGGGATGCTGCAGCCGTTGCCCATTCCTCAACGGCCCTGCTCTGACATATCCATGGACTTTGTTACTGGACTCCCGATGTCTCAAGGTAATACCACTGTGCTAACAGTGGTAGATCGTTTTTCCAAAATTACTCATTTTATTCCTTTGACCAAGCTACCCTCGGCCAAGGAAACGGCAGAAATTATGATGATCAATGTGTTCCGGATACATGGATTTCCCAGGGATATTGTGTCAGACCGGGGCCCACAGTTTGTTTCCAAGTTCTGGAAGGAGTTCTGCAGTCTCATTGGAGCCACCGCTAGCCTCTCCTCTGGGTATCACCCCCAGTCCAACGGACAAACGGAGAGATTAAATCAAGTGTTGGAGACATGTCTGAGGTGCTTGGTGGCTCAGAATCCCTCATCGTGGAGCAAGCATCTAACCTGGGTGGAATACGCCCACAATTCTCTTCCTACCTCTGCCATAGGTCTGACTCCCTTCCAGTGCGTCTTTGGCTACCAACCACCCGTGTTTGCTGAGACTGAAAAGGAGGTCTTGGTCCCTTCTGCACATGCCCTGGTCAGACGTTGCCACCGCATCTGGGCGGCTACCCGTCGAACCCTTTTAAGGAGTTCTTCTTCAATGAAAAGGGTGGCTGACCGACACCGCCGGCCAGCTCCAGTGTACCAGCCTGGGCAGAAGGTTTGGTTGTCCACGAAAGAGCTACCCCTCCATGTCGCTTCAAGAAAATTAGCCCCCAGGTTTGGTGGTCCCTTTCCAATAACGAAGATTGTGAACCCTGCGCCTGCGACTCCCCAGGTCCCTGCGGGTCCACCCTACATTCCACGTTGGGAAGATCAAGCCTGTCAAGGAAAGCAGCTTGGTGCCCGCAACTAAACCTCCGCCACCCCCCAAAATTGTTGATGTTGGCCTTGTTTATACGGTCAAGAAACTGCTGGCAGTCCGGAGAAGGGGACGTGGCAGGCAGTTCCTCGTTGACTGGAAAGGCTATGGAGCAGAGGATAGGATGTGGATCCCTTCTCGCCACGTTGTGGATCAGGAGTTGATCAGGGATTTCTACAGGCAACATCCTAATCTGCCTGGGCCGTCAGGAGACGTCCCTAGAGGGGGGGGGGGTTATGTTTTTACTCTAGTTTTGTGTTTGGATCTTGTCACTTCCTGTTTTTATTTTGAAAGTAATCTTTCCTCTCATTCCAGATCCCACATTTCCTGCCTTTGTGTGTTTCCCGCCCTTGAGATTGCTTGGCCCTGCCCTGATGTTTTCACCTGTGCCCATCCCCCTCACCTATATATAGCCCTGGTGTTTCTTTGTTCCTTTGTCAGTTCGTTATGTTTCATGTCATCAGAACCTGGGCCTTTTTTTATTCCTGATACCTACCTTGAGATTTAGACCTTTTGCCAAGTGAGTTTTTGTGTTGCTGGACAACTTAGCTTTGGCTATTTAACTGCTTTCTATTTTTTGAAAGTACGATTTTAGTTTTTGTTATTAAAGAACATTCTATTTTTGGACAACTGTCTTCGAGTCCTGCTTTTGCGTCCTGTGTCTCGGTTCATAACAGTCACGAATCTATAAAAAGTGCATCTAAGAGTAGAAACGGTAAAGGTACATAATGCTACATTTCACCACAAAGAATCACATTGTATGCATTATATAATGAATAGCTCTTGGAATACAACTGAAGGGCTGCAAGTATTATTAAAGTGTAAGCAACTACTGGCCTAGGAAACATACTGAACCATGGCCTGGACAAAGACCAATATGTCATGAGTTTACCTTGGTCAATGTTTTATTGTAAAGAAAGCGCCTTCTCGTGGTCACATCATGCGATTGAATGAATGGGCGTGTTGACAGTGGAATCCAGACACAACCAGCCAGCAAACAGTTGCCTGTCAGCTGACGGGCCTACGGCTGACAGGGGAAAACATAGAGGCTCCATCATTAGTTTCTGCAAAGGGCCATTAGTGCATCAACCTCCACACTATGCATTTTGTCGCGTTTTCTCCACCCAGGAGTCGGATGTCTTTTTGTCTGCCTTGATTAACTCCTGGATCAATAAAGCATTCATCTTCGGTTCATCAACCTGTTATTTGAGAATAATCCAAATCACTACCTAAAGCTTGTCACTGTTTAATTGAAATACTGAGCTGACAGAGTATTGAGTTGTGAACTCTTTTTTCTGTTCTATTTGTGTTTGTGAAAATGAGTCAGACTGTTTGTAATGGACCCTTTATTTCCGTGTAAATCCTAGTGAGTGTAAGCACCTCTGGTGAATGAATGAAGGCTCATCTCCTCAGTAGGGCGGATAAGTGGATATTGAAGGGAAGCAGGAAGGTGGAGGATTAGTATTGCTCACACCACCATTTAGCCAGCGAACCACAGTGCTGAGAGGAGAGAGGTGGAGCAGCACCCAAAGAAACAGTAGCAGCAATGGAGTGGAGAAATGAAATTCAGAGAGGAAGGGGCTGACACAGGGAGGGAGGTGTGTGTGTGTGTGTGTGTGTGTGTGTGTGTGTGTGTGTGTGTGTGTGTGTGTGTGTGTGTGTGTGTGTGTGTGTGTGTGTGTGTGTGTGTGTGTGTGTGTGTGTGTGTGTGTGTGTGTGTGCAAAAGCAACAGGGGGTGAGAGAGAGATACATTATGGGGAATGTGAAATAGCCTGCAGCTGCATATCCTCCTGAGCCCAGATGGCTGAGGAAAACCTCAAAATGACAATTCAGTCTTACCTCATTATTAGGCGAAGTGTGTGTGTCTCTGTATGCATGCTCCTGGCATAGTCAATATGTCATAGAGCTGTTAGTGGCTGCAGGCAACAAGAGTGCAGTATGTGATGAGAATGCAGGAGTGTGTTCGCATGCAGCCAGCGAGATGCTGTTTGGAAAGGTGTGTGTGTGTGTGTGTGTGTGTGTGTGTGTGTGTGTGTGTGTGTGTGTGTGTGTGTGTGTGTGTGTGTGTGTGAAGATGTGTTTTTCTGATAATTCTTTTTGGCAGTTAAGCCCTAATTGAGGAATAGATGTGATAGGGGGAGATAGAGTAGATGACATGTGTAAGTAGTCCACAGTCCCAGCCCAAGTACATGGCTCCACCAAGTGAGCTATGGGAAGCCAACTGATTTAACTTTAAAACCTTGGGAGTGACGCAGTTTTTGCAAATTTGGACATTCTGGCCAGTCCTAACTTCAGGACAGACCTTCAAAGATCAGTTTTAGGGTTGA
Source organism: Notothenia rossii (assembly GCF_949606895.1). Lineage (NCBI taxonomy): Eukaryota > Metazoa > Chordata > Actinopteri > Perciformes > Nototheniidae > Notothenia > Notothenia rossii. Next base: position 60,172,937 of record NC_136902.1, read on the forward strand.
GGCTTGTCTTTAGGATAAGGTGGTATGCCACTCTGCGCCAACTTTGCTGTTATTTTTAAGGAAAGTCCTTGGGGTGGCAAACACCTCTAAATTGCCACAAAGCACTGGATTCAAATTAGAATTATTTCAACTTTGATCTCAGTTTTGCCCCAATCTTTTGGCGCACAACCAACAACATAACAGCTGTTGTAACTCCGCCAGAAGCAGAAGTTTACCAAAGAAACAAAACCCTCATGCAAAGCTTCAGGATTATCACTTTGATAATGTATTATAGCCTTATTTGAGCAGCCTCAGCTCACAAGGCTGAACTGAATATTTTAAAGTTTTCTTCATAACGTTGACATTTAAATTATTACAATTATTATTAATAACTGAAACTGCAGCTAAATTGACCCTATCGACCTCCCTCTTGATAATTGATGCTTATGTCATAACTTTTTTGTTTTACACTTTAGAAATCATACACATAAATGTTCTTATATGAAAGATCTATGCTCCTCACTACAGGAAGCTTGGTTAAGTTTTAAAATGGGAGAGAAAAATTGGCAATACGCAATGGCAGGGATAATGCCCCAATAAAAAAAAGGGATATTGTCATTTAAAAACACATTTTCTGCATTCCTACAGCCAAGCAACAGCCATCATCTGTTATCAACAACACATAGTGATGTTTGTGTTTCTCTACCTTTTCTAAGCTCTGCTGTCTGCCGCACACAGAGGTAGGCACTCTCCTGCTTAACAGGCAGTCAACGCTTCATTCGTCCACCTCGAATAAAACCACCATACTAAATGTTCTTCCATTCTAATTTCCTTGTTTTCTGCACTAAGCTTTGGCAGCCAACACGCACCACACATGCACCTACACAGGGACACACGGCAAATTCAGCCTTTGTTCAAAGTTGGTCAAACGCACACAGAGACACACACATCTAATCCAAACACTGCCGGCGGACTCATGTAAAACACACGTGGAAGTGTGTTTCCGTATGTGCATGAATGTGTGTGTGCGCACAGTTGGAAAAAGCAAACACATTGCAAACACTGGCACCTGTCAGTCAGTAAGGTAAGCCTGCCGTGTTTGTGTGTGTGTGTGTGTGTGTGTGTGTGTGTGTGTGTGTGTGTGTGTGTGTGTGTGTGTGTGTGTGTGTGTGTGTGTGTGTGTGTGTGTGTGTGTGTGTGTGTGTGTGTGTGTGTTTGTGGGACCCACTGCAGGGTTTTGTTGGCTCGTCTCTGCTGGCTGCCTGCATGGTCTTTGTGTGAAAGAGAAATGGATAGGTGCCAATTTTGATGCTCTGCCATTTGATGTTTGTGATTGTTCCTCACCCCTTTATTGTCACTTTGTGGCCTTTTACTGAGTTTCTATGTGTTTTTCTGTATGTGTGTGGTTATTGCTGGTTATTAGTGTGTGTTTGGCTGTGGGGGTTGGGGTATCTTGCTGTGGCACAGGCAGCCGCCGCCCGAAATAAAACATAATGAGAAGGAAATCACAGTGGTTAGAGAATATGTGGTGGAACAAGAGATTAACCTCAGCTCTATCATTTGAGTTTTCCTTTCTTCTTTTTCAACAACTGCTTTTTCTTTGCTGTAATGTTTGTTTTCCTGTCAACATAAAGGTGCTGGGTAACAACTACATGGTCCAATAGAAAAAATGTATTCTGGAAAATTGAATCACCTGCAAAGGGGGGACAATGTCTTTTTCAGAGTCATTCCATAATGTTGAAGACTTGCTTTTATAGAAAATATTGTTAAACAGAGGAAATTTTTTATATAAATACTCAAAATGTTCTAATACTATCAGAACATGTTGCCACATACCTGGATCATTATTGTCTAACTTGTCTTCTAAAAATCAAAATGTAATAAAAAGTAAAAGCCAGAACCACATGCAAGCCAATACCATGCACTTGTTTAACTTGTGCACAATTAACATACAGTTGATCAATACATACGTTAAATTAGATAAATATACTTTACAATTTCCAAAAAACATCAAAAAAGATGAATCTCTGCATGTTTTTAGATAGGCAGACATGACGCCAGGCTGTGCCAAGCTTAGCACAAGCTAAGATGTTAACACCATAAACACTTTTTTTTACCCCCATCACCCGTACAATTCCTGAAATAGAGAATGCTGTATGACTCACCCCATCATAACACTATTATTGTGGATACCAGTGCCAACACTTTTGCAAAATCCCTGAATTTTTTTTGAATAATTCAAGAGCAGAGGAGTCAAGATAAGTGCAGGGAATGTGTGAAACCCTTTCCACAGAATCTAACTTAGAAAACACTTCTAACCTGAGGTTGGAAATAAAATGTTCTATTCTCAGCTACCAAGCATTTGTGTTCTGTCTCTGTGAACCCAAAAGACACAATCACCTTTTGTTCCGCTGACAATAGAGCCCTCATTTATCCCCACGCAATGTGTAGTCTTTGTTGGGCCTTTACCTTCACTTCTGCCTGCATTTCTTTCTGTCTGTTCTCTCAAAGTGTCTCAGATGGTCTTCATTAGCAGATAACAATGATGTCCAGCAGTTGACAGTGTCTTCTCCAACATGGCTTCACTCATCCTTTCAAGACTCACAATCATCGTCCGCCCCCACCCCCCTACCCCACTGTACATTCCCACAATCACTCTGCCTCGCTATCCTGTGTATGTCTGATTTATGTATCTATATTTCTGCCAAGAGAGCCTTACAGTTCTTACTTCTTCCTCTCTTCTCCCTCATCCTCCCCCCCCCAAACCCTACAGATAGAACAGAAAACGATTTATTGCTTAATATTAATTAAAGATCTTCATGTTATAATCACAGTTTCAAATTTAGACTGCTGGAACTGCAGTAATTACAGTGACGTGCATGTAATCGGAGAATTGGCATGTATAAATGTTCTGCCAATCACGTGCAAGTGATTTCTGAGCCAACGCCTATAAATCCAGGGCTGCATGTAGGACCGTATATTTCACCAAGAGTGATGGCTTATTGCTACATATCACAGATGGTATACTGCTGGCACAATGTTTTACACAATACTGTGATCTTCATACTGGTCCAGTTTGATGTATTATAAGGGTTTGTAGAGAGAGGTGAATTCATCAAATCAACGGTCCAATGGAGCATACATTGCTTAGATTAAACTTCCAGCAAGCTGTGTTAAAATCATCACGACTTCAAAAGGATACTTCTGGTGCAGTAACTTCTTTATCTTACACAAGTGACTTCTAAATATTATACATGATGTTACAAAAATATACTGGTGACAATTTCCTGTCGTGCAAATGTTAGGTTCAGTCTCAAAAACGTATTTGGTTAAAATGTCCACTTTAGTTAAAAATGTGTGGCCATGTTAAAAAAAAAAACAACTACGACTGTTGGCAGGAAAAAGGAAATGAACAGCTGTAACCCATGTTAAAGTTGAATGCTTTGTTGATCCTTCCAAAAGTGACCAGAAACATGAGCAGATGGATAATGAGACAATCCATACCATCTATAGCTCCATAATTGGAAAATGAGCATATAAATGTAATATCACAAAATGTGGTGAAGCAGGAAGTTGTTCTGTCAGCCTGTAATGATGTTTGGCACAGAAAATTTAGGTGATCAATAGACTGCTTTTTCCCAATAAGTTTGTCTTAACTGTATCTTTTTTTACCTTCATCGTCTTACTGCTTCTGACCCTCCACACTTTTAGAGTTGTCACAAAATAAGATAGCATTTTCCAATATCGGGAATAATTATTCAGTATAGTGAATATGTATAAATCTACAAAATCAAGACCCGGTGTCATTATCTTGGTTTATTTATTTTCTGTTTCCTGTTTTATTTTGAAGGGCACTCTCTTTGTGTGTTGTTGGCTTTCACAAATACGTTCTTCTTTTTTCTCCGCGTTTTGTGATTGATTGATTTTGTTGTGATTTTATTATTTTTGTGTGTGTATCATATACTGTATGCCTGCTTCTCCCTAGTGGTCTCTTTCAATGAATCGTAGATTTTGTCACTGTTTCTGTTATGTTTCCTGTCTGGATTCCTTCTGTTTATTACCTCAGCCTGCTCCCTTAGTTTCATGTTTATTGTGCCAGCTTTACCTTCAACAAAGCTCACCTTTTTGTTATTTGTACCTGCCTCCATTTTGCTCTGCGTTTGGGTTCTTGGAATTGTGAGTAATGGGCCTTGTGGCCTGTAGTGGTGATCAGTGTTGGGCAAGTTACTTCCAAAATGTAATATATTACATATTACTTATTACTCTCTTTTGAAAGTAATAAGTTACATAACAATATTACTGTTTCTGAAATGTAATGAGTTGCACTACTTTAGTTACTTTTGAGTTACTTTCACCAAAATAACCGCAAAAGAATGGCTTGGTATTTTAAATGCTAAAATGTAGTTATTGTACATCCAGTGAAGGGCAATGTGGTATAGCATAACAACTGTAGCTCCTTAAGGCTACTAACAACTTTTATTACACGGCTTAGTTGAATACTCGTTTCTGATTGTAAATTCTTAACATGTGACACGTTGTTAATACAGCAGTGCAGGCCACTGTCAAGGACTATAATGAAGATTTCTAAGGAGGATCAAGAAAGAGAAAGGAAAAGAGGTTAAAAGATGGAGCGCTGGACGTCAGATAAATCACCAGAAGAAGGCAGAGAGGAAGTAAACCATAACAGGACACGGAGTGGGCTCTGTAGTTTGTTCAGTATATGGCCATGTACAGGCCCGGTTCCAGAACAAAATGACTCAGGGTGCCTCTGAGATTACAGGGGGCAGCAGTAGGTTTACATGAGCAATAGTGGCCGGCAAAAGCAATGAGAAATAGCATTGATGGTCCCCAATGAACAGATTATGGCATTTGTTATGTTTTGAAACCAAGCAAGTGAAAAGACTTCAAGAGAGTTAAAAGTGCAATCCTGAAATATTTCATATAGTCCAAAGTGGACTATGGCAAAGAAAAGCACAAAAGCTTCAAAACTGTACTGATAAAACAAATGAGAACATATTGTAAATCAAGGCAAATATTATTTGAACCAGCTCATGGTTTGAAATGGTAAATATTGAAAAGCAAAAGTATTATTAAAACCATGTACTACATCATCACCTTGGTCCCATCTCTGGGAAGAGAACATTTACTGTGCTTGAAAACTGGTATCACATCATCATGTGAGGTTGACTTTGTGACCTGGAGAACATTTCAGCTGCAACATCAGCTCGTTGATAAGCTTGGGATATGAGATATTTTTGTAGCCATTCGTGGTGAAGGCATCTGTGCTATTGTATGCATTATTTTTGACCCAACATTTATACAGGCATGGCAGAATATGGCACTATTTTCACATGAATATTCCATTGTCTATTTGTATACCACAAGCTGCAAAATGACCGCCTAACCCCACTGTACATGCGGGTACTTGTTTAGATATACCTGGGCAGGCTCTGTTTTGCCGTGGTATCCTGGCACCTGCGGGCCGCAGAGGGGCGGCGTAGTTTCGGGCGACGAAGACTGCTGCTCCGGGGGCGGCGAGTCAGGCGGGCGTAAGCTAGTGTCCACAACGGAGGGTAACGTGATGTCCCCATCTGACCTGTTGCTACTGTCTGCAGTAGATGCAGTGTTGCTGGCGTTTAGTGATGGTTGCTTTAACCATTTTCGTATTTGATTATCCACATATGTGTGTCACTGCTGTGGAAGCACTTTTGCACGCGCAGCGGAGCAGGTCACGCGCACCTGACACAATTTGTTGTTTGTATTTTTCGCTCCGTTCTCTTTTTTGAATAGAGGGTGCATAACATTCAACTGCCCCGAAGATCCCGACGCGAAGCCCGAAGGGCAAACACCAGGTTTACTAATCTACCCGCACAATGTGTCTGGTGTCGGAATTTCTCGCTATGTTAGTACATTCAACAAAACACCATTTAATTTCGGGTTAAAATGTGTTGTAACTGCGTTACTGAGCATTGTAACGGGTAATATATTACCCAAATTTCATTAGTAATGCGTTACATTAGTTCGTTACAGCAAAAAGTAATATATTACTGTAACTCCGTTACTTTTGTAACGCATTACACCCAACACTGGTGATGATGATAACCACAACATGTGTGTTTCAGTGCTGCATCGGGATCTCTGTCACATGTCATACCCTTTCTCTCAATATCTGCATCTTCACTACAATGTGTGTCCAAGGTGCCCTATTTTTATCAACAAGGCAGTAGTTTGGTTGAGGTAAATATTTCCTAGGCTCAAACCTTTGACCCAGTTTATCACTTTCTGTTCCCCTCGCTGAGCACAGGCCTGCAACCTTGGGGTGCTGCGCTCTCTGAGAAAGCAGCTTTGTCTACTTGTTGTTGTTTGGAGTCGAGCAGAAGCTGACATGAGATCATTTGCTGTTTAGGGACATCTGGTAGTCGGGTACATGTGTCCCTTTGACGTACATTCTTAAGCCAGGGACAATAGTTCAATAGCTTTAAGCCTGTTTTATCTTATCTTGTAAATGTTGATTTTTCTCTCAGAGCCAGCTAAATACATGGGACTGGGAGAGAGAGATCTTCAGTGTTTGCCATCAAGTTCCAGTTCTCTGTGCTCTCATTGTGATTCGACTCCATGCTACAGAAGTTTCCATTGTAACACCAACTATTTTAGATTATGTCTGAACTAAAATACCCTTTAGACTTATTGCAACCTTGTTTTAGATTTGAGTATATCCTAGTTCTGGTCCACTGAACCATAACCATTGAGCTATAGCTGTTTGGTTAGGGCAGGGGTCGGCAACCCGCGGCCCTCGAGCCGCATGCGGCCCTTTAAGCCCTCTGCTCTGGCTCCCTTGAGTTTAGACAAAAATAAGAAGGAAATAAAGTAAAAGTATTTGTAGGACTATTTATATTTTGTTGCATGGTTGAAAATGTTTCGTATCTTGTATTTTGAGGTGATACTGTGACGCATAAATAAAAAACAAAACGGTTTTAATTAGGTCAACTGCGTCACGTACTGCTACGGTCCCGCGCAAGCACCTTTTCTAGGAGACGAATAACCTGACACCCGGCTCGATGAGCGAACTATGGATAAATCAAAGAAAAGTATCGGAGGAACACAGGATTTAATTCTGCGTGGACAGAGTTATATGCTTTCACAGCAAACGATGCTGGTTTACCGGTATGTTTGATATGTAGAGAGAAGTTGTCAACGGTGCTGCAGCCTTTACGTATCGAGGAACAACAAGGGAGAGGAAGACAGCTGACAATCTTCAGTCATAATTCAATGGGGTATGTAATTTATTTCAGAAAACACTTTTTGTTATATACCATGGAATGCTCTTAACGTCCCGATAGCAATGAATATATTAAATGATTTGACAATAAATACATCCAAAAATTAATCTCTGGAAGCCGTAGCGCTGTAAATAGCACGACCAATCATTTTAACCGGCCCGGCTAAAATAACTCATGCGCGTTCGTGTGTGTTGGAGGAGGGGCTCTGTAAGAAAGTCTGAAGGAAGAGGCATATTTTTTCCGGTTGTGTATTTTCAAATTCTAGCACACTCGAGCTGGTTTCTCCATTCTTACCTACCCTACCTTTAACTCTTTTTAGGTTGCAGCTATATGTTTTATTTATTTCAAAGTGGGCCCATTTTAATTATATTTTTTTTTCCTTCAAATGTGCAGAGGACTCCCCAAGTGCTGTGTTTAATTTATTTTAAAGTAGGCCTGTGTATTATTTTTAATTCTCCTTATAGGAGTTCTTTGTTTCTTATTAGAGGTTAACAGTTTTATATAATGTAATAAATAGCCTAATAAATGCAAAAAAACTGTAGTTTTTGTCTGATATAACAATAAATACAACTTTATTAGCTATCAAGCTATGAAATATGTTTTGCGGCTCCAGACAAAAAAAGCATTCGGAAAAAGGAGCAAAATGGCTCTTTTGGTCAAAAAGGTTGCAGACCCCTGGGTTAGGGCATACCAAAAGCAAGTGACTTAACAAACCCAACATCCTGTATCAAAACATTTGGGAAGGAACATAAATTCTGTTACACCCTCAAGACTGAGTATTCAAATTTGAACATGGAGATAGACTAAATGCTTATAGTTCAGTCCCCATGTTGGACCTCTTATGTACACTCTTAAAACAATTAACTTCATTATTTGTGATTTGATATGCAGTATGTTCACCTTCCTACCCAGAGGCGCGGGAAGGTATTTTGAGTGGGGGTGCGGAGGTGCTGGACTCCAGTGAACAGTATTACGGGCACCATAGAGCACGCACAAAAAAACTCCCCACACGCAAACAAACAGTAAACCCGCGACTGTTACAATGAAGGCTCGATAATCAGCTCACGGCATATAGGCAGGGGTAAAGTGCTATTTTTTACGAGTGGGGAGCGGACCTCACCTCCTCTAGGGGGGTCCGGGGGGATGCTCCCCCGGGAAGATTTTTTTTAAATATTGAAGTTAAAAGCATCAATCTGGTGCACTTTGAGAGCAACATTAAGAGATCTATGGATACATCTCTCAACACCCAGATGAAACACAACTGTAAGCAGATGTTCTTTTTCTTTATGGATATTTTACAAATCACTCCCCTTTCAAACTGTATTGTTGTTTTACTGCCATATAGTATTTCATAACTGTTTTTCCTTTATTCTCTTATTTTTTTTATAACTATAATGATCATGTGAGGGTGTGCCGCGGAAATAATATTTTGAATATTTTTTGACCAAACCGTTTGAGACCCACTGAGATAACTTAGACTAAAGTTAACTATCTAAACACTCAGAGAGTCCTTTAGCTCACCTGAGCGTGTCAGTCTGAGAGGAGAGCTCTCCTCCAGCTTGTTGTGGAACAAACAGCTCCGTATGTCCGTTAGTGCAGCTAGCTAACCAGATGCTAACAACACGATCCCTGCTGCTGGCACCGGTCCCTCTCTCTCTCCCCCTCTCTCACACACACTAAATGCGCTATTTCCGCACACACACAGAGCCGCGAGCTTGAATGACACAACCACACTTTTATTTCCATGCAACTCTCTGATTGGTCTGGTGTCTTGCCTCTGTTGCATTCACTGAACACGGGAAATTACAGTTCTGCCGTCCTTTCTAGTGTCTTGATGAGGTTCACGTAAAGCACGGTTAATGTATTATATTATTGAGGTAGAATTGTCCGGGGCTACAGAAAAAACATTTGGGGCAGGCCGAAATATTATTTTACCAACAATGTGGAATTTATTGGCTACATATTACACAGATTATGCACAGCGGGAGCAGCAATAACCGTCAAATAATAATTCAGACAGGGGAGCTCCGCACCCCCTGCCTGCCGCTAGGGAGTGCTGCAGCGCCCTCAGCACCCCCCTTCCCGCGCCCAACCTGACATTAGCTAATGACTGAAGCTGCTTGCTAACAAAAAGTGCTGTGCCTGTCCAGTGTCTAAGTTCTGAATGTAATGAGTAAATGTTACTGTTTAAAGATAAATGCAGACGTTTCATTAAGAGCCAGGAACACCATCGCAACATATGTTTAATTTCTAGTTCTGGAAACTTGTAAAACTCTATCATTAACAAACATATGTTCTGCCTTGAAATGTCCCTCATAAGGTAGAGTGATGGCAGACAACTCAAAGAAATCCTGAATTATATGAAATTGCTGGGTAACAGCGGAGGAATGTAAAACACCCCGGAATACATCTGCATGATTTATGGTTGGGCAGTGTTTTATGAAATGATATGTAAATATATGACTCATATAGCACATTTTTATTTCTACAGCTGCATCTGAACCATCAATGTGCAATCAAATTAGTCCTCATTTAAATGTTTTTTAACACTGTGATAAATCAGATTAGCAGAGGTTCTTACATTTTTTTCTTTCTATGAGGTTGCTGATAAATGAGAGCCAGTAAATCAAAACCTCCTTTCTCCTGACAAGGCTTCTGGTTATTGGATTAGAATAGTTCTGGTTCATGAAAATAGCATTCTGCTACTTTGTCTACGAAGCTCTGAGATGTTTTAATGTTTCTCATGAAATGCCTCCATTGGAGTCCTTTGTTTCCTTTGTTACATAGTGACATCACTGTGTAAGTCTCACGCTTCTATTCGCTAGTGCTCCAACACATTGTACGTGACATCTCTAAGCGGTTTGCAAATCATCCAAATGCTGGCCAGCTAACCAATCAGAGCAGACTGGGCTCTGGTTTCAGACAGAGGGTGAAAAGAGGTGCTGCAGCACAGGCAGTATGAGAGAAATATAGAGCTTTTTGAACATTAAAGCATGGAGACATGTACCAGTAAAGGCACAAAATACTAATATAAACCTGAAAATGAACAAAAGGGCCTCTTTAATTAATAATTTCATTATGTTTGATCTAATTCTGTTTTAAAACACCTCCCCTGTGCTTATTATTTCTGTTGTTAACTTCCTATGAAATCCAAGCCAGAGGACTAGAAGTGCTATGTTCAACAACAAAAAAATAGGCTAATGTGATGCATGTTATAAGGTTTCTCGACAATACATATAGTTGTGTGTAAGTGAAAAAACAAGAAGTAAATAGAAAAGTGCAATCAGTAGAGTGCTGTTCTGACTCTACAGGGCTCCAGACACACTTTTCTAACCACCGTCCCGAAACCAGATTTTTTTTTTTAATCATTTCTAAGAAATGTATAATGTCCCAAAATGCTGGATCTCTAAATTGTTTCGTTTTTTATTAAAGTTGTTGCACTGCTGGTGTACATTTGCAGGAATGTAACACACACACACCCAAAGCAAGTTCTCCCTGGTGGAAAATGTTTTTATCATTGTCACTGTAACAAAGCACTGTTAGAACAGCTTTTATTTATGTATTTGTAACCAGCTCTTTCTCTCTTTTCCCCCTTTCAATAATAACCCATTTGTAAATATTGTACTCAAACTCACCCTCAATGCGTTTGAAATGTAATTAAAAAGCTGCTATGGGCCGCCGGATAGCTCAGTGGTTAGAGCTGGTGGTCCATGTGCGGTGTCAGCAGCCAAGAATGGGTTGAGTCCCGAGCCCACAGACATTTCAGGCAGTGTCATCCACTCTGTCTCCCTATTTCTCTGTATCTCCAATAAAGACACTCTCAAATATATTTTTAAAAATCTGCTACTTGTACTTGTAAAGCATGTTTAACGTTAATATATTTTGATTCAGTAGTAAGATAGTCTATTGTATATTTAAATTTATCCTCTCTATTTTATCTGTGTTCTACTTTTGTAATGATGAAATGTTCATGTTAACTCTTCATTTTATTCTAGGTATTTTGCATTGCATGTGTAATGCATGCTGCTGCATAAAAAAAACATTCTTCCAATTTTGGATTATTACAGTTAATCTAATCTAAAATCTATATATAATGTTATCCAATCTAAAATAATCTTGAATAATCCTATCCAATCTGAAATAATGTAATGCAATCTAATCCAATCTAAGACAAATAAAATAGGGAAAATACGTAACAAGGTGAATTCTCAATATACACAACTGGTCACTTTTTTTATGGTGGTAAACAACAAATACATGCCCAATTTTATACTCTGCCTCCTTAGTGTGAAGAGAAGGATGAAGTAAACGGCTGTCTGCGCTCTGGGCTGTCACGTAGAAGCCTTTGGGCCGACTTGCAAAGCAACTGTGTGTTTCCTCTTTCATGGATGCATTAATCACCACCACACACACACACACACACACACACACACACACACACACACACACACACACACACACACACACACACACACACACACACACACACACACACACACACACACACACACAGTCATTAATCTTCGTGTTATTAGCAGGTTCCTGTTTGTGTTAAAAGGCCTTGTTACTAGACGTTGTGACCTTTGAGCTGATGGCATGTGTTATTGATACTATTTGATGCAAAGACAAGTCAGGGAGTGTACACAGAGAAGATACACTCTGCTGAAAATGAAATAAATAAACAAATCGTCTCCCAATGTAGGGTTTTAATCTTTGCATATTTTGCAGACTAAAAATGGGAAATGTGCTCTGCCATTTTAGATAAATATATGGTGTCACCTGATGCAATGACTTGAGGTGATTCTCTGGAGGGACAAAATATGTTTTACATTTCATAGAACAAAACACATCTGGACTCTGGGAAAACAATCGAGCCCTTCAGTGTGAGTAATTTATTCTTTCATTTCATGAGCCGGTAGTTCTGCCTACCATGTACTCCTTCTACATATTGACATTATGATAGCTAGTATACAAAATAACTGGGGAATGATTCAGGTTTTCTGACATCAGTCTTTCTGAAAATGCCTGGATTAGCCCCAAGACTTGAGATGTAAGAGATCTCCACTGTTTACTTGCAAAGACTTCCGTTTTCTGCATCATCAACTCCGCACAGATCTCAACATAGTTTGAGGTTTGCAGTGATACAGCTTTAGCTAACCTGAGACTGCTGACAAACATAACCGCCCATACCTCCAATGTATACTGAACAGGTTGGTGTTCTTTCTAACTAAATGTATAGCTCCAATTCAATTATGCGAGAACATTCCACCATTTTGGAACCAGGATAGCAAACCGACATATTTTTGTTCAGGTTGTATATGGGTCCCATTTCCAGTGAGGGAGTAGCAAGCCAATTGTTCAATTGCAGAGTGAAGTGCATGTGCTGTAGTGAATAATGTAACCATGTTTTTAACACTAGGACCGCCAGAGGTCGCTGTATACCTAAAACCGCCAACGGGTAAAATGTACCCGCTATAGATTTTCAAGGTACAATGTTCTTTTATTTATCATACAGAACAGTGAGTTTTGATCGCACAGGGATGAAACTTATACCAATAGAATCTGTGGACTCTCAACTTTTCATATGATATAGGTTGTGCAGATAGCATGAAGTTTAAAATATTGCTAAGAGTGCTGATTTAAACGCTTGGTGTTAGACTTGTGTTTTGTTTAGGTACAAATCTCTCTATCTCTCTTTATCGATATATCTGTAATGTTCTGTTCTATGAACATATCATTGTCTACATAAATAGACGACGCGGACTACTCTCATTCCGAGTGTCCATCTTTATTCAACTGGCACGTAACCTGCACACATGCATTACGTCCTCAACGTGAGCTCAGTCATCCAAGATCTTGTATTCTCCAAGATGTTACACTATCTATAACTACTGTATATATCTGTCTATCTCTCTCTCTATCCATCTATCAATATATCTATCTATCTATCTATCTATCTATCTATCTATCTATCTATCTATCTCTCTCTCAATCTATCTCTCTATCTATAAGGAACCGCAGTAGACAAAAGGCGTTGCTATAGCAACACGTCATATTTACATTGCATTTTCTATGAGGTAAATATTACCCGCTGGCGGATATAGGTATAAATGGCATTCTTTTTGGCAATTTTTTCAATCTGAATTCATATTGACAATTGTTAACAACAGAGGGTGCTACATAACACACTTTCAGGAAAAGTCACGGACTGGGAGATGTTATTATGTTATTGAACAAAAGTTACATACAATAAAAAAACAGCTGCGGGTTCAAATTTACCCGTTGGCGGTTCTAGTGTTGTAGGAGGGACCAGATCCTTCCAATTAATTCGATGTTGACAATGTTGATGGATGGAAACACACTTGCTATCTCTACATCTACATTAACAGATCTTTCCAGTCCCGGTCACTTCCCACTGGTCCACCATAGGTCCTTTAGACTGTCAGCTGATTCTCCATACACATCTGCACAAGTTTTCTGCACCTTCAACACTGGTCAAGAAGGCTCGGCAGGGTTTCCACATGTTTCCTTAGATTCTGATAAACTTTTACTACTGCACCATTGATAGCATCCTCACCGCAGCATCCGGACTAAAACCGGACTAAATCCACCAGACTCAGGGACAGTTTCATCCCACAGCCAATAAGACTGTTAAACACCTGAACTGTTTAAGCAAAATCTGTTAAACACCTGAGGCCTCATTTATAAAGGGATATACGCTCAAAAAATGGCGTACGGCAGTTTCTACGCAATGTTTGAGATTTATAAAATACTAACTTGACGGGAAAACGTGCGGTCCTCCACGCAAACTCTAACCCATGCGTACGCACTAAGCACAAAAACGGGAGAGACGAGAAACTGCGACACCGTTGGCAGAAGGAAGAATGGAGAGAAATATGTGGAAATAATACCATAAATAAAATGTTACCTCTCATTTATCATATATGAAGAATTCATTTTCAAACATTGATTAAAGCCAATCTTAAAATGATTTAACAAACGCCTGTTTGCGACTCCTCAGTGCACACAAAAAAACATAACTTGGAGAAATAAATAAATACGGATATGTTATTCAAAACCACCTCGAATATGTTGTGTTAATGTTATGAAATGTTTTCTCATAAATGATGCGGTAAGCAGGAGGACAGAATTACAGTGCGTCTAAACTGACGCCGTTTTGCATTTATATAGGTTGTAGATACAAGCATGGTTTTATATCATGTTTAATCGTGTTTTATGCCTATTGCCAAGACTTGATAAGTCGCTCGTAAAACACAAGAGGTATGGAAACAAAGGGCACCAAATGTGGTAAATTGTACAGCTAATATAACACAACACATTAGTGGTATTTCCTTTAACTGGTGGATATAGAGTTGCTGCGGAGGGTGGGAGGGGGGGGGGGGGGGGGGGGGGTGCACAGGCTGCAGTGGAGACGCTGCGCTCAGCTGATCGACAGCTGGGACACAAACCGCCAAATACAAAAACATAATTCAGATCCAGCCGTCATGACTCCACTCCGGAGGGATCCCCCGATCATTTCTTACAGTTTCTAGTCAAGGGGGTGTCTCCTGTCCCCGGTACAAACACACTGCCTGAGGAAGGCCTGGCTATGTGTATTTTTTTTGTCATTAACCTTTTTCGAACCACTTATTTATTTATTTTGGTGACGATCCGACCTCCATGCTGCTACTCTGGTTCAAACTGCATTCACCAAACAATATGATTTATCTCGACCTCCCCAAAATAACCAAAATCTGACACGATGTGAGATGTCTTTTTTAGCTGTTCTGTCCTCATTTCCTGCGATTTTCTCCATGCAGTCAGTCAAAATGAATGAATGAATGGACGTTTCTTTGACTATTTATAGTCAAACATGGGCGTTACGTGAAGCCCGCAAAAGCTGCACCGCATTTCGAGTCGGATGTGATTTATAAAGGGAAACAGGCGTAGGAAGTGCCATACAGACTTTCCTCGCCGGTACGCAATGTTTGGTGAATCGGAAAGTGGCGGAAAAATGTATGGACCTATTTTTCGGATTTCTACTACGTAAGCAACCTTCCCACGTCAATCCTACGCATGGCGTTATACATGAGGCCCCAGAACAGTTGAAACAACTATTCATCTGGCTGCTGATTACAATGTTGACTAAATTAATCAATAGAGGATGTAACTAAATGGCAGAGAGGTTTCATCTCCGATTATTAAATCAAAGAGGCTTAATGTTTTAATGCCTTAATGTTTTCTATAACAAGAACAAGTCCTGTTTCTCGCTTGAGGCCAGGAAAAGGCTAGTCACTTTGACCTTTTTACCTGTGCTGGACTATGGTGATTTGATTTATATGAATGCACCTGTCTATTGCCTGGTCAAGTTAGATGCTGCGTATCACAGTGCACTGAGATTTGTGACAAACTGTAAAGCATTAACCCATCACTGTACCCTGTATGCCATGTTAGGGAAACTCCCATCCTACATCTGCTCCCTGATCTCACAGCGAATTGTAAGTGGCTACTGCCTGAGATCGCATGCTATGTTTTTATTAAGGACTGTCTTAGGGAAGATAGCATTTAGATGCGCAGCTCCACTGTCTTGGAATAGTCTGCAATTGAAATGGAAACTGAGCAATCTGGTGCCACTAAATGTTTTTAAAGCTCGGTTGGATGCTACTCAATCGGAAGCTGTTGGTACCTGCTCATGTGGATAGTTATGTAAATTGTAAACCCTGTAATGATGCTGTATGATGTCCTTTTTGTTGTTCTGTTTATGTTTTTATGTTTCATGTGGAACCTACTTGAGCAGGTCTCCCTTGAAAAAGAGATCAATGATCTCAATGGGATACACCTGGATAAATAAAGGTTTGAAATGAAATGAAATTATTTCACTATAGCTATGTGAACGGTGTCAAGGTCCAATGTTGTCAAAATTAATCAATAGCGGATGTAACTAAAATAAAAGATGTCTTTATTTATATATATATATTTATATATATATTTCCTGTTCGGAAGGTGGCGCATACTGAGAGTGGCGATTTTATTTTGTAATTATATAATACCTGTAATAATGGTGCGTTCACACCGGACGCGATGCGAATAATCGCTCGACTTTCATGGCGGCTGTCAGCTGTGTTTACTCGCCTCATTCATCTGAATCACCTTCTCGAGCTGAATCTGGCCGTGCAACACGTACATTGTCACATACTGTATGCAGAAGTGTTATTTTAAACAACACATTAAGTTGACGAAACACTTGAGTTAAATGTAATTAAAGTCAGATCCACTCGTGTCTTAGTAAATGTTTGTGATTGGTCAAATGTTGCTAATCCCGCCCCTTTCACGTGAACGCGCTCTCCGCTGGACAGAGAAACCCTGGGTTGATTGAGGCCCAATTCCAAACCACACCCTACCCACTCCCACTCCGCCACAGAATGAGCTCCCTGGCGGACGGACACTCGCAGCTAAACGAGGCTCCCTCCTGTCAGATGGAGGGAGTAAATACAGCGGCAAGCTTTGGGACGGACTCCCCTCTCTACGGCAGAAACAGGAAATGCCGTAACTGTATGTAACAACGGTTTCAAATCAGCATCTCTTGGACAAAAAATAAAAATGAATAATTAAAATAAAACTCCAAACATCTTTAATTGTGTTCAAAGCTCTTTTAGTTTTAAACTTGATGTTTATAAGCTTCTTAGTTTTTGCAACAGTCTGTAAATATACACAACTTTATAATAAAATGCACACATTTACCTTTTTCTAGACTAAACACAGGTATGATCCTAAGTTAAAACATATGAGGCTATCATGAGGTTGTTAACATCGCAGTTTATCAGTGGATGTTAGCAGGAGCTACTTGTAAACAGCGTGTTTCCTGACAGACACACACAGCTTTGAGTCCGGTCAGGTAGGCGGACCCTCCGCGGGAACGCGCAAACGGAGGGGTAGGGTGTAGGGGGTGGTTTGGAATTGGACCTTCACCTTACTGAGTTTATAACCAGCGTCGTAGGACCGCTTAGCGAGATCTCGCTTGTTAGAGTTAGTTAAACCAGATAACTCAGAGATATCCAGGGTCTGTTTAACTGGCTTCGTAGTACTAAAGGCCACTGATCGTTCAGGCTAAGCTAACCCGTAGCTGCTCCCTCCACACTCACAACAACTTCATGCAGACATAAATAAAGCAGCTGTATTCGCCATACAGGAAACACACATTTAAAACGGTTTTGCCTGCCGTTTGTGTAACACAAGCAATCATTAATGGTTCGGAAAGTGGCGCTGTACCTTAATAATATAACAGATTGTATTTGCGTGCATTTCCTGTTCAGAAAGTGGCCATGTACTGAGAGTGGAGGTGTCCTGAGATTAGCGTCTGCAGGCAGGCTCCATGGACCTGTCAGCTCCGGACAGCGCAAAATGCGTATATGAAGCGGTACGTCAGGAACGCAAGAAATCATACCCTCATGGGGGCGCGCTCATGTGATTGGCTTAGAATGAAGGAGACATCTGATAGGCTATAGATAGAAAAAATTACAAGTACGAATCAGGTGACCATCAGGGGAGTCTCAAAAACCCACACACGAATGCACAGCGATCCGTGCAAAGAAAGCGGTTTGTTTGTTTGCAGGTTCAGAGGTTTTAAACGGAAAACAAATATGTGAGGATCAAAAATACATATGTAAGACCTTTTTCAGTATTTGCATTTTATTTACATGTATATGAAACGGAACACATTTGTGTGTGCATTGAAAAACACAAGTGTGGATCCGGAAATACAAGTGTGAATCATTTTGCTGATCAGGAAATACAAGTGTGAATCCTTCTGTGTGCATGTGTATTGTGAGACTGTTCTGAGCCCATAGTTTAAGGCTGAAGACAGAAGATCACTCCCAACTTTAAAATTAAAATAGAGGCCTGCTGGTCTAATCGTTATAAATTCTGATACAGAGATACTCGTCATTGGTCCTGCTTGACATCAATTTTATCAAGTATCAGTAGCCCCAGACAACAGTGATTTCTGAAGGTTTGACAGCCACTCATTTTGCCCTACCTTCCCTTTGGATCAACATCAGCGCTTTTCACCTATGCAACATAGAAAACATCGGGACATTCTGTGCTAATCCTAATTCATCCTCTGTTTCATTAATTGTAGTGTCATGTTGTCAGGCCTGTTGAAGCCTTCAAATGGTTTGTAATGGTGCTGCAGGGATCTTAACTCTAACTACTCAATTAGACCATTTTGCACAGCTAAGCCTATAGTAATTAGTCCATGTTTGTCCTGTCAGCGTGAAACCACAGCATCTTCTTTTCTTGTCCAACAAGCACAGCTGTGTGCCTTTCACTTTCCTTCCATTTCTCCCTCAATCTCTCCTTCTCTCTCTATCTCTTCTACCTCACTTTATCCCTTTCTTTTGTCCTCCCTGTTGCCTCTTTTCACTTTCTTCTCTGTGTTTAATCAACACCTACCCACGTTCTCTGTCTCTCTTCTGGCTGTTGTGCTTCATTCCAGATGTTTTGATTGTCCTCCAGGAGATTCAGCCTCTCTTTTCTTGTATGGACAACACGCACCTTTGCACCTTTGTCTAAAGGGACGCTTTTATGATTTTTTGGTTTGCCTTCCCTGTAGTGTGTTATAGGTGTGTATGCATGTAAATGGTCTACATAGGCTAAAATCCCTGTGTTCCCTACGGACAGAGTTCCCCCGCCCCCATGCCTGAAACGCCTTCATTGGACTCCTTTGTATACTTCCACAACAAAGTGACATCACAATGTAACACGCTTCTTTTGGCTAGCGCTCCAACACATTGTATGCGATAGGTTAAGAGGCAGGACATGTAAGTGGACGGCAAATCACAACAGAGCCAGCCAGCTAACCAATCAGAGTAGACTGGGCTCTGGTTTCAGGCAGAGGGTGAACAGAGGTGCTGCAGCACAGGCAGTATGAACAAAATAAAGAGCTTTTTGAACAGCAGAGGTTCAAAATACAAATATGAAACCTGAGCATGAGCATAATAATGTCCTCCTGGATTTATTCGTCAGATATGTTTATCATTTCTCTTTAATGTAGTACTGTGGGTCAATGCTGTCATTTATATAAAAAGATTGTACAGATTTGGGGCATTTTTTCTTATTTGGGCTGATTAAAGATAATTGACTGAGGAGCATGGCTAAATTGTCACAGAGCTCACTCTAAAAGAAAGTCAGTCATAGTGCCGGGTCAATATTAAAACTAAGGGGGTTTTCAGATTGTGATCATAAGATTCCATTCTTCTTTTTCTTCTTCTGTTGAAAAATAAAGAAATTGCTTCATAATCATTGCAGTAAATTACCTGGGAGGCATTATACTTTATTGACAGACTCACAGCTTCTCTGTAAATTGTGTACAGCTCTGTATAATTGCAGCTTTACATTACAGTTGTGTAAAGAACCAGCATGCACCAAATCTTGTGTGAATACTCTAAAATGCACCATGTATCATTAAAATGGTGTTCATGTATGCAGTGCAGCTAACATCTTTGGTGAATCGCATTTGCACAAAAAACAGAATCTGGCTGCAGGAGGCCATTGTTCTTCACTGTAAATGTATCCTACAATGCTCTGAAGGGAAGGAAAGTGTTAACCTAGAAATGATATATTTCTGGCATAAGGAGAGGGAAGGAAAGGAAGTACAGAGTACAGATAATTAAGTGCTAAAAAGAAATTCCGAAACCATCATTTCCTGTCAGTTCACATTATAATTCTATAGCTGTCGATTCCTTACTGAAAGCAGCATGGTGCCGAGTCCTTCACATCATCTCTCTCTCTCTCTGCTACCATACCTCTCTCTGTCTCTGTCAGTCCCTCTTTCCAACTCACAGACTGCAGACTCAGTATATTTCTCATATAACTCCATAGGTTGACAAAGACATTGACTTATTTCGAGATAAAATTATTTTGCAGCTTTTTCCGCAGCTATGTGAAAATTGCTGAATAATTTCACTACATTAAAATGTGGGTTTAAAGTCTTCGCTGATATTTGGATGCATAATAATGATATTATTAAAGGTGTGGTAGGCAATTCACTTCAGAAACACTTTTTGTTATATTCCATGGAATGCTCTACATCCCGATAGCAATGAATAAATTAAATGCTTTGACAATAAACACATAACAAAATGTCATCTCTGGAAGCCGTGGCGCTGTAAAAAACACGCCCTGGCTAAAATAATTGGATGGCCTACCTGCCTGTCAGCCTTCCATCTGTGCACAAACTTATCTCATGCCCTCATTGGTCATGTGCACGTTTGTGTGTGTTGGAGGAGTGGCTCTGTAAGGAAGTCTGAAGGAAGGGGCAGATTTTTTCGGCTGCGTACTTTCAAATTCTTGCGCACTCAAGCTAGTTTCTCCAAAATTAACTACCTTAAAGGTAGGGTAGGTAAGAATGGACAAAGCAGCTCGAGTGCGCTAGAATTTGAAAGTGTCTTCCAAAGAGGACAACTGGCTAAAAGACTATACTTTGCTGTTAGCTGGTGGCTGAATTGTTCCTGCATCACAGTAGCTTAATTTAACACAAGGACAAACATTAAGACTAGAAACATGTGAACAAAACATTTTAAATAACATTCAAGCACAATATGTTCAAGACCCTTTAAAGGTCCCATGTCATGCTTTTCCGGTTATTAACCGTCCCCCTGTGTGTTATGTAGCTTTGTATGCATGTAAACGGTGTGAAAAGTCACAAACCCACAAAGTACACCCTGTAGCGAGTACAACTCTAACACAGTATCGATATCGATACCCAGTTGGCACCAGTATTGCCAACGAGGGCCTGTTACCTGTATTGTGAGAGGAAATCTTCAATGTATGCCTTACCGAGGGCAGAACCACGACAAAGTCAGTGGTTGAAATTTATTTTGAGCACTGTTTCTTCAGATGTTCGAGGTATTGTACTGTGTGCGCGGCATTTCACGGACCAAAGCTTCACAAACATTGCAGCGATTCATGCCGGATATGCACAGCGTAGGACACTGAAGGACAATGCTGTTCCTACTTTGTTTGGACCAGCGGGAGATTCGGCTACACAACCTGTAACTATCCATTGTTGTTTGTGTATTTATGATGTTTAAAACAAACAAGGTATCTACCACGACTGTTTAAATGGCTAAACGTTTTTCGGGCTGCTAAGCCATTGACACAGTGATAACTGGGCTAACTACGTTGCTAGCGTTTCCATATATCAACTCCAATGTCAGCAGATGGCCCTACAGTTATCTCATAGCAGCAGAATGTCTGCATTCACACACAAAATACTCATAGACAGTATACTACGTGTGATTTACCGTACGGTCAGTCGCGAAACTTAATTACATTATAGTTGGTGTTCCTAGCGTGTATACTACCGAGCTAAAAAAGAAGGCTACCAAGAACTAGACATGAGTTTGCTAGGGAAAACATTGTTTTTGTGCCAGCTACAATGAATGACCGTATACGATTGCAATTGTAAACATGTTCTTGCTAGCCTAATACGAACCACTAGCTGTTGTTCATATTAGGTTGGCATATTACACTGAACAACTAGCAAACGTAGGTTAGCATATTAATCTAGCTGGCAAGCTAACGAATGTGTCCCAGAAAGGGTTGCTTTTGGGAAATGTACTGTTTTCCTTGGATACAAAATTAATTTTATGAATGTTATGTGCATACATGCCAACCTTTCCAAATCTAAATTAGGTAATCAGAAGAAATGGAACCCCAGTAATTACATGTATAAACTATGTATTCAACATATATTGCATCATTTTATGCATTTTTCAGAAAAAGTGGTAGTTTGGTAAACAGTGACATCAACGACATGTTTTGTTAAATATGTTCTTTATTCTCGCGTCCAGGAGAGAAGCTTTAAAATGAGACTAAATGGAGTCTCTGAAAAGATTCAAATGGGATACTTTAATTAAAAAAGGCGCGGTAGTGTTACAGACAGAATATTGTTCAGGCAGAAAACAGCTATGATCTGGCTCTCATGAGCAAGAGAAGAGAGCGAATCCCTCGTCCGGTGCTGCTATATATATCCTCTGCTGGCTCCTCCCCGCCAGCCGGCTCGCCTCGTCTCTAATGTCCGTTGTTGCATTTAAACAGAGGATTGGTACTTTTCACATTCAATATATGGTTAACCCGCCTTTTCTCCTCATATTCTCTTTCATCACTTTTCATGTAACACATTCTAAACGCTTTAATCAATACTCCAAAATATGCAGAAAATACTTCACGGCTGGTTTGGTTTCTGGATGTTGTCACATGCTACTCTCGTCTGTAAACAATAATGTATTCAAATAAACTGTACTTTCATTTAATATTCAGCATGGTAGTATCTCGACATCTATAGTTGTAGTGTTAAATCAGTAGGTTTCGGTTTGCACCACTCCATGTCATTTCGCTACTCAATTCACCTCTTTAGGAAATCGTATATTAGCCACATGCTAAATGCTAACCGTAGATGAAGGATTTTCAGAATAAAAGCTTAAATTCTTGTGCACAAGAATTTCTGGTTTTTCAGTATAAAAGAGCATTTAACTTGACAGTATGTTTAAACTACATTATACCATCAAAACATTGATTTTAAATTTATAACAGTCCCTCCTTGCACACCTAAAAGGTGTGTATAATACTGAAATCAATTAGTTATTCATCTGAACTTCGTGTAGCCGGTCTGGGCCTACTTCTCAGCAGACCCTTGCTACGACTCTGCGTTGTGTTGTGCGTGTTTGATGGACAAGGAGATTCGGTTGTTGTCTTTAACCGAAACTGTGGCGTATTTATTCCTCTGCATGAAGTAAACACAATAATGCAGCAGCATTAATACACATGGACGTCTGCAACACACCAGTCTCAGTCTGCCATACAAACAACTGAGAGACTAGTACTTATAAAACATTCAGATATCAAATCTGTCACAATAGATCACAATACACTGTACAATTACAGTTACACTGGAAATATATACACTACCGGCTAATTAGTATTTTTAGACATGTAAATAAAACAATAAAATAAACACATAGTACAAAACACAATAGACCAAAAACATGGGAGCAACAAACATACCTGCATGAAGTAAACACAATAATGCAGCAGCATTAATACACATGGACGTCTGCAACACACCAGTCTGTGGTGGGGAAAAGACGCCATTAAACATGCTGCAGGTGCTGTGTGTGAGTCCTCACAAGTGCTGCTAAACAGTACACTTAACTAAAAGTTTGCTAAAACACTCAAACTTCTGCAAAACAACTACACAGCAACACATTAGCACCATAGAATGATATTATAACCTTGTTTCACAGTTTAAGATTATATAAACACTGTAAACATCATTTAGAACAGAAATCTACAAAGAGCACATGACAAACTCTCCTCACCTCAGTCTGCCATACAAACAACTGAGTGAGAGAGGGTGCAACGCAGGTAGATGACGTCACTGCCGAAAGTGAAGACTTCAAAATAAAAGCATTAGCTCCCAAAACGGTCTTTTGTAGTAAACATACCAAAAATAAAAGTGACAATAAATAATATTGGAACAATAAAATAAAACGTGAGGGATTATTGGTGGAATGCATTCCTGTATATTTATATACCTGCTACATTCGCATAGTACATATCTCATATTACAAACATGCAATCCAAATAGAATGGTTCAACAGGCTTAACTTTACAAAAATACAAAATAAATTATTTGCCTGTGCTCAAACATAAAAGTTTTCCCTTGTGTATAACTTCTAGTGTTTGCATTCAATATCATTCTTCAAAATAGCAGCAATGGCTTGGTCTCAGAACATTTCTTCCTCCCTCCTTTCACAGAAACCGTTCTCATACCACGCTCAGTGTTAAGGCACTTGTTTTTACAAAGTGAAAAGAAACAAACCATTTCAGAATAGCAATGATTTATACAACATGAAATCTACCAAATTAGAATAGTATAAAATAATAAAGTCAAATAAAATGGACTATCTTAGAATAGTGTAAAATTAATTGGAATATTACAAATATACTATCTTGGAATAGTATGAAGTAAATTGAAATGGATTCACTCCATTTTAATTTTGCTCACTTCTTCACATGATTTCATCATTTAAAGAATCACATCGGCTGGACATTCATTGATCAATCTCATCTCCGAACATCCATATCATTTAAACTAACTCATCATTGTCGTCAACATCTGTATACGGGGGTTGGTCGTCTTGGTCTGCTAGCATTTGTAACTGTCTCCTCATGAAAAATGTACCCTCCCTCCTTTCAAACCATTTAAGTTATGAAAGTAATATGTTCTCTAGAAGGGGCCGTTGTACGTTCTACTCTGGGGTACGGCATTCTAGACAGTCATTTCTGGGAGAAGATTTTGGTCAGTTACAACAGTTGTAGAGTTTCATCACTTAAAAGTTCCTACTCAGTAACTTTGGGTGGTCTGTTCTAATGCAGTGATAAAGTCCCTGAAATGGTGTGAAAACCGGTGGATTATCAATAACTCATTATACTAATTTATTTTCAATTATGGTCTACTTAAATAGCTATGATAACCCCTTTAACAGTGTGTGGAACCTTGGGTGCCCGAGCATGTGATAATTACTTCCTCCTTTAACAAGGATTTTAAAAACAGAAGTCATTTCATTAATGGTTTGTAGTTTAATTCAGGAATTCACACTTATGGCAGATATGTTTCTCCTTTAAATAACATCTCTAAATGTCAGGTAATCCCTGATTAAATGGTGTCTTTTAAAACTCATACTCTGGTGCCGTGCGCTGCCTGTGAAGCTGCAAGTAAGATTTAAAACATCTGCAGGGTGGGTTGAGCGACCCCTTCTCCCTGAACGATATTTGTTGTAACAAATATGCACCATCACAATGAGTGATCCAAGGGCCTGCATGTATTGCTCCCAACTAAATTAGTTTTTTAAAAATTAAACTTTACTATCGCTCTTTGCCCAGTGTCTTTTTAAAACTCTCAATCTTGGACGACAAACAAATGTTATTTCCTCCTTAACAGTTATCCTGAGGTAATAACCATGCTACAATGGAGAAATCAATACTTTAGATTTGAATACTATCTTTGGCTTGGTACTAGAGTGGTTACTAAAACTATCCCTTTAAACTGTAGATCTATACTGTAACAAATTAAATCTTCCCCAAATTCAAACATGAATAAAAATCTCTTAAAGAGTAATTTGTTCATATGATGAAAAGATTGAATAATATGTTCTACCCTCAGTCTGTTTTTAGGATTATTTAATAGTTTCCTCTTTTTTTTCTTTATAAATTCACCAATTGATTAATTCATGGATAATAAATCTTTTCTTTACGTATTTCTCGTTGGTGAATAAGTGTGTTTATGTGTAAACTCACTCACTCCCGTTTTCCTTCTCTCCCCCTCTGGTTCTCAAGCCACGACCCCCTCATGTTCTGCTGGACCATGCCAACTCCTCCATCCTGTCTTCTCCTCCGTCCACCTTCTCCTCAGTCTATCTGCTCTTGGATCCTTCCGCTGTAACTCTTTTCAGTGTCCCATTTGCTTTGCATTTCATCTCCTCCTTTACAGTCTCTACTGGTTGCATGGAGGGCGTATTCCGCTCTCATGTCCCACACTCTGCTCTTGTGCCCAAATCTTGTGGCTCAGCTTGGAACTTCATGTCCTGTGGGGGACCGATGAGAGTGTAACTTTTTATGTCACCTGTAGTTCTGGATTCCTCAGGTGGAGATGGTTCAGCTCTGCTTCTCTGTCTGTTCAATGGAGAAGGAGGAGTCTTCCGTGGTGAGGTCTTTTGTCTGCTTGGACGATGGGGTCGTAGCGTTCTGACAGGCGGAGAGAGAGAGAGATATCGGGACGCATTATCTATAGTTAATTCTAACACACTGAGGTAAAATAAATCCAACCTTTTCCACTCTATTTTCCTAATCTTACTATCCATCTTAGTTGTTAAATGTCATCTAAACACAATTCATGTCTCCTAATAATTTTACCATATCCCTAAACATTCCTTTCACCCACTGTAACATGTTTACTCCAATTAACTCTTTCAGGAAACCACCTTCTTCTATACATTTAAATACCTACATGTTTCAAGCACCACATATTTCACACACTATAAAAGAACGTCTCCATATTTTCTCCATCACTTTAATCCCACTGTTATTTAGAACCTTAGTAACTTTTGTGACTGGACATATCTGCAATGTCGCCACTATCTGCTGGGGAATCTTGTTCATAGAGTTGGTACGTACAAAGCTGTACTTGTGGGTTAGTAGCCTGTGTCTAACAATCATTTTCAATAATTGTGCTCAGATAGGTCACCGGTCGGTTGTTCATAGCTTAACAGGGGGTGTTTCTGGTACAGACTAAAGCATGGATCCAGTGTATTTAGAGATTCCCCTAATCTGTAAATCCCCATCACTTACATATCCCGATCACTTAAACCCATCTCATCATTTGATACAAGAACTGCATATAGGGGGGGTGAATCATCTTGATTATAACCGCCTCTGGTTTGGGACCGAGTATTTTTCTAACTCCTCCTCTTGTTGCTCAGCTGACCTTTTGGCTCTGGGGATAAGTGAAAGTCTCTGAAACACAGCTGGAGTCTTGTTAGTGATGTGGGCATTCTCTATGAGTGAACTAATGGTTCCATGTTTTACTTGATATTGTACTCCCCTTCCAACCAGAAAGGTGCCAAGTGTAATGAGCACAATCAACAATGCTATTCTGACTCTTATCCCTAGGGGACCCCACAATTGGTTTGGCTTTGTTCTTGTCATCATCTCTATTTTATCCCTGGTTGTGTCCGTTACAGAATTTAAATAATGAGTACAAAAATAACATATCAAAAATTGGACTCTTTTTCAGATGTAAAACAAAAAATAGGTTTTCACATTAATGTACAATCTATAAAAATCTATAGACTATTTGTCTTTTGAGCTGTTTCTATCTTTATCTTATTTCTATTTATTGTTTTGTTCCAGCTCTGCCAAATCAGTCCTTACTCCCAATAATGTTCTGGAAGTTGCCAGTGAAGGGTGACAATGTGTGAGGTGGTGTCAATTTGCTCCTTTTTCTTTACCTTTAAACCGGAGCGCGTGTGAAGTTTGTTACAACTTTTCACGCTTCCGTCCACCGGGGATGAGCCCACTGTCTTTTGTGAACTTTCACCCTCACCCAATCACCTGGCCGAACAGGAGTCTCTTCTAGTGTCTCGTCTGGTATCTCTGTAGTTTTCCTAGCCTGTGTAGACAAAACTTGCATAATATTACTCAGAGTTCTGACATATTCATCCACTTCTATTTGTCTAATATCTAAAACTGGACCACTCCCTCCTTGGAGAAGGCCCAAGCTTCGGCATACCTCTTGTTCTGAAATCAATATATCTGTATAATCATGACACTCCCTCCTTTGAGCATAAAATGCTCAATTAATATTGCAATAATTACCCTATTCTGAACAGGACGTGTAAAACCCATAACGTTGCATTAAATAAATATAACTTCTCCGTGTACCCACAAGGCGTACAAAAATATCATATGATGTATGGCTTTCTGATGGCATAAATGCATATTAACTAAAAAATCTGCCATTAGCACAAAAAATATTTTACTTGTTTCAATAATGGCTTTTGTCATGGTATTATGCATCATCTTTGCTGCGAAAAACAATACCCCTGGTGTCGCTAATACGTCTCAATAATTCTAGGATTAGAGGATTGGTTGACACTGCTGAACATGAATATGATAAAATAATATTTCTCCAAACTGGAGGGAAAATATGAACTATTCTCGCAGAGAGTGACAAAATGAGATATTGCCTTACGCACTACACTATAAATCAGTAAAGTTACTCAAGAATATATAAATAAAGACTGATTCTTGATACTATTGTAAAAACCATACAACTTCTTCATCCAAGCTCTCAATCAGTGTTATGTTGTTTAATCTGCAGCTCATGCCTTAAAACAGATACTTCAGACCAATTATAAAATTGTGTTTATGAGAAAAATGTAATCTGACTCCATAAATCACATAATTGTTTGATTAAAAACCACACTTCTGGCTAAGAATAAATGAAGTTCCCCTTTAAACACAGCCCCGGTCTTCTGACGGGGTCCATCTATGTACTGGCTGGAAAATGTTGGGCCAGTCTCCGTCGCTCCGTCACTGTTCTCCCGTTAACAGTCACTCTCTAGTTCTCTCTGGCTGGAAAATGTGTAGTACCCCTAACTGCAGTGCGCAGTACCACAGGCCCCTCCTTCTCAACCTCAAGATCGCCCCTCCTTCTCAACCTTTGAACACGTGACGGGACGCTTCTCCTTCTCAACCTTTGAGACACGTGACGGGACGCCCCTCCTTCTCAACCTTTGAGGCACGTGACGTCCCGACTCCCGTGTTGTGTACTTACCCAGTCACAAAAGTAACATATTATATCTTATATTATTAATATATATATAATTCTGATGTCTGTGGTTATTTAAACATTCCCTGATAAACCTTATTTCAGCGTCAATAAATGAGTGTTAATCCCAGTGTGTTTAGTGTGCCACATCACATGTCATTTCACCTTCAACGGTTTTCAAAACGTTAGCCACATGCTAAGGCTAACCGGAAATGAAGAATTTTCAGAATAAAAGTGTTAAGTTAATAGTTAGTCTGAACTTCCGCTTTTTTCAGAATAAAACTGCTTGATATTAAAACCCTGTATTTAATTTAAATTACGTCATGTCAACATTGATTTTAATTTCTTACAGAAGGAGAGGTTTTGGGGTTTAGGTTTGGGAGGGAGGAAGGAAGATTAGGATTAGGTAAAAAGGTAGGGAGTGGTTAGGGTTAGGATGGGGGGAAGGGAAGGGTTAGATTGAAGGGAGGGAAGAGAACTGCTACCCCGGAAACAGGATGCAACGCGTCATCAGTGAAGCTCGTCACGTGCCTCAAAGGTTGAGAAGGAGAGGCCGTCCCGTCACATGTCTCAAAGGTTGAGAAGGAGGGGCGATCTTGAGGTTGAGAAGGAGGGGCGTGTGGTACTGCGCACTGCAGTGAGGGGCTTCTCGAAAATGTTGGGCCAGTCTCTGTCGCTCCGTCACAGTTCTCCCGCTAACAGTCACTCTCTAGTTCAGCTGGGTTCTTGTTGACTTCTTCACTGGTTTGAGACAAGCGACCCTATTGGAACACCTCCCTTTGTAGCCAGACTTCACCACAGCAGAATCGAGTTTCTGTTTTCAGGTCTGGAAAGCTTCACGTCCGGTGTATCGCCGCCCCTTGCATATTTTGGGTGGAAGCCCGTCTTCTTGACCTCACTAGCTGTGTGGACACAATAGTTTTCTGTGTGGGGGAACAACATCACTCGTAATGTATTTTCCTTCTCATAATTACAAAAATAGTCTGCTAAATGTTCTACTCTGCTACTTCTAATCTGTGGATGCTCTATGTGTAAATGCAATATTCTACTCACTATCTTTTAAATAACATTCAATATCTCCCTCCTGTGGTGACATATGTGGCTCTATGTAGCTGGATTTCAAAATACTATAGTGCTGAAGATGCATAACCTGATGGTCTGTTCCTCTAAGCTTCCTCATTGTTGTGGTTGATACCAGGCTGTCTGTGGCATTTGGTTCATGTTTGGAAATCCTGTACGTCTTTGACATCTCTGGGACCCCCTGCCTCCGTCGTCATCATGGAAACTGCATGGCGGGCCGTTGTTTGGTGCATGTGGTGGGTATTTCATTTGTTGTTGTGAACAATCTCTAGCCCAATGGCCCAGCTGATTGCATATGTAGCATCCCTCGAACCGGAGAACTTTTCCTCTGCCTCTGCCTCCTCGGAAACCTCCTGGTTGTTGGTTCTCCATCTGACTCTCTGGCACTATCTGAGATTCAACTGTTTGAGATGTCTGCACTGCATTCTCTGGTTCTTCCTGAGCTTGAATTGTTGGCGGAATCTGCACTGCCTTCTCTGATGTAGCTGCCATTTGCCTTGCCGCTTTCTTGTTTTTATTAGCTTCGGTATCTTTCTCAGCCATTTGTATCTTCAAGAGTCTTCGTTGTAATGTTTTAATTTCTTCGTATTTTTCCCTCTGGGTTGCTTGGTATTTCATATTGTGGTAAATTAGATGTTGTCTCCATTCTTCAATGGGTATAGCGTCTAATGCCACCACATCTCCCAGGCTTGCCTGCAATGATTGGGGAAGGGCATTAATGACCGCGTTCTTCCACAGCATTACGAAAGACGGTGAAACGTCATGTCGTTCTCCAGTGCAGTCCTCCCACACTCCTTCACATCTCTTCAGGAAGGCATACATGTCTTCTCCCGGTTCTTTTCTCAGGCTGTTGAGGGCATGTAAACTCTGTGTTGTTGGGTAGATTTGACGAATGGCAGCCCAATACCTCGACCTGACTTTGTTGAAGAAAATGTAATCTGGAGAGTTGGTGCATTTGGACTTGGAATCCACTGCTCTTGCCTCTAGTCTTCCTTCTATCCGTCCAAGCAGTGCCCTCATGTCTCCCAAGCACAGGTGGTCTTGGACTGTGTATTTCTCCAGATCATTCACCCACTTCTGACCTCCTTGTGTAAGTGGAGGTAGTTTTGCCGCTAATGCTTCCATGTCTCTGTGAGTCCATGATTGGTATTTCAATCCTCCTTCTCCAGCCGCTATCACCGGTAGCATGAGTGTTGAGCAGTTCTTGAGTCTTCCAGCTTCAGTTACGGTTGTGGTGTCTGGAGAACATTCGCCTTCTCTTCTCTTGAGTTGTGCTTCCATACTTTTGCTGAGTTCTTCCATCTTTCTGTTGAGCTCCTCTTCCATTCTTCAGCCTAGTTCTTCCAATCTTCTGTTGAGCTCACCAGATAGGAGTCTTACCTCATACTCCAAGTCTTTGACACGTGTAGCTGTGGGGAGACCGTCCAACTCCAATACTCCTCCTAAAACACCTAGAGTTGGAGCTTGTATTGGGGGTTGAAAGAAACTGTATTCTTCTGTCATGTAGGGAGGAGGCGCATCTGTCAGGCTTGGAAGGAGCTTTGAAGGTTGGATTACTGGAGCTTCTTCTGTCTTTTCTTTCTTATCTTCCTTTGCTGTGAGCTCTGCTCCTTGAGCCACATACATGCTGTTCGTTGATTCTTGGCTGACCTATTTTAGATGGAGTACCAGACTTGTAACTCTAGATTTTCTTTTTTCAGCTCTGTTTATAGCGCTTTTAGCAGGTCCATACCAAGGGGGTTGTCCGGCTTTGATCCATGCTTGTTGTTCTCGCAGGTATTTTCCATTTTCATGGTCAATTACTGCTTTTCTATGGGCTTTCGTTGGTGCTGGTTGATCATCAGCTGGATACAGTCCTCTCGTTTGCCATTGTTCCAACAGTTTCTCCATGTGGTTCCATGTCTTTTGTCTAAGATTTGGAACTGTTATAGCATCTGATCTGATTTTGATCCTTCCCTTGATATCTGCTGTTGAGCCTGGCCCTGCGACTCGTCTCAACTTAGTTTGTTTTGGTGACATGTTCTCTAATTATTTATGAACTTATCAAAGATGAAGCAATAATCTTCTGACTAGCACCTTCGTTGCTGTTCGTCCGAACTTTAAATCTTTTTTTTTTTATTTGCTCAAGGTTTTATTAATGTTTTTTTTTTTTTAATTATAGATTATTATTTTTTTTAAAGTTTTAGGTAAAATATTAATAAAGTTAATTAATATATATAAAAAATATGCAAAATTAAAATATGAAATGTTAAAATAAAGTTGTACCGTGTATGGTTTTGACTTTGAAATATGAATATGGTTCAAATCCAAATCTCCTGTGTACAGTGCATACCGAAATGTATGAAATTATGCTAATGTCACTACTTGTGTTAGCTTCAATAAATTGGTGTTTGAAAAAGTATTTTGTAAAGTTTCTTCTCTTATAATTAGAAACCACTTGCAATTCTATCTTGGCGATCAAACATGTGTTTATTTATAACACTTAAAATTATACTTCACAATGTTATGTTGTTTCTTCTATTTGTGTAATAATTATGTACTACCACCAGAGTGCGCTATTTTAATTTCCAGCTTAATCCACTAGGGAATAGCTGTTGCAAAACTGACTTGTTGTTAACAAGGAGAAACTTATTTTCCTTAAAAATATCTTTAAAATAGGAAGAACATTACACTATGGTTAAACAACACAGCACATAACCGCCAAAACACATTTGCAAACAAGAATATTCACAAAACCGCCAATCCACACTTTTACCAGCAGAAGTACTTCCAATAGTTCTAACTCTAACAAGAAGTATGGTTCTTTACTAGAGGGAATGCCTAGCCTCAGTGTGTTAAAGCAAACAGAGTACTTTAATTAGCATTTCATGAAATGGCGACTGCCGTGTGGTTCACTGTGAACATGAGGTCAAGACAAGATGGCAACTGGTTTTCCAACCTTTGACCTGAAGAACAAAGGGATTTGAGAAAACACCTGGAGTTGAAATAATGGTGGGGTGATATTTTGTCTAGTAAATTCAACACACAACACTGTAGTTTTAAATAACATTTCTATTTAGTTTACAATGATAAATGGGCCTTATACCCTTACGTCATAGCCCTCTACCCATGTACGTACATTTTTTAATTTTTTTTTTTAAATTTTTAATTTGTTTTAAATAAACAGACATTGCTTCAGATAACTAACCGTACATCAAAACATGTAACAACAAACAACTAAACAAAACGTAACGGGGGAGGGGGGGGGGGGGGGGGGGCGGGGTTGGATGCAAGGATGACTTCCTAAGACAGCTGATTGTGACATACACAGGACATTACATACACAATACATTATACATTACACAGGAGATGCCATATTGACAGGGTTAGATAGGAGAGCTGGGCAGTGAACCGCAATCCTCCTATCTCCCCCTCAAAATCCCCCAGCAGAGAAGCTGCACGCTCCATGTTCAGTAGGTCCAGATACTCCCTCAGCCATGAGTCCCTAGTAAAGCAGGCTGGTTTGCGTTCCTTCCAGTTTAATAGGATGAGTCTTTTTGTGGCTAAACAGCCCAATGTCCAGAGCCGATCGGTAGTCCTTGCAAGATTGCCATCCAGCTTGAGACCCAGTAGACATGCAATGGGACATGTAGGGAAATTAACTTTGAAAGATTCAGACTAGGGATGGGCATTTTAAGAAATCTCTTTAATCGATCATCGTGAGACGTTAACGATCAATTATCGATTAATCGTTAACATTTATACCCGTCAAAAAAACTGTATGACGTATTGTAACGTCCACCCGGACAGGTCGGAATGACGAGCGAAGCGTATACAATCTTAACAGCTTTATTGCGGTTACAGGAAGGGTCACTGTGGGCCGGGACCACGCCAAAACAACCAAAAACAACAAACCGCTCAACAACGTGCTGCTCTTCCTCTCCCTAACATGCAGCCTTTCTCACCCACACGCACGCGCCCACACAGACACGCACTCAAAAAGCCCTCTGCTCTCCACCCCGCCCCTAACTGCTCTCCTCACAGAAGCCTGACCATAAAACAACCGTTAACAGAACACGTGAACATTAATGCAGGTCGATACAGAATAACAGAAGTGAGAAACTCACTTTTATGTTTATTTAAATGTGCAAATGTTAAACAAAAGAAATATCCCCGACGCCTCCGCGACATTAAAAAAATAAGAGCCAGTGTTCTTAAAACAAACAAAAACAAAATAAATACAATTCCGCCTCTTTTAGACATAAAACATTAACTAACAATAGTATAATGAGAAACTCCTGTGTTTAAATGTGCAAACAATAAACAAAAGAAATGTCGCGGAGGCGTCGGGGATATTAACAAAATAAGAGCCAGTGTTCTCAAACAAAATAAATACAATTCCGCCTATTTTAGACATAAAACATTAACTAACAATAGTATCAGAAACTCACTTCTGTGTTTAAATGTGCAAACAATAAACAAAACAAATGTCGGAGGCGTCGGGGATATTAACAAAATAAGAGCCAGTGTTCTCAAACAAAATAAATACAATTCCGCCTATTTTAGATATAAAACTTTAACTAACAATAGTAAACACAAAACAATAACACGTTATAGGCCTCGGTCTGACTAAAGGCTACGGTGGTTAGGAGGCTATAGCTTACTTAACCTACTGGTTTTTGTTGAGGAAAATTAGCATGTTAACATGCTCGGGGGTGAGACGTGAACGGAGCCGAGTGACGGTCAGTCCAGCGGCTGAAAAGACCCGCTCTGACGGGACCGAGGTGGCGGGGATGCAGAGATAGCGTCTAGCTAATTTAGCCAGCCTGGGAAACTTTCCACCGTTCACTTTCCACCAATCAGTCGGGCTGCACTCCAGAGGTGGGGGTATGTCCCTCAGAAAGTTCTGAGTCTCTGTTTCAATGCCAGTGTCCTGTGGGGTAGATGAGTATTGCTCCCCCAGGAGAAGTGCCATCGCAGAAACGTGCGTAGTGGCAGTGACAGTTGTGGGACTTCCCCGGCATGACAACACCGCCTCCTCTCTCCCAGTCTGTGGGATAGCCGCCTCACCTGCATCAATTGCCTCTCCCAGTTCAACCAGTTTAGCATTAGCAATTAGTCTCTGTGGTGGCGAAAGAAAGCTCAAATGCTTGTGACGGGGATCCAGCATGGATGCAATCATTGGGGCGGATGTCACAAACTCGTCAGACCAAACCTGTATAAATAAATTATAGAAAAATGTCGGATGATCGATAAAAAACGTTTGAAAATATGCCATATCTAAATAAGCAAAGCACATAAGCGACATTTAGCTATGCCTATGTCAGTCTCGTCATCAGCGGCTATTTATTATGAGTGTCATGTCAACTAATTAGTTAGTTTACCTTCATTCTGTTGCTGAGGGAGGACTTCACTTTGGTCTTGAATTCGGTTACTCTGGTCTCGTCTCCTTCTCTCCGCATGAGATGGGTGTTGATGAGGCTGAAGCTTACTGGATAAATGTTTGAGATGGAGACGTCCTTCTCGGCAGACATGGCAGTTGTGACACACTTAAGTGCTGCTAACACAGGCTGTGCGTCCTCCATGAGCCGCCAGTGCTCATCCTTCAGCTCCAGGACCCTGGCATCTTGAAGCTTGGTCAGGGTTCTGTCCGAGAGGACAGCAACAACAGCCCAGCGCTGCTCCACAAGTCGCTCAAACATCTCACAGACTGAGTTCCACCGTGTTTTGCACGATTGAATAAGCCGGTGGGTGGCGAGGCCCATTTGCTCCTGCTTCTCCTTAAGCGCATTGGTTGCCACAGTGCTGTGATTAAAGTGGCTAACGAGTTTACCAGCTGCAGAGATGACCCGATGCAGGTATAGAGCAAACCCGTCATTTATGGCTAATTGGAGAGTATGTGCAAAGCAAGCAACAGACACCCAGCTGACTCTGGTGGGATTGTTGGCAGCCGTAATGTTGGCCGCGTTGTCGTGGACGCAGGCGATAACTCTGGCTTCAAATCCCCACTGCTCTACAGCTTCATTCATCTTCTCAGCGAGAAGGTCGGCAGTATGCCGGCCTGGAAGGCTTTCAGTGAGCAGGACCGCTGAATTCATTTGCCAGTTGTCGCAAATGTAGTGGCATGTGATAGTGATGTAGCTCTCCGCTGTTAAAGCGGTCCAACAGTCTGTTGTTATAGCAACACTAGCTGCTGTGGCTAACTTGTTTAGGAGCTCCTGTTTTCGCTCCTTGTAGTGGGTTTCTATGACCCTGGTGATAGTGCGCCGTGAGGGAATCTGATACGCTGGTTCAAGTAAACTAACCACATCTCTAAATCCTTTCCCCTCGACGACACTTGTGGGGAAGATGTCCACTTCAATCATTTTGGCGATACTTTCTGTGATTTTCTCCACCCGCTTCGCATCACAGCTCCTCCGGTTTAAAACTGAGGTGATGGTGGGCTGAACGGAGGATTCAGTGCCTCTTAACACGCTGGGATGAAGGCTCTTTAAGTGGTACATCATCGGAGTTGTTGTCGTGTTGTACTTGTAAACCGTGTCGCAGTGTATACAGTGAGCGGACTCGTTTTTTATCTCAAAATGGTCCCACACCGGACTTCGTTTCGCGCGCTTCATGTTGTTATCTTTGTGAGTGAGCAGCTCGCAGGAAGTTTTCTCTGCTGTCGCGACTCCTTACGCTATATCGCCCCCTGCTGGTAGGATGTTTTATTACCGATCATCGATAAGAAAAATACGAAATCGACAAAATCCTTAACGATCAATTATCGATCATCGATTAATCATGCCCATCCCTAATTCAGACAATAAGGATCTTACTTCTGACCAAAGTTTTTTTACCGCTGGGCATTCCCAGAGTAGGTGCAACAATGTACCTCGCTTGCCACATTCATGCCAGCATAAGTCTCTGTGTTTATTGTCCATCTTGGATTTTGTAACAGGGGTGATGTAAGCTCTATTGAGAATTTTGAACTGTATGATCCTGAATCTTACACATTTAGAAGAGAACATAGCTGACTGCCAAATGGAGTTCCATTGCAAAGCAGACAGAGAGATATTCAAGGCATGCTCCCAGGACAGTTGGACAGGAGAATAGGTATTCGGGGCAGCCCTAGATAATAATTTATAAATGTTAGAGACCACACCTGATGATATGATTGCTTTCTTGAGGCGCTGGTCCTCTTCCATACATGAAGCAGGCATGGCTCCCTCCTTACATTTTGTACTAATAATAGATGCTAGTTGTGCATATGATAGAAAAGATGAGCCTGAGAGACCATACTGATTTTTGAGTTGTTGAAATGGAAGGGTTTGGTCTCTGTATATCTGTCCAATTGTAGTAATACCAGCCTTCTGCCAGATATTATTACTTAAAGTGCCTCCTCCTGCATAAATACAGGGGTTACTCCAAATGGGGCAAGATGGTAAAGAGAGCCCCTCTATGTTGAGTCTCCTGTGCAGTTGCTTTACAATAGAGCATGAAAAGCGGATGATGGTATTATCCATTGAGGGTGGTGGTTTTGGGCAGTACCACATTGATGCCAGAGATATGTTTTCGTTTACAGACATGATGGATTGCTCCAGCCATTGCCAACTGCCTACCGAAGAGGCACTTTTGTACGCCCACGATAATGGATACTTTGCATTGAAGGACAGATAATACTGGAATACATCTGGGACTCCCAAACCTCCCATTGATCTTGGAATGATCAACTTATTATGTGCGATTCTGGGTTTCTTATTATTCCAAAGGAACTGAGTGAATAGGGATTTGATATCTTTAAACCATTTTAGTGGGAATTCAAGAGGGATAGAGGAGATAATATGAGATGTACGTAAATGTTTTGACTTTAAGAGCCAGCATGGTCATCTCCTCTGTTTAAACACGCTATTATGGGACAAAATGGGATGCTATCCAAACACTATCAGAAGAATATCGTCTACCTAACGCACGAATGTCGCTTTTTCTCGTCGTAATCCACACACAATGTCTTTTTGAAAACAGAAAAAAGTAACCACTGAAAGCTTCAAACTCCTCAGGCCTTTTCCTTGAAAAAGGACTTTTTTAAAACAGCCTTACACTGTTGTTAACACAAAACACTCACTCCAATAACCTTAGCTTCACACTTTGGCTGTGTCTTTGCCTCAAGCAGTCCCGACTGCTTAATGGCCTAAAACCATTCACGTTAACTTAAAACGCAACAAAAGACACCTATTTAAGTGATTGGCCTCTGGTCGACATGTAATAACAGACAAACGAATAGCATGCAGGGTTAAATAGAACAAAATAAATTGAACTCACCCTGCCTGTAACAAAGCAACGCCACGTGTGGTAGAATACCAATGTTTATCAATTTAGGCTTGTTTTAACTTAAATTTAGGCAGTCTTTCTCAGGAGTCCAACTTACCAGACAGACACACACTCCTATTGTTCACTATGTAATCCATTGAAGATTTTGAATAAACAGGTACTTCTTTACCTTTCTGTATGGGCCCGAGTGTATGTCTGCCAGCATTGTTCAAGCTCCTTTGAAAACTGCAACTGCTCTCCCGGTGAAACGAGATCACGTCCGGGTCCCCAATTGTTAAATATGTTCTTTATTCTCGCGTCCAGGAGAGAAGCTTTAAAATGAGACTAAATGGAGTCTCTGAAAAGATTCAAATGGGATACTTTAATTAAAAAAGGCGCGGTAGTGTTACAGACAGAATATT
The DNA here is from genome assembly GCF_949606895.1 of Notothenia rossii. NCBI lineage: Eukaryota > Metazoa > Chordata > Actinopteri > Perciformes > Nototheniidae > Notothenia > Notothenia rossii. The sequence continues at coordinate 60,211,357 of NC_136902.1, forward strand.
GTTCAGGCAGAAAACAGCTGTGATCTGGCTCTCATGAGAAAGAGAAGAGAGCGAATCCCTCATCTGGTGCTGCTATATATATCCTCTGCTGGCTCCTCCCCGCCAGCCGGCTCGCCTCGTCTCTAATGTCCGTTGTTGCATTTAAACAGAGGATTGGTACTTTTCACATTCAATATATGGTTAACCCGCCTTTTCTCCTCATATTCTCTTTCATCACTTTTCATGTAACACATTCTAAACGCTTTAATCAATACTCCAAAATATACAGAAAATACTTCACGGCTGGTTTGGTTTCCGGATGTTGTCACATGCTACTCTCGCCTGTAAACAATAATGTATTCAAATAAACTGTACTTTCATTTAATATTCAGCATGGTAGTATCTCGACATCTATAGTTGTAGTGTTAAATCAGTAAGTTTCGGTTTTCACCACACCATGTCATTTCGATACTCAATTCACCTCTTTAGGAAATCGTATATTAGCCACATGCTAAATGCTAACCGTAGATGAAGGATTTTCAGAATAAAAGCTTAACTTCTTGTGCACAAGAATTTCTGGTTTTTCAGTATAAAAGAGCATTTAACTTGACAGTATGTTTAAACTACATTATATCATCAAAACATTGATTTTAAATTTCTAACAGTTTGGTCTGTAAAATGTGCAAAAGTAAAAGAATGGGAGATAAATATCCCAAAGTCTCCACATTTTATTATATTTTTTATGTGTTTCTGGTCCTCTTTCAGTTGAGACAGTGTAGAAGATGAAGGATGTGTCAGGATGTAGAGCTCTTGTGTGAACATTGGATAAAGCCAGGTTCATATTCTTGTTTTATGTTGTTGACATATTAGAGTCAAAGGTTTGCACAGAGCGAAATATCTTTGTGTTGTGCCAGAAATCATAAAATACTACATTAAAAAAGTCATTTCGTGCATTTGTCTACTGATAAAGTGTAATATAGATAATGTACAGGCTTTCAGATTGCTGTAGTTCACTAAACAGAGACATTAACGACATGGAGTTGGTGTTGAAAATGTCAGAAAAAGTGAAAGAACGGGAGATAAATATCCCCAAAATTGTATTATATTTTTTGTGTGTTTGTGGTCCTCTTTCAGTTGAGACACTGAAGGTGAAGGATTCTTCAGGAAAATACCAAACACTGGATGTCTTTTAGTCGCCAACATGTGTTTTCGAGACACTGATATTAACGGGGAAATCCTGCAGGACTCAAATGCCTCGTCTCTGTTCCCTTAAACCAGTGGTTCTCAAACTTTTTCTGTCAGGCCCCCCCTTTGGAGAAAAAGTCGGGCCCCCCCAACACAAATAGTCAGGCTCAGTGGCGGCGCCAGAGATTTCTTTTGGTGGTGCTGTGGGGTAGCTTGACGTTTCATAGAGTGCGCTCAAACATTTAGGGTTTCCCATTGATGTACCGGTCGCTACAGTGGAATTTTCTACTGCAACATTCCCCACGCAAATACACAATGTACCCGCGACTGTTACAATGAAGGCTCGATAATCAGCTCAAGGCATATAGGTGTAAGCAGGGGTAAAGTGCTATTTGTATAGGTGGTGTGTGGACCTCACATAGGGGGGTCCGGGGGCAAGCTCGCCCGGGTAGATTTTTAAATATCGAAGTTAAAAGCATCAATCTGGTGCACGTTGAGAGCAAAATGAAGAGATCTATGGATACATCTCTCAACACCCATATGAAACAGAACTGTAAACAGATTTCCTATTCCTTTATGGATATTTTAGAAATCACTCCCTTTTAAACTTTATTCTTTTTTGAATGTCATATAGTATTTCATATCTGTTTTTAATTGATTCTCTTATTTTTTCATAACTATAATGATCATATAAACGTGTGCCTCGGAAATAATTGTTTACATTAATGGTGACCAAAACGTTTGAGACCCACTGAGATAACACTGAGAGAGTCCTTTAGCTCACTGAGGCTCTCAGTCTGACAGGAGAGGGCTCTCCTCCACCTTGTTGTTGAAAAAACTCATTTTATCCGTTAGCGTAGCTCGCTAGCACCAGAAACTAACAACAACGATTTCCGGTACCGGTGTACTCTCTCTCTCTCTCTCGCTCGCGCACGTACACAAAATGGCTCGTTCCACACACACACACAGAGCCAAGCTTTAATGAAACACAGAGACCCAGACGTAATAGTACTGTATCATATTATTTTCAAATCAATAATTTTTCAAAATATGTTTTAAAAAAAATAATTTTAATAACCATTTTTCCTCCTGGTCTCTCGCGCCCCCCTCTGTCATGCCTCACCCCCCCCCCCCCCCCCACACACACACACACTTTGAGAACCAATGTAATCATTACATGGTTTAAGACCAAAGTATATTGTTGAACTCCTACATAATTACGAGCCATCAAGGTGCCTCAGGTCTTCAGGGACGGGTCTGCTATCGGTTCCGAGAGTAACAACAAAACATGGAGAGGCAGCATTTAGCTATTATGCCCCGACACTCTGGAACAAACTACCCAAATCATGCACGTCCGCAGAAACGCTTACTAATTTTCAAATTGAGACTAAGGGTGCATTCACACCTAATAGTCCGTTTTTTGATGCGCACCAGACGACAGTTTGTTACATTGTTTCATTGTTCAGAAGGTTCGGTTTGCGTTCACAGGGCCAAAACTCAAACGGATTATAGACTTTAAACACAAGTCATGTGCACGGAAATGCTGTTCAACCATTGGTCAGACATTAAGGGGGTAAAAACGCAAATCCCGGCAATTTCTACCGGAGCCTCCGCTTTGGGGCATCGGTTTCAAAAAAACATATTCTCTGTATAGTTAGATCCCCCCTTCATGAATATGGATTGTGGGGGTGAATTATTTCTCAACTCATCTGTTTAATTAATATTAAGCCTTAAAGTTATGCATATATTAGAGCGTGGTCACATTGAGTGACGGCTCTGTGAAGTTACTGCTGCTGCAAGCTTCTTGTCTCTCTGCTAGCTGCTCCACGTGAAGCTACTGGGACTCTGCCTGCTTAGTTCATCCAGGTAACACAACTTGAAGCCGGCCGTGGTTGTTTGTTCTTCATGCTTATATATCGGACTATTGTGACCCGCTCTGCGGTTAAAACAGACGGTGCATGAATGCGGTTTTGCGGTAAATGAAATTCGAGTACTTTATTTATGTGTTAATGAATTTAATCAGCTACATAATGACTGTTAAGGCTTGGGTTAGCTTGTAAGCGAGTGGTAGCTACATGGGTGCTAACGATGCTAATAGTAGCCTCCAAGTTAAAATCATAGACTATGCATCGGTGAAAGTGGTTTGGATTTCTTGCAGGTACTATAATGCTACCCCGACCTTCATTGGTTCATATTGTTCTCCTCCCGCCCCCAGCTTCATGCATCCCTGAACACAAACTTCACATTTTTAATGCCTTTATGGGGTAGAAATTAGAAACACTTGACAATATGTATAGTCAATTATTTATTTTCAATTGTGCATACAACTTGTGTCAAAACTTAACAGACCATTAGCAAGGCATGTTGAGGGACGTAAACTACACACTTTTCCACATTTTCCACAGAGGGCTGAAGTAGCTCTCCTCTTCTGTGTACCGGCAAGCCATGCAGCTTATGAGTGAGCTGCTCTTCTTCCTTTGCCCAGCCAGGTCTTCACATAAGGCAGTGGATCCCACTGTCTGCATGGTGGTCCCACAGAGCTGATGAAGAGGAGATTTGCTGCATTTTTTGTTGTAAGTTTGCTCCTATACTCAGTTGTGATGTTATTCATTGTGCTGAACCCCCGTTCACAGTCAGCATTGCTTGGAGACAGTGTGTCCACTGCCATGAGCAACTTCTTCATTTTGTTGGGAATGTTTCTTCCTCCACTGGCCTTGTATTCTGTGAATCCAAGATGGGCCTCATTATCTCCAAATCGAGGATTGTCATGGTCCCAGTTGTCAGGGTTGAGGACTGCCATTTGATTGATAAGGCTGTTATAAGCCTCTTTTCGGTTGGCTGCAACACTGGCCTGTGCTCTGTTTGCTGTGGTTGTGAAGAGTCTTTCTTTCATATTGTCTGCCACTGCTCGGATGAACTGAGCAGAGTCAATGATGGGAGACCTGCCAACTCTTAACTCCTCTCCCTTGAATTCCATCACTTCCTCTGCCTGACTGGCATCAACTGCATGTTGTCCTGGGTAGCGATTGAAACTTTCTATGCGTTTGACATACGTCGTCATGATGTCATGGGCCTTTGGGAGTGTGATCTTCCTGTTCTGAAGAATTTCTGACAAGTTCTTAAGTTCAGTCAGAACATCTGCCATCAGTGCAAGACTTTTCAGGAAGTTGATGGAGCACAACTTAGAAAGCAGACCTTTGAATTTGGCCCTCTCTCTGCTGTCCCTTGTATCATCCTCTGATGCCTCACGGAAATGTTGTGCCAAGGCTGGATAAGACTGCCAAACTGCAGAGACTGCCCTCCATGAAGAAGCTACCCAGCGAACACTGAACACTTTTCCAATCCTCCTGAGGGCGATGTCCAGGTTGTGAGCACATTCACTCAGCTGCCGCATGTTTTTTGGTGACTGGCTATATAATGAATATAGGCTGTCCATGAATGCCTGGAAGTCCTTTGTTCCCCCTGTCACATCCAGTGTCTGGTCAACAGCAAGCTCCAGTCTGTGATTAAGGCCATAGTATGATGACTGGGAAGTCATCCTGGAGCAACTTCCCAACACCTGACTTCACTCTCAGTATGACACTGGCCCAGGGGTCTGCAACCTTTTTGACCAAAAGAGCCATTTTGCTCCTTTTTCCCAAAATATGTTTTGTCTGGAGCCGCAAAACATATTTCATAGCAAATAAAGTTGTATTTATTGTTATGTCAGACAAAAACTACATTTTTTTTTGCATTTATTAGGCTATTTATAACATTATATAAAACTGTTAACCTCTAATAAGAAACAAAGAACTCCTATAAGGAGAATTAAAAAATAATACACAGGCCTACCTTAAAATAAATTAAACACAGCACTTGGGGAGTCCTCTGCACATTTGAAGGAAAACATTTTTTAAAAATGGGCCCACTTTGAAATAAATAAAACATATAGCTGCACCCTAAAAAGAGTTAAAGGTAGGGTAGGTAAGAATGGAGAAACCAGCTTGAGTGCGCTAGAATTTGAAAATACACAACCGGAACAAATATGCCTGTTCCTTCAGACTTTCTTACAGAGTCCCTCCTCCAACATACACGAACGTGCATCATCAATGAGGCCACGAGATAGATTTGTGCACAGATCGAAGGCTGACAGGCAGGTAGGCCATCCAGTTATTTTAGTCCGTTGTTACTGTTTTTTAAACAGTGTGAATGAAACGGCAGCTCTCTCCCCCCTCCCCCCCTGATATTTCTTCTCCAGCAGCTAAATTAACTGTATGTTACCATCAGTGCTTGAATTGGAATAAAAAAGGTGCCAGTACTCTAAATCAGCAACAAGTATTTGGCACAAAGTCATAGTATATCCTATAATGCTGGTGGGTTTGTCTCTTTACTGTATATTTTAGAAAGGCTCACTGTACTTAAACAAAATGACTCAGGGTGCATCTGAGATTAGAGGGGGTGCAGTGGTAAATTGCTATTTTTATAAGTGGGGAGTGGACCTGACACCCTCTAGTCTAGGGGGGTCCGGGGGCATGCTCCCCCGGGAACATTTTTTTTTTAAATATTGAAGTTAGATGCATCAATCTGGTGCACTTTGAGAGCAAAATGAAGAGATATATGGATACCTCTCAACATCCATAATGAAACAACTGTAAACAGATTTACTTTTTCTTTATGGATATAAAAGAAAGTAAAGATTGACTCCTACTGGCTGGTTAAATGACTCCTCGTCCCTGAGGCCACTACCAGTTTTTTGTGCCATTTTGCTGGATTTATTTGTCAATAGCGTTGCTGCACAAAGTGATAGCTCTCTAGTTTAAATCTACTACCCAAAAAGAAACATATGGAGATGGGTTACTATTTAAAAAAAATTACAAATCTATTTGGGAACAGTGGGGCCGGGCCTCAAATCCTATAGGGGGGTCCGGGGGCATGTTCCCCCGGTAAGATTTTTTTTTAAATGTTGGACTTAAATGCATCAATCTGGTGCATTTTGAGGGGGAAATAAAGAGACTACACCCATATGAAACAAAAATGTATACATTTAAATAATCATAAAATGATAAGTACATGGCCATAACCAATAACATACAATATCCAATATGAAAAAACATTGAAACTTGTTTATTTATTTGTTTTTGGTTCATTTATAGTTGTGAGTGTGTCTGGGCTCCTGAATCGGCCTCTCCTGTCTCCCTCCTCTTTGAGGCAACAGCAAAGACTAGTTTTAGCTCTCAACAAGTTTATCTTACCTTTTTTCACCTAGTTAACATTTTGTTTGTATTATTCATGCATATTTTACTAATCACTACCCCCTGAAATGGAAATATGTGTTTACATAAATGGTGACCGAACCGTTTGAGACCCACTGAGATAACTTAAACTAAGTTAACTATCTAAAGACTCAGAGAGTAATTTACCTCACCAGAGCTGTAGTTATCAGCCTCTCAGTCTGACAGCAAAGGACTCTCCCTCCACCTTGTTGTTGAAAAAGCTCCTTATATCCGTTAGCGCAGCTAGCTAGCACTAGATGCTAACAACAATACACGTAACCGGTGCGCGCGCTTTCTCGCTCGCTCGCGCCACACATACACCAACACACACCCTCCCGAGCTTGAATGACACACAGAGACCAATCGAGGGCATTAGTATGATCTGTATGAAAGTGGCAATGTCGGCAGGCCACGTCATGTAGACAGCCAGTCACCCTCTGTGAGGCAGAGTCAGACCCCCATTTGCGCTGCGTTGCGTTTACAATATATACGTATATTGCCGGCGGCTGAGTACCGGCATTTTGGTACTCAGTAAGAAGTGCCGGTACCACATGGGTAAAAATCAGAAGTGCCGGTACCGCGTACCGGTGAGTACCGGCCCAATTCAAGCACTGGTGACCATAGACTGTAAGTGACAAGCTTACAGTTAGTGACGTAACAACACCATAAAAGCTGGTGGGTTGAAAGCAATACGGGAGGTAAAAATAACTAGAATAATTGTGATTTATTTATTGTGGCTTTTATGTTTTTAGGTATAAAATGTTATGTAATTCAGGCTTATAGTTCACCCTTCTCTAAAAGCCTTCAACAATGACAATATTCATAGTAATTTAATAAATCCTTCCAACACACATTGTAAAAAATAGCCTACTGTAAGTTAAGAAATCATTTCAAAATGTACGTCTTCTGATGTAAGAACAATAACATTATAAATAGTAACATAGCTGAACATGGTATTGCACATTTAGCTTTGAGTGTTACTGACCTGAGATGTTTTTATTACATGAATTAAGGTGACTGAGGCTTTTTAACATACAGGGATGCAAACTCATCAGGTACGAAAAAGGTGACAAGGATCCGAGCCCCCGTTTCCCCCACCCCACGGAATATCGGCTTTAAAATGAGGTATAACAGAGGATTTTAGCAGTCAGAACAACTAAAGCAGCAGTGTTAATAATAACAGAAACGCCAAAGAGTCACATCTAATAGAAATATATAAAAGCATTTATTTTAAACTGTGTAGCAGTCAGTTTATAATTTTGGCAGCACTGTTGAGCATTTTGAAAAATGTATTTTCATGCCTCTGTGCAAGGCTTAGTCTTTCTATCTTTATAGCCACATGGTGTAAAGTAACTAAGTTCATAAACTCAACAAGTACTATACTTGGGCACAATTTTGAGTATTTCAATGTTTTGCTACATTGTTCTTCTACCCCACTACAGTTCAGAGGTACATGCTGTACTTTTCCTCCACTCCATGTATGTAATACCTTTAGTTACTTTACAGATGTGGATTAATGATGTGAAATATAATCAAGTGTTAATTCCGACTTTAGTTCCACCTGGAGTAAATCCACAAGCTACCCTGCAGTATACAAAGTCATTCAAACTAGCTGCACCTTTACCAGCTTTGAGAACACTTTCATGATCAATAATTATAAAACATATCATATCTATTATTCTGAAATGGACCAATCTGCACAATGACTACTTTTACTGTCGCTACTTTCACTATATTTTGATGATAATACTTTTCTACTTTTACTTGAGGAACATTTTGAATGCAGGACTTTTACTGTAACAGAGTATTCCTACACTCTGGGACTATTACTTTTACTCAAGTACAAGATCTGAGTACTTCTACTTTTACTCAAGTACAAGACCTGAGTACTTCTACTTTTACTCTAGTACAAGATCTGTGTGCTTCTACTTTTACTCAAGTACAAGATGTGAGTAGGCTACTTCTACTTTTACTCTAGTACAAGATCTGTGTGCTTCTACTTTTACTTAAGTACAAGACCTGAGTACTTCTACTTTTACTCAAGTACAAGATCTGAGTACTTCTACTTTTACTCAAGTACAATATATATATATACTTATACCACCTCTGTTTATAGCCTATGAAAAAAACTATTAGAAATAGAAGGCTAAAGCTAACGTTAGCAGATAATGACAATGTATGCTAGCTAGCTAGCTCAACGATTCCTTAAATAATATTGCCACAGAAAAACTTTTCAGTTCACATCACATTCTGCCGCTCCGACAGGGAGCTCTGCTTTGAACACCTGAACGGCCCGTTCTAACAGCTGTTCACCAGCAGTCCAGTCTGTGCCACAGTGACTCCGGACGCACAGTTAACATTAACGAACGCACCCGTAGGTAATGTAGCTGCTGAAGCTAGACCATCATCTCGGAGCAGTAGAGCCTTATTATACATCCATGAGCAGAGCCGACAGGCAGGAAGACTCGAGCATACAGCTCGTACTTCATTATAATATATAAAAAAAGAAAACCATGCGTGTCATGATGGCACATAACAGCTCACGGCCACAGATTACTCCGGGTCCCAGACCCCCACATACCCCAAAAATATTTTTATTGCAGATCTACATGAATCACACAAACGACTTATTTTGGATTCAAAACGGCGAATTTTGCAGAAAGGTGACTAGTTTGCATCACTGAACATAGACAGAGCACAACTGAAACATAACATCTGAAACGATGTAACAACATAATAAACTTTTTGGGGATGTTTGGGATGTGAGGAGTGAGGGACACGGCTTAGAACGGGCATGTCGCCTGGCAGGACAGGAGAGTGTGTGCACCAGTCTGCCTTGATCTTTGAATTCATGTCCGTGACACTCACTGCTGCCCACAGCTGTTTTATAGAAGGAAAACCTCCTTCACTTCATGAAAGTGTTTTAACCACACCACCTCTACACACACATGACGGGTGTTATTTTCCCCATAAGGAACAAGTCGCTGCAAATTATCCCGCTTATTACACGGCCACATTCTCAACAAAGTAACGACATGACTCCCAATATTAATTGAAATGCTTTTATGGATTTAGAAAATGTTTTTATTGATTTAAAAAATAGTTGTATGTAGTGATTTAAAAAATAGTTGTATGTATTGATTTAAATTGACATGCATCCGCTAAGAAAAATAGTCCGTTGTTACAGTTTTTTAAACAGTCTGAATGAAACGGCAGCTCTCAGCTGTGTATTTACACAACTAATGGCCCATCAACCACAGCTCTCTCCCCCCCTCCCCCCTTGATCTTTCTTCTCCAGCAGCTAAATTAACAGTAGGTTACTCGGAGTGACAAGCTTACAGTTAGACACAACACTGTCATTGCAAGTGACCCTCAGTTAGTTGACTTTTATGTTCAACTGCTAAATTCGTTACTGATAAAAAAAAGGGCTTCTACTGTACCTAATTACCTTAACACTAGAACCGCCAGAGGTTTTTGTATAGGCCTACCTAAACCCGTCAAATCCCGCTATTAGAATGCAATTTTTAACAACATAGGGTGCTACATAACACACTTTCAGGAAAAGTCACGGACTGGGAGACTTTAATATTTTATTGAAAAAAAGTTACATTGCACACACACAACACACATCACACAAATTGACCCGATTGGCGGTTGTAGTGTTAAATAAACTCACTAATTAATGAAACCAGTTCAATACGCATTATTCTTATTCTTATCATTCTTTATGAGCGCAGAAATAGTCTTAAAATCAGATCTGTTTTTTAAATGAAATCTGACGGCAGGCAGTTAGCTCTGATCACCTATGATAAATACGCCGCACCTAATCGCTGGCCATTCAGCCACAGACACTGTTCGAAATGGGGGGGAGCTAGGGGGAGCTTGGCTCCCCCGAAGAGGGAGGGAGCTCCCCTGAAGGCTGACTTTGAGATAAATAGGGGGAGCCCAAAACAATCGTGCATATTTGTGTCACACAGATTAGAAATGTTGAGTTTCTGTAAATAACAGTTCTTGAAATAAATAATAGTTATTGTTCATTACAGTTTCTGAATATTTGTTTTATATTTGTGAATATGTCTGGGTGTTGCCATCTGTACGTGGCGGCGCTGCATTCTTACTTACGTTGCTATGGTTATGGCGGTGATGCCGGCGCGGTATTTGAAATGTTCATATCGATATTTTTTTAACTCTGGCTTTTTAATAAAAAATATGGCAAAACAAAAACAGCCAAGCGTCACAGCTTTTGGATTCACGAGCAAAGAAGCGAAGGAGTCTAAAAATGACAACGGGAACGGAAAACAACTTTTAGTTGGCCGGCTGTAAGCGGCGTTAGGGTCGAGCTTGACAGCTCCACACGAGGGAGAGGCCTGCCGATGCGGAGCCTGAAGAGGCTTCAACAACGGCCACATCCGCCGGCATAGTGACACCGTCTGTATTAATAGAAGAGTGTTTTTATAGCAATTGATCGCATCCGCGCTGCTGCGCCAGTCAACAGAGCGCGCGTGTGACATATTTAGTAGCAGGATGTGCTCTGAAAAATAGGGCTCCCCGAAAGCAAATGGGTAATTCGAACACTGACAGAGCTCCCTCTATACAAATCAAACTGTAGACGGTGTGAAAGCACCTATTATTTAAAATAATGGTCGGAAGGTGACCTGTGAGCCTTCTGAATTACCGTGGGACAGCACATTCTAAACTAAAATGTTCAATCAATAAAGTAACATCTTATCTTATCTTAATAATATCTTCATATCAATAATAATAATAAATCATACAGTATGTGTCCGAAAGGGAGCAGGAGGAAGCAAACACAAAAATATACAAAAAATATACTGCATATTAAAGCAAACGATTGTAAAGGTAAAAGTGTGAGCATAACAAATAAAGAAGTGTAATGTAAACATTTACATTATAATGATGATTATTTAATATATAAAGACTATATGTTACGGCTGCTGCCTTCCTGGTCGTCTGAGTGTTTTCAGCTGTGTGTTCTATCTAAATGAGCTGTGCGGTTGACCTCCCGGCATTGGCTGCCATCTCCTGGTCCGCCCCTGAAGGTTGCGATTGGAGCACACCGGGCCCGACGCACTCCAATCGCAGCGCACAGCCGGCGCACACCTGCTGGAGATTACTACAAAGCTTGGGGACAATCATCATTTTGGAGGCTCTGTATGTGGACAGATGCCTCTCGCTACTTGCTCTCTGTTCTGGGGTTAAACTTGTGTGGTTAGTTAGAGTGTAGAGTAGCTTAGTTAGTGTTTAGAATAGTTTAGGATTCGGTGACGGTTGCCTGTAGTTTAGTTGTGGTGTTGTATAGATTCTCTGTGTTAGTTGTACCACTTTTAGAGTGAGGTTTTGTTTTGTTCTTTATTTAGTATAGTATTTATTTTCCCTGTATGTCTTTAGACTCCCCTTTTTGAGTCCTCCTTTAGTTGGTTATTTGTCAACCTGTGCCCTTTTGGCCCTTTTGGTTGTTTCAGGCTGCTTGCCTGCCATTTTGTTCACAGCTGTTTTAAATAAACACTTATTAATACCAATTCCATACTGGTGTGTGTTGCATTCCTCTTCCCCTAGTTTGGGACGTAACATACATGGGGGGCTCGTCCGGGATATTAACTACTTTCCTGGGGTTATAAGTGGTTGTGTATAGCTAAAAACAATTTGGTAAGGTTTGATTGCAGTTTTAGCTGAGTATGGCAACTTTTGATTTGGAGTCGTTTTTGGTCTGTCCTTCTCATGAGCAGTTAGTTCAGTGTCGTAGAAACGACTTATATGAGATAGCGCAACATTTCGGTCTCCCAGTGGCAAAACAATTGTTAAAAAAAGAGTTAAAGGCTCTGGTGGTGGATGAGTTGGTGGAAAGGGGTTTTCTGATGCGGCCTGCACAAGCTGAGCTCACTGTGCCAAATGACCGTGCTAAACCAGAGGGTAGTGGCAGCGAGGGGGGCGAGCCGTGTGAAGCACTGCTCAGGCCGCCTCGTAAATGTCCACCCTCTCCGGTTGGTAGTACAGATTCCCGGGAAGGGAATAAACTTAAAGTCCGCCTCGCCCGACTTCAGTTGGAGGCAAAAGACAGGGAGCAAGACAGGCAGTTTCAGTTGGAGCTAAAGAAAATCGAGGCAGATAAGGAAGTCCAGATACGGATTCGTCAGCTGGAGCTAGACTCCCAACTGCGCGCATCCGGTGCTTTTGACTCTGCCGGAAGAAACTTGTCATCTCCACCTCCTCCACCTGCCTTTGACGTGAGTAACCATATTTCGCTAGTGCCAACATTCTGTGAGACTGAGGTGGATGCCTATTTTGGCGCATTCGAGAGCATTGCTACAGCATTGCGGTGGCCGGTTGAAGTTTGGGCTCTGATGGTAACGTGCAAATTACATGGAAAAGCTCGGGAAGCAGTTGTGGCTCTCACGTTAGAGGACAGCCTGCAGTATGACTCAGTAAAAGGTGCCATCCTCGGAGCGTATGAGTTAGTTCCTGAAGCTTACCGGCAAAAGTTTAGACACGATAGGAAGAGTCCTGATCAAACGCACGTAGAGTTCGCTAGGAAAAAGGGAATGTGTTTTGCTAAGTGGATTGCTTCATGTAATGCTACGGATTATTCTTCTCTGAGAGAATTGATCATGTTGGAGGAGTTTAAGAAGTGTTTGCCTGATCGCATTGCGGAGTACGTGAACAAACAAAGGGTAAACTCTCTCTCTGCTGCCGCTGTGTTAGCTGATGAGTATGTGCTGATGCATAAAACTGTGTTTTCCCCTGTCTCTACGGAGAGATCCCGCCGTGTGTCAGCCGCACCATTTACTCAGCCAGCAAATGTGTGTAACGTGAACAGAGAAGAGAGGGAGTGTTTTTACTGTCATAAACCTGGACATGTCATCGCCAATTGCGCAGCTCTGAAACGCAAGGAACAGCGGCAGAATATATCCCCGCCTAAAGGCATTGGCCTGGCTACACGCGCACGCGCACAGGCAAGTAAATGTGACCCTGATGTTTCATTAGCTGATCCTGTGATTGTGCCTGGGCCTTCAGAGGAAGCTGTGTCCGAGGAGAAGCCAGAAATTGTGGCTCCCCCTCCTCCTCGTGAGGATGTCGCGAGACTGGCGCAACACGCCGGCTCAGACAAGCCTCTAGACTTCTCGACACTCCCGGTAACCCAAGAGAGTCAGCTCGTGTATCGGATCTTAGTGTTAGTGTTGGCTCTACAACATGCTAATATTGATGTTGGACCCAGCCTTTGGCCAATTGTGATGTGTACATGTTACGATCCATTCATATTCTGCCCTAGCGTGTCCACGCACAATCAGCGTCTCCTGCAATGGGCTCTGATTGTGCGGGACTACAGCAGTAGACACCCGTCATTAAAGGGTTCAGAGAATGTGTTGGCCAATGCTTGTCCAGGTTGAGTTTGAGATGTTAGTGTGTCCAGGTTGAGTTGTGATGAATGTGTGTTATTAGGAATTTCGTTAGAGTGCTTAGGTTCACAAAACCTGTGGGTTTGTGTCTTAAGGGGGGGAGTGTTACGGCTGCTGCCTTCCTGGTCGTCTGAGTGTTTTCAGCTGTGTGTTCTATCTAAATGAGCTGTGCGGTTGACCTCCCGGCATTGGCTGCCATCTCCTGGTCCGCCCCTGAAGGTTGCGATTGGAGCACACCGGGCCCGACGCACTCCAATCGCAGCGCACAGCCGGCGCACACCTGCTGGAGATTACTACAAAGCTTGGGGACAATCATCATTTTGGAGGCTCTGTATGTGGACAGATGCCTCTCGCTACTTGCTCTCTGTTCTGGGGTTAAACTTGTGTGGTTAGTTAGAGTGTAGAGTAGCTTAGTTAGTGTTTAGAATAGTTTAGGATTCGGTGACGGTTGCCTGTAGTTTAGTTGTGGTGTTGTATAGATTCTCTGTGTTAGTTGTACCACTTTTAGAGTGAGGTTTTGTTTTGTTCTTTATTTAGTATAGTATTTATTTTCCCTGTATGTCTTTAGACTCCCCTTTTTGAGTCCTCCTTTAGTTGGTTATTTGTCAACCTGTGCCCTTTTGGCCCTTTTGGTTGTTTCAGGCTGCTTGCCTGCCATTTTGTTCACAGCTGTTTTAAATAAACACTTATTAATACCAATTCCATACTGGTGTGTGTTGCATTCCTCTTCCCCTAGTTTGGGACGTAACACTATATATTATTGAATTACAAGATTAGATATACTTTAGTTGATCTAAAATATTGATTTGTTCAAATGCTCTTCAAAACACAACTGAAAGTCCATGAAACTTGTCTTTCTGTATTTGTGAATGAAGCGCCATCTCCTGGTTAAAACCTGAAATTGAAAATCTGGGAACGCCATCTTGGAAAATAGTGGGAGGGCTTAACATTCCTCTATACTGGTTTTAGGCAGGTCGTAGGCAGGAAGCTGTAAACTGGAGTCTGAAATTCAGTGCTACATCTGTAGTGAGAACTGCTACTATTTATCTCTCAATATTGTCTGTAAAAAACGTGGTAAAAGTTATTCTTTCAGTGAGACAACAGAGCAAGCTTCTACAGTTGCACTACGTTTTGATAGTTAAATATTATTTTGATAATAACATATATGTCAATGTTGATGAACTTCATACTGTTTATTCATAATCTGATTGTCTTTGTAGCTCATTGTTGAAATAAAAAAAAACATTACAATTACAAAATAATTATATCTACAGCCCCTAAACACACAAACACACCACTTTCATAAATAACACACTTGTTCTGCAATAATATGTTTTATGTTTCCTGTCATTTTTGTTAGGAAAGGACATGCCTGAAAGACACAACATTTTCTCCTTCTCTGAGGGTCAAGAAGAACATCCAAGAGGAACATTAAAAGCTGATGTTATGAGATTTTAAGACCAGTACAGGACAATCACTAAGAAACTACTTTTATTGTGAAAACACAGTCAGCTGATCGAATGCACCTATTTCCACATATACAGTACACTCCATCAGCTGATTATTTGTATTTGCCTCGCTTTATGAGCTTCACATTACTTGTGCCTTCTACCGCAGAGTTTGCAACGTCACAAATAAATGGGGCCAATCTTCAGTCAGATGTGAATGTGTAATCTAACATTTTCAGTAAGAATAATGGACAAAAGGAGTGCAAATACAAATACAATTTATTGAAATTTGAACCAAAAGTTAATCAAACATGTTTTAAATAAAAAGCACATATGGACAGAAGGTGTAAACCTATTAAATGTATAAGTAAACACATTTAGTCAAATAAAGTGACAGACTAGGCCTGTGTAGTTGGTATCAGCTTTGCCCAGCATGGGCTCCTTCATCAGGCCTGGTCCTCCTCGCAGAGGAAAGACCCTCAGTCCTCTCCAAACCAACAGACAGGACGTCCATCACACGGAGGTTTCTCCCTGAAGTCTCAGCAGCTTTCTGGACACCACACTGTCTCAATCCATCCACACTGAATATGAGAGGGGGAAAATGAAAATAATAAATGTTTTAGACAATAAGAAACATAAAGTTGACTGTTGAGTTTCTCATTTTTTTTAGATTGTCAATACTATTACTGTATAACTAATATATCAGGTTAAGAGGCACATTCAAATAAAGATTGGTCTTTAAATACATGTTGTCTTTTGAATTGTTTGTCTTTTGAAAGTCAAGGATCTAGAACTGGTACTTAGTTTTAATGATACAGTCTGGTTATTATGCTGTTTGGAGGAGGCCTCACAGGTAAGAGCACTAACTAGCTACCATCACATGTGCCTTAGCTTGACTTAAATGTATTAAACGTATAATTAAGTGATATCAAAATATAAATAACTAATGTCATGCAAACATATTAATATTTACTTGATTCCAGTGTTGAATTTAGCACAATTGCATACACACGTTAAGGGATTTTAAGATTCTGAAGTATTATGCTAAAAACTCAATAACTTAGATTATTATTTATAGTTTTGCTGAATAGTTTCATGTCCGCTTACCTTAGAAACGTAAAATGCGACGGCAGTGTGCAGATGGGGAGCATGTTAGCTTAGCTTGGTAGCTTCAGCTAGCTCTGGAACTTTCAGCTCGGTGGCAGGAGGTCCGCCTCTTTGCCCTTATTTGGAGCAGGCGGGAGTTGAACTCTGACGTCACTGTCGAGCCGTTAGTGGCCGACTCCGCCTACTAAGGGCTTCTCGGCAACTCTGCAGAATCCTATGGGTGACGTCACGGACCCTACGTCCATTCATATATACAGTCTATGGTTCACACCGACTCAAATGAACCACACCAAGCGGCTAAACGCACCAGGGTTTGATTCAACGGGACTATACAAGGGAGGTGTGAGCGCACCGTAAAAACATATCTCTTTGCTGCTGCTTTTAATTGAGATGCTCATATTCGAAACAGTATGCCTTGTATACCTGTGGTGTTTATTTTTATTATTTTATTATCTTTGCTTTGTAATGCCTGTTGTAAAATGCCATTATATAATGTGTTTTTACTGTATTTATTCCTAAAAAGTATTTTAATTTGTTTTGTAAAGCACACTGAATTGTCGCGTACAGAAAAGTGCTATAGAAAGTTATTAACGCGTTAACTTGACAGCCCTAGTTAAAACAAATATATTTTTAAGAACAAAGCAGAAATCATTCACCTTTGATTGTCGGTTTTCCCATCTGGATCTGGAATAGATAGTTTCCTATTTCAGAAACTTGACAATACACAGTGGACTGGAAATTGTTCGGGTTACTTTAGTTAACAGAATAGATCTGGGATCCATCCCATGACAATGCCCATTCCTAACAACCTCAAATGCCGGTTTGTAGAAAATACAGAAAGATAATTTTCCTCCTTTCCAGACTGTCGTCCTACTACAAATCAACATTTTTACTGCTAATTTCTTCTCTTCTCCAATTACCAGCACCCGTCTGCTCTTAGCTTATTAAAACTCATTCTCCATCCTAATTGGTCTATGCCAACGCTACACTGAAATGTTACTGTCGCAACTCTACTCTTGGATCATATTTGTCAAACTCTGTCTGCAACCGCCTATGCTTTGAGAAATAATATTAGATAACTCATATCCCTTTTCCACCGAGGCTGTTCCAGAGCCGGTTCAGTTAACCACGTTAACTGCAGTGGCACCGGCTCTTGCTCTCAAAAATGTATTCAACTTGGACACTAACTATTTGCTGGGCCGGCACAGAGAAGGGACAGCCTGGGGTAACACTGTACTGTACAGAGTATAGAGTTGTTGCAGAAATACTAGTGTCGAGATCCCAAAATGGCGACAACATATTTGTTTGCTATCATTGTAGTAGCAACAAAAACCTACTCATCAAAGCATTTATGGTGAATTATTAATATGTGGATACATGGAGTTATTTTTGTTAGTGTGGGCCACTCTGGAGAAGAGATGGAGAAGTTGTGCTTGCCAATCAATCTAGTTCATAAGTGTAATAGCAATTTGAACACAGCGCCAACGTATTCCATCATTGTTTTTATTGTGAGGGATATTCATGCTGGTGTTACAGCGATGTAAATGGTCATGTCACATTGTGACTCCTCTTGGGCTCTGGCTGGTGGGAAAAAAAACTAGTCCATACTTAGTTGGCTAGTTGAACCAACTGCAAATCAAATTAGCCCCGGCACCAAATTAGATGGAACTCATTTGAGTATAAAAAAGGGTTTTAGGAAGAGCTGTTGCTGAGTCAGGAGCCAGGATGCTTTGATATTTTTCTCCACATGGCAGCAGGTTAAAGAGTCGGTTGGAGGAGACTAGTGGACAGTTGTCGACAAACAACATCCAAAAAAGGACAGACATTAAAAATGTATTCAACTTTATCACCATGTTTTTTTTAAATGTGGAACATCCGTGACCTTTTTGAACATTAAAGCATGTAAAGATGTCACAGTAGATGTGAAAATACAACTATGAAACTTTAAAATTAAGAATGTGAAATAGATTGTTTCTTAACATAAATGTAAAAAATCCAATCAATCTGTTATAATAGATAGTACTCAGTAATATAGTGCTTAGAAATATCAGTGACAATATTATAAAAGCCCATAATCAATTGATTTGTATATATAAGTACCTACTGTGTCAAATGTACGTGTCCCTCTTAAATACAAAGTTGTTTAGTTAGCTGCCACACTATGAAAATACATATATATTTTTCAAAGCTTATTGGCAAGTGTTGTATGGGAACAATACATACAGAATTGTTTTTGTCATTTTAATATTCTTGGAGATTGTCCTTGATTGTCGTTTGAATTTTTTTTTTGACAACAGAAGGATTTGGTACCAATATCCAATATTTGAGTGCAAAGTTGATATATAAGCCTGTAATGCTTGAGTGTGAACTACATAAGTGATAATAGGCACGTTAAATGGAAAAGGCTTCATAAATGGGAAAGTTTGCCAAATTCTATGCGAGAAGCACCATATCAATTGTGAGTGTTATCTGCCCTTTTTATTAATTTTTTTATTACATAAAACTGGACACCCTTGTGTGCTTTGACAAGTACAGAGGGGTGTTAATGTGTCCTAGAAAGCCTGCCAGATAGCAGCAGTAACTGGCAGAGCCCCGTCTCTCACTGCAGGAGGAAAGACCTGCACTGCTCTTTCTGCAGCAGCCATCAGGAGCAGCCATCAAAAAGTGCTTTATGTTAAATTCCCCATCAGCTCCAAATGCACAAAATCATCACATCGACACATTTCACACCAACAAGGTAACAGGCCCCTAATGTAAGAAGTCAGAATCTGAATAAGGATAATCAGAATACTTAATTTATCCCATATTACATTGGGTTTTGTGACAATTGCTCCAATTTAAAACTAATGAAATAAAAGATAAATAAAAAATTGCAAGTAAAATAAAGAGAAACATTTATACAAGCACATAGGTGACAGTAGGAAGATGCAATTCAAATATAAATTAATTAAAATATGTATAATCAAGTATAAGTTGCAGTAAAATTACTAGAACATATATCATGTACAGTATATTACACTATATAAAATGGTTTGTTCGTATTAATCATGTTCAATATTTTTATTAAGATGATACAATACCAAGACTACACTAAATTCCAAGTATCTATTCTGTTATAATTTGTACACCCATCGCTATAACAGTTAGCTATTCCATGTACGATGCTATTGGGGACCAGTCACTAATTGTCATTTTTCAAACCATGCTCAAATATCAGGGAGGTCTCCATCTGAGGAGTGCAGCATCAAAGCGATTCTAAGAATGTTCCTGTGTCTGCGATCATAATTACAGTCTAATCCCAGAACATAATGATATTGATTTAGAGTTATATCCATTCAAACACTTTCTTAATTAGTTAGTATTAGAATTAATAAGATATTCATGAGAATGGCACAGTTTAAATGAAGTTCAGCAACAGTGTGTTGGCTTTTAGTTATAACGGAAATCTTGGCCCCTGAGCAATTCATCACATCTTTAGGGACGGGACTCGATTAAAAAAAATAATCTAATTAATTAGAGGCTTTGTAATTAATTAATCGAAATTAATTGCATTTTTAATCACATATAAATATTTGACCTGAGAACAGTGAGAAGCAATTTTTTTCACATGGATTTTAGTATACCATTGAATAATGACTGAATACATAAGCTTAAGCAACAAAACATTGTTTATTTTTTTCAAGTTGGTACTTAACCAAGACCTACAGAAAAGTGCAATTTTTGCCATAAAGTGTAGCAATAGCATATTTAGGAATATAGTACATTTCAGAGATTCAGGTAGCCTATAGGTAGGTAGACCTTCTGTAAACTATAACACTTTGTTTTTTAAGTAAAACACAATACTTTCAAGTACATTCAGAACATTGGAAACCCTGACTATTAGAAAACATCTCTCTGATGCTTCAGAGGCCATAACAGACTTTGTTGATTTACCAACAGTTGATTTAAAAATGGGTGTGGGTCCTTGTACTCCGAGTCGGGCTAACGTCCACAATAGCTTCCACGCTAGCTGCTATATGTTTTGCATTGAAGTGATACTTGAGGCTTGATGTGCTGCGGTGATATGCGAATTCCTTTTTGCATAATTTGCAAACAACCGTGCTCTTATTGACGCTTCCATCCGTCCGTTTTTTAAAACAAAATATCCCATCCACGGGGCCAAGCAAAGCGGTCTCATCAGCTTCTTCGTTCATGTTTGACTATTGTTCACTGTGGTTTGTTGTTGTCTGAAGTCATGAACGTTAGTTGGTGCTCCAGTATAATCGGTACCCCTGAAACTCATCCAGTGAGAAACGTTCCGCGGTGCAAAAATAAGTGCGATTAAAATGCGTTAATTCTTTTAACGCGTTAATTTTTGTTTAATGAATTAATCTTAATTAACGCGTTAAAGTCCCGGCCCTACAAATGTTATCACATTTAACATTGCACTGCTGCAGCTGTTCATGTTGCATTTCACAAACCCACCACCATCCCATCATTTAAGCCTACTGTAGTAGAAGTTATAAACAGGAAGGCTGTAGTTCAATGAAAATAAGGTCACTAGTACAACCATTTTTTTACTTGGATCCAAGAATGAAATGGCGCGTTTCCACTGCAGCACGGAGCTCGCTTTAAGCATGCCGAGCCGTGCGGGGCCCGTTTTTGGTTGCGTTTCCACTTGGCCTAGTACCGGCTAGCGGGTCCTAATTCACAGTTTTTCTGGCCCCATAAAATCGTGGTTCTAGGGCCAGGAACAACCAGGCTGAGTCGGGCTGAGTATGCTAAACCAGAGAGAGAATCGCTGTCAAGGGGGCTACAACTACAACAAGATGAACATATTTGACCATGATTTAATTGTAATACATGTTTCAAAATGATGCCGAAGTAACAACATACTGATACCGGTTAGTAAAAACCATGAATTGATGCTTTGACAAGTCTGCAGACAGACAGCAGGCAAAAAACCCTTTTAAAATGCGTGTTTTCTAAATGTAGCTTGGCTAAGCTAACATTATATATGCTCCGACCGTCCACAATCACAACAACGGCCTATACAGACATAAATAAACCAGCGACTGTATTCGCCATGACACAGGCAGTCTGTGGTTTGTACTTGTTTAACTTTTGTCTAGTTTGAACAGATATGAAGAGCTGTGAGTTCTGAGTGCTAAGAGCTAAAAGCTGTGTTGTTTTTCTGGGGCGCTCATTGAAGATGACGTCACGGCTCCGCCTACACTGCGTTACTATAGTAACTACCCCAGTTCCTAAACTGTAATGGAAGCGCAGCATTAAAGTGAGCCAGGCCTAATAAGGCCTAACCAAACCGAGCGAGGCCGAGCGAGGCCTGCAGTGGAAACGCGCCAAAAGAGTAAATCATTGTGCTTGCAAGGCCAGAAAATAAAGATTGCACCAATTTGACTTTTACGGAGCCCCTAAAGGGACATGGAAAAAAAAAAAAAAAAATGGAGAGAGAAAAAAAATAAAGTCAGGAAAACGGATTCCTTTCGCGTGCGCACGAGAAAGTATCTTAAAAAAAAAATCAGGATAACGGTTTAAGGGACATAAAAAATATATATGAGAAAAAAAATAATGTCAGGAAAACGGGTTCCTTTCTCGTGCACACGCGAAACTAATCCGTTATCCTGATTTAATTTTTTAATCCACTTCCTATTAACCAGTGCGCCAAAGAGGAAGTGGAGCACACAGTAGACCAACATTTCAATGCAGACTTGTATGTATACGTTTTGAAATGACAGTGGAAAGTTTAATTCGGGTATATTTTTATCTTGGACTTCCTTATAAGGACATTACGTTCCTGCTTGCACGTCGTCACCGTTACATTCTTTCCGAACGGCATTTAAAACGGATTTTAAAGTCATGTCGTCTGTCCCGGCGCAAGAAATACTCCAGTTTTGAGATGGTAATTAGTTTCATCTCTGAACAATTACAAACATCTGGCCAACTTCATGGGTATAGGTGGATGTTCACAAAATGCAAGGAGAATGGATTACTCGTCAGAAAAGAAGATGTACGTTTAATCCTCAAAGAACTAGATCCAAGGGGTGTTAAACTCAGAGCATCCAGACGTCTCCATCGACGAAGCTATTTTGCCAAAGGACCGAATTATATTTGGCACTTAGACTCCTACGATAAATTGAAGCCATTCGGAATCTGTATCAACGACTGTATTGACGGATTTTCAAGAAAAATCATTTGGATGAATGCATTCACCACAAGCAGCGACCCGAAAATTGTTGGAGGTTACTACATTGAGGCTGTCGAGAAATTGGGAGGTTGTCCGAGGATTGTGAGAGGCGACAAGGGAACAGAAAACGTTAAAGTCAGGGACTTTCAGCGTTTTGTGCGACGCAATATACAGGACGGCTCTGCTATCGGAGCTGCACATACTGATGATCCCCAAGATTCACTCCAAGATGGCCGCGTCGTGAGTGACACGTCTGAAGCTTGAGTCTGCCAAACTGCTTCCATAGTAGCTTACTGATTGCTGATCGCCTCTCTAACTCATCCAAACTATCCTACAAGTTAGCCGTCGCCTAAACAGGACATTTATTTACTTTATTTGATACAATGGCTGGAGCTGGAGGCGAAATGTCGCTACAAACATTGCTGACCGCCATTCATCAGGTGAGAGCTGATATGCTGTCTCACCTGGACACAAAGATCGACCCTATACAAACCTCTCTGGATACAATTCAGAGCTCACTATCCACCCTGTCTGAGCAAGTCGATCTGCTTGAGCATCGTGTTTCAGCTAACGAGGACAACATAACTGATCTCACGACCCGCATTGAACGAATGGAGTCGGTCAATACTACACTTAAAAACAAAGTTGAGGATCTAGAAAGCCGCAGCCGACGTAACAATCTTCGCTTTGTTGGAGTACCTGAGTCTGCAGAATCAGGAGACATGGTCCGCTTTATGACCCAGCTGATCCACCAAGTCCTGGGGCAGGAGAACTTCCCATCGCCGCTGAAGATTGAGAGGGCTCACCGGACTCCCACCACTCTCCCGAGGCGGCCAGATCCCCGCGATAAACCAAGGAGCATCCTGATTAAACTTCTGGATTTTCAGGACAAGAAGACAATCCTCCGTGTCGCCAGGGAGAAAGGGACACTTAAATTCCATGACTCGATCATTTCCATCTACCCTGATTTCAGTGTCGAGGTGATGAACAAGCGCCGTCTCTTTGACCCAGTCAAACGCAACCTCCGTGGCCGGATGAAATACTTCATGAAGTATCCTGCTACACTGTGTGTCACCGTGGATGGCAAAATGCAGAGTTTCACCTGTCATAAGCGCGCTGAAGCGGCTTTCATGTCCGAACCGAACTCACCAGCTGCTGGTATGTCATATTAGTCCATGCTTGTCTTTGTTTACTTCCTTGTTTCTATCTGACGTCAGAATAATGTGGTCTTGCCGTTGGCTAAACTGCCTCACGTGACTTGTGCTGTCAGTAGTGGCAGGTGATACTCCTCTCTAAGCTACACATTTATTTAACTGAATGCAGACTCGAGTTTCGAGTTTCTCCTAAGTTTGTTTGTTTATTTACTTTATCTGTTTTTATTGTATTTCTTTTGTAAACTTTATCTCTGGCTAGTTTGTTCACTCATGGGACTGCCTGGGGATCAGCCCCTGGGCCTGATGGGCCTCTTGTGGGGAATGTTTGTTTGTTTTTGTTGTTGTTGTTGTTTTTGTTGCGGCTGTGTGTGCTTGTATGATCGGGATTTTGATTTCTGCCTATTAATTAAATCGAAAATAGACTTCAGCCTTGCATCTAGTTTGACCTTAGCCTACAAATGCTGTACTCACAAAACACTGCTATTTCCTATGTTACTGAAACCTTATGAATGAGGCAAAAGGATTAAAAATTATTCATCTTAATATCAGGAGTTTGGTGTCAAAAATTAACCAGCTTCGTGTATGGGTCATTATGCATAAGCCACACATTATCACACTTTCGGAGACCTGGCTAGGTAGTCATATATCAAATAATGAAATTAATTTGACAAATTACAATTTATACAGATCTGACAGAGTCTCATTGGGTGGAGGTGTGGCCATTTTTGTGTTAGCAGAGCTCGCTTCTGAATTGATTACTCCCCCTGTTGAAGCTTATCTTTTTGAATGTATTTTTGTTAAAATCACACTGCATGAAAACAAGCGACTGATCATTGGAAGTGTATATAGACCACCATCATCCCCTGCTGATTCCTTTAATAATATAATCTCCACCATCAATTCCATCAATTCTATTTCTCAGAAAGGCGAACTAATAATACTTGGTGACTTTAACAAAAATTGGCTTGATAAATCATGCTCTAAAGAAAAAAATCTACTAAATAATCTAAACCTAACTCAACTTATTAAAGAGCCTACTCGTATTACACCCCGGTCTCAAACTCTTCTTGACTGGATACTGGCTTCTCATCCTGACAGATTTTCCAAGTCTGGTATCATGTCAGACTGTTTTAGTGACCATTGTGTTGTTTACTGTGTGTGGAAAATTAAAATTCCGAAAGTGCCCCCTAAGTTGATTAGTATCAGACAATATAAAAAAGTGAATCTTGACTTATTTTTGAATGATTTACTTGCTATTAACTGGGACAGATTTCAGTTAATACCTTATGTTCAAGATGCATGGGATTTTTTTCTCTCCGAGTTCACAAAAGTAGTAGATAAACA
The DNA here is from genome assembly GCF_949606895.1 of Notothenia rossii. NCBI lineage: Eukaryota > Metazoa > Chordata > Actinopteri > Perciformes > Nototheniidae > Notothenia > Notothenia rossii. The sequence goes on from NC_136902.1 coordinate 60,236,425, forward strand.
TGCACCATGGAAAACTATTAAGGTAAAGGGTAGACATCTCCCCTGGATCAGTCCTGAACTTATTGACCTCTTTAGGAAAAGGGACAAAGCATGGACAACATACCATCTGACAAGAGACAATGCTGACTGGGAAATATATAGAAAACTGAGAAATCTAAGCAAAACTAAAACTTCTAATGCCAAAGCTATTTACTACAGAGAATGCCTGACTGGTGACTTTAAAAATCCCAAAGAATTCTGGAGAAAAATTAAAACAATTACTAACATCTCTGAAAAACATTCAATTAATCAAATTAATCAAATTAAGCTTGATGGCAATATTCTACATGATCCACTATCTATTTCCCAGGTCTTCAACAATCATTTCTCGTCTGTCTGCTCCTCGCTTCTCCCTGACAGTCAACCGACTACCAGTTCTCCTGGTAATATGCCACCTTGTACCAGTTCTTTTTCCTTTCGGAAAATACGACCAACTGAAGTGCAGAAAGTAATTTGTGAATTAAAGGTAAGCAGTGGTGCTGGACTTGATGGGGTTGAAAATCGTTTTCTCAAGCTAGCCGCCAATATTATTATGTACCCTCTTACTGATTTATTCAACCTGTCACTTGTCTCCAGCGAACTACCACTTATCTGGAAATATGCACGTATTATTCCTCTTCATAAAAGTGGTGATCAGCTTGATTGCAATAATTACAGGCCTATCTCCATCCTATGCTCTGTTGCCAAAATATTTGAAAAAAATCATCTTTAACCAACTTTCACTATACCTTAGTATTAACAACATTCTCACACCCCTTCAATCTGGTTTTAGATCAAATCATTCTACAGCTACTGCCCTACTTAAATTCACAAATGATGTGTTCTCTGCAGCTGATAGAGGGGAGTTAACTGGTGCCATCTTTATTGATCTTACCAAAGCTTTTGATGTTGTTGATCGCTATTTACTACTTGATAAATTATATGCTATTGGACTTTCTAGAAGTGCATTACTTTGGTTTAGCTCATATTTACATAATCGAAAACAGTGTGTTATTTTGAATGGGAAAAGTTCTGATCTCCTTATACAGCATAGTGGAGTACCTCAGGGCTCTACACTTGGACCCAGCGGCGCCGGATTCATTTCAGAAGTGGGGGGGCCAAAAAGTGTGTGTGTGTGTATGTGAAAGAAATGCTAAATCTACAGTGGTAATCAGTCCGCCAGTGCCTCCGCCAGGGCGGAGTGGTAATCACTCCGCCTCTCTGGCTACAGGAGGTAATGCAATTCATGAAACTTATTTAAAGAAATTCAAGAAATTGACATAAATTATTTATTCAACCGATGAACAATAGTTGTAATACAGTTACGAAAATGACGAAGAGCCACTCGAACTGGCCTGGCTGGGGCGTAATATTAACTGTATAATAAAATAGGTCTTCCAATGAAACTATTGGTTAATAACACCTAACACAAGCTGTGATGTCATGTAATCAAAATTACATGACTCAAATGTCCAATCACAGGTGAGGGTGGAGGCGGAGCACCCTTCAAACAAATGTCCGACATTAGGCTAAAGCTAAAGAACATTTCCACGTGGCTAAATCTACACAATCTTCCTAGATTTTGCCGAAGTAAACCTCCCTTCGCTCACTGGCAAAGCAGAAGCTCCGGAGCACTTTTTTGAGGTCCAGGCCGTCGGTCAAATCTTTGTGGATGTGGAGGAAGAGAAGGTGATTTAAGCGGCGCTCGGACATTGTTGAACGGAGGAACGTCTTCAACCGACGGAGGCTGGAGAAGCTCCGCTCAGCTGTTGCATTTGACATTGGCACAGTCAAATACAGCCATAGAAGTTTATCCACTTCACTGAAAAGGGATTGCGTGCCTCGTCCCTGTGCCGCCAGCATGTCGGTGATTGTGGACACCTTTGTCACCTGCATGATGGGTCTTTCAGCGGCGGAACTACTGTTGTGTGCCTGCAAAACTGCTGGAAACAGTGACAACTGGGTGGACAGCCGTTCCATGTCAATATCACCTGTGTACATGTCGACCAGATTTTGGGGGATGTTGATGCTGCCGAAACCAGGGGGACTGTTTACTGCTGTGAGGAGTACCTGCTCCATACTCATCAGCAGCTGCAGAGTGGGTTGGTTAAACCTGCGAGTCAGCTCAGAAGTGAGCAGGTCAACTACCTCAAAAAACTGGCTCCTGAAGTAGTCTTCTGGATTTTCCCACTGATGATACGCATCCCCATCATCATAACGGCGTGGAGCGCGCCGCCTTGGAGGAAGAGCCGGGGCCTGGACCATGTCGCTCATGTTCGTTCTTTGGGCCTCTTCAAAGATGCTGTGGAATGCCTCTGTGGACCTCAGGTTTGTGTAGTGTGTCTGGAGCATCTGCACTGCTGACTTAACTGTCTCTGCTGAGAGGTCTTTGGACTGGAGCACCCGAGCCACCTCTTCCGCAGAAGAAAACAGTGTAAGACACACTTTCAATCCGAAGAACACACTAAATTGAGTCATCAATGCCTGCAGCCCTGGTGCCTTCTTGCTTGCTTCTGTGTTCCCCCCCCATTCGGATTATTTCATCCAACGTGTCGTAGACGGCTTCATAATTCGCAAGCAGGGATTTTATTGCACTGCCTCTGGCTGTCCAGCGAGTGGGGCAGAGCGGTGTGAGGCCACTGACAGTAGGAGAGGCAGCAGCTGCAGCATCCCTAATGGTATTAAAGATGGCAAGTCGTTTTGGTGAGTTGTTGATGACCTCATGTATGTCGTGAACTAAACTGAAGGCACCACGTACCATGTTGCACTTTGAAGCAGCTTCCTGGAGTATGAGGTTTAAGCTGTGATTAGTACAATGCATTGAGATTGCTTTGGGATTGATGTCTTTAAAACGTTTGGCCACACCTGACATTTGTCCCTGTAGAACAGATGCGCCATCGTAGGTTTGCCCTCTCATGTCACCAATGTCCAGGCCGCATCTCAGTAACATGTCCTTAATAGTAAGCGTTATTGATAATGCGTCAGTCTTAGGACAGTCATACATTCCTATGAAGTCTTCATGGACAACATAATCAGCTGATACCCATCGTACAGTCAGAGACAATTGTTCATGCCCGGAGCAATCGCAAGTTTCATCCACAATAACTGCATAATGTTCTGCATTGTTTTTAATTTATGTTAATAAAGTGGTGAGAGATTCCCGATACATTTGGTTTATGAGTTCATTGATTGTCTCGTGTGATGCATATTTCCCGGTGAGCATGAAGCTTCTCAGAGTGGGGTTTTTATCAGCTACGAGTTCTACTAGCCTTTTGAAATTGCTCTCCTTATCCTCATGCCCCCTGATTGCTAGGCCCTGTCGGGTTAGAAACTGCAGACAGCGCAGCTGCTCCATCATCCCATCTCTTCTTTTTTCCTGCTCAATACGCTCCTGTTGGACAAGCTGGATGTTGACTGGTGTTTGACTGAAGAAAGCACACTTTTTTTGAACACACTCTCTGTGAACATTGGACTTTTCGTGGCTGTCCAGGAGGCTTGGGCACTTTTTCCAGTTATTACATCCGGTATTTACAAAACTGTCATCTCCACATTTTGAGAAAGTTACCAGCCGTTTGACAGCAGCAAATCTGCAAATTTCACAGAAGGCCCGTTTAGTGGTTTTACAAAGAATTAGCCACTCTCGGTTTTTGTACCATTCTGCATTAAAGTACCTTTCTCTTTGTCCAAACGATCTAGCGGTCTCCTTTTTATCAACAATTAGCTGTGCAGCTTTACCCGTCTCGATGTCGCGACAACAAGCCTCCACGCAGTCGGAACCAGCCTGTTTCGGTTCAACGAGGCCTGCGGTTTTGACAGTCTCTGCGGCCGCAGAGCTGCTGCTTTTGGGTTTATCTGGCTGCGCTGGTTCTATAGTTGAAGGTCCAGGCTCCGGAGTTGTGGTGGATGTCAGGGATGTGACATTGAAGTGGTTGAATTTAAGTTTAGTTTGACTGTATTTCATTTTCTTATGCGCTGGTTCTTCTGACATGTTTGCGAGCTAAGTTTATCTTTCTAGGTTAACGGCTGCCACACACAGAACAACGTAACAAATAAACAAATCTCAGCTTTTTTATTGGTTGTAATGTAGGCTACTTGATACATTTGAATGGTGTGACAAAGTCCTCTTTGATTGGATTAAAATGTACATATTCTTCCTGTTATGTTTGCCTGCTTTATTTTACCTAGTGCAATATTTGAACTGCTCGCATTGACCCAAAGACACATTTTGAGTTGTATACACTGTTGGAAAGAGGAGATTCCTAGCTTTCTAATGATATCAGGATTGTTGTTGTACTCCAAATATTAAGCAAAATGTCACATTATATAATGATTGCCACCGAGTCATAATTTTGAGAGAAAGACGTTCAAAGTTTCCTCTTCTCTGGAATCCATCGATCTGATTGATTATTAGCGGGGCAAATGACCAGAGTAGCTATGGAGGGAAAATATTTTCGTTTGGATTACTTGTCTGGGGTAAACTCGCAAGTGTGTCTGTGTTAAACACACAGACGAGAAACACCGGCTGTTGTTATGCCCTGTGACGTTAAATTACTCCGTTCTCCTCTTGTAATTATGCCGTTACAAGCTTTCAAAGTTGTATTTATCATCTGGATTTGCCGAAACAAGTTTAATATTCTGAAAGCCAAGACTTTGTTTATTTGAAATCAGATGAAACTGTCACGGACGCTGCCGTGTTATCTAGATTACTATACGGTTTACATTAATAATTTCAGTGAGAGGGAGGGGGAGGGGAGCTGCTGCTGCTGCTGCGCTGAGGGGGAGCCGAGTGAGAGCGAGGTGCCTGTCTTCTTCCCTTTACAAGCTTCAAAACTGTATTTATCGTTTGTTTTTGGAAATAAAAGTTTCATATTCTGAAAGCCAAGACTTTGCTTATTTAAAATCAAACAAAAAACTCGAACCCCGGAAAAATATTTTTTTACACAAATACACGTATATTTTTGAATTGATCCATAAAAGTGGGGGGGTCAATGGCCCCTTGGCCCCCCTGCTTCCGGCGCCCCTGCTTGGACCACTACTTTTCACCATTTATATAAACAATTTGCCCTCCATTTTTCAAAACTGTAATGTTCATCTATATGCAGATGATACCGTTATTTACACATCAAAACCAAATCTCTCTCAAATTCAAGTTTCACTCCAGTCAGATTTCACCCTCCTGCAAGACTGGCTATTCCAGAACAAGTTACTTTTGAACAAAACTAAATCCTTCTCTATGATCTTTGGTACCCGACACAAACTCAAATCTTTGACTGGCTCATGTGATATTTCTTGCAATGATGGTACAATTCTGCATAGAGTTGACAGTTTTAAATATTTAGGGGTATGGCTTACTCTAACCTTTCATTCAAACCTCATATTGATCATATACTGCATAAAGTAAACTTTGGTCTCGGTACTCTTTACCGCTCTCGGCACTGTTTTACCTTAAAAGTTAGGAAAAAACTTGCTACCCAACTGCTATTTCCCTTATTAGACTATTGTGACGTTGTTTATCTCAATGCTCCGAAATCTGTTCTAGCCCCGCTAAACATTGCTTACAATAGAATGTGTAGATTTATTCTCGGTTGTGATTTCCATACACACCACTGTGCACTGTACCTAAACCTCAATCTCCCTTCTCCTGATTTGAGAAGACATTTGCACTGGCTTGAGTTCATTTATAAAAGTTTCAACTTTAATTATCCCCCATATTTGAAACAGTATCTCTTTCGTTTTACATCAACCCACCAAGTTAGACATACCTCTCAGCTCTTCTTCACCGTTCCTCTAGTTAAAAAGGACATTGGCAAAAGAGCCTTCAAATTTAAAGCTCCTGCTGATTGGAATAACTTACCTGCTACCATCAGATCTCTCCCTACTCTGACTTTGTTCAAGCGTGCATTGTCGTCTCACCTCAAGGTTGAATGTTTTTGTATGACCTGAAGTACTTTATTTATTGTTTAAGGGTTGTTGAGGCTCCATCTTATTTCACCATCTCCTCATGAGATGACCCACCTATTGCCCATTTCTAAGTCTTTATTTCTAAGTCTTTATTGTTATGATTTTGTATATATAGTACAGCTACTCTACTTTACTCTACCCAATGATATGCATTCAATGTAACCGCCTATAATGTATTACCATGTGCTGTATGCTTAGGCTGAATGTTTGTAATTTCTTGGTTATTTCTTCCGATGTATGTGTGTGAATGTTGTTTGTATGTTGTACTTGTTTGTTATTTGTTTTCTTGGGACCCCCTTGAAAACGAGGTGATTCACCTCAAGGGGTTTATCCTAATAAAGAAATTTGAATATATTGACAGTTACATCGAAGGGGCAAGCACGGCCAACCAGAGGATAGAAAGTTGGTGGGGTTTCCTCCGGAGGGAGTCAATGGAGTTCTACATCTGTATGTTTACAGATCTGAAGAACCGGGGTCTATTCGACGGTGCATTTTTGGACAAAAGTGTACTTCAGTTTTGTTTCATGGGCATCATTCAGGTAAGCTACAAATGTATGACATGCTTTTATATTGAACACAAACGACCTTCTCTTCACAAAACAAAGCACATGCTGTATACATTCTCTAATTAGCAGACACTGCATGGCTGTTTTTATGAATATGGCTGAGTTTACATATGTTGTTATTGCATTTCAATAAACAGATATTGCTTATCGATTTAGGAGGAAAGCAGATTTCTCACACACAATTTAGAAAACATTATGAAATTATTATCTATCAATCAATCAGTGCATACTTACAATTAAGCTAGTCCCAACACACTTTTCTATTAAAACCACACATGAAACATACATCAAGCAAAAAGCATTGTGTTCTAAGCTTTATTCATTTGGAAACGTTGTTGTTGTTGCTAGTATTCGCCACAGGGTGTGAGTAAACAAGAGAAGAAACGGTGGCAACATTGAACGAATCAGCAGAGCAGTGTAGGCAAGAGAATAAGTGTTTCTTCTAGGTTTACTCGTTGTGGAACAACACCATAAAGTTGTGACGAGTGAAGAAAGAGAACTGTTGTCCACCTAATCTCTAGCTGAAACCTTATTATTATTTTAAATATAATAAATAATAAGTATCACTATCATTGCTATTATTGTTATTATTCTAATTATTATTATTTGAAGTCAGGCACGTTAAATATCAATTTCAAGATGATGTTAAAAGAATGTTAAGGGATGCAAATGAAAGAGAGTATGGTAGAAGAGATACCTGAGTATGAAAACAGGAATCCTACTTCTACTGATTGTTTCATCATACAATGAAAATGTGGTTATTTATTAAGATGAATTAACTTTATTTGTCCCTTTTTGTTTATAAAAAAAATAACCTTTTTTTATTTAAAGCCTTCTCATCTAATTACCTCTTGACAATATCAAATAGTATAACTGATATCAGTGAACTTGTTTTCATACTACCTTATCAACTGTTTTCCAGGACGAGTTGGATGAGACCACCTGTGTGTGGGATTCACATGTCATCAGACCATCAAACGATGACAGAGTACCCAGCGGTCGGCCCAAAGTGATGTACATGTTCCCAGAACTCTACACAACTGAGGACTGCATTTCCCCACTGGAAGGAGCAGACGCACAGCTGTGTCGGAGTAACTGCACATTCAGACCAGCAGTGCCATGTGACACAGACATCTACAACATCTGCAACCTTCTGATGATGGAGTCACAGTTAAATCTTCCTGCTGATTCTTATCAAGCGTTGAATTTGTACCTGGATTTAAGGAATACAATCCGATCTTCTCTGTGACTTCAGATGAAACTACATTTGAAAAGAACTAAATTAAACCAATCTCACAATTGTTCAAATTTAATTTTTACATTTGTGAGTGAACTTTGAAGCAGGAGTGTATATACTTGGTGTTCATGTTATCTGACAGGTGAACTATAAATAAAGAAATATAATAACCCCAGACACCCCTCTGAGTATTGAAGGTTAGTTGAACTGAATGTATAGTAAAAAATGTTTAATAATTGTACAAAAAATAAGCATAGTGGCAAGAAAAGGATTGTGTAAAGGAATTTCTTCAGATTGACGTCTCAAAATAGTGATATTACTTATTATTAGTGTTACTGTTTTCATACTCAAGGTTCAAACATTTTGGAACTACATAGTATGTACCCACCATTACGTCTTTCAAGCACCTGCAGAAGTGACTACTCTACAATCACTGCTGTGCGAGATAATTAGTTGGGAAGTCACAGTAATATCTTTGTCATTGTTGATCAGGAAATATATTTATACTTGCATAAGAGGAATTCATTAGAGTATTGCCTTTTCTTAATGGTGCTAATGGAAGTAGACACTTTGTTGTGTATAGGACTGTAATAATAGATGTAATAATATGCTGCCTTTACATCAGTTATTAGGTAGGTGACACATGAACATAGGAAAAACAATAGGGATGACATCAATGAGAAATTCCACCTTTTATTGAACAATGATGGATTACAATTGTTACAGTAAAAGCTTCAAATAAACAAAACAAGGACAAACATGTTTCTTGTTTCAGTTTCTTGTATTGGTACAGTAAGAGTTTTGGCACAGGCATCAGCTATATGCTGAAAGGACTATTATAACTGTGTGCTTATCATTCTGTAAACTAATTTGGCAAAAACTGGAAAGAATCCTTATAGAAAAAGAACCTTACTGTAAAATAACGAATCTATTCAACAACACAATTTTGAATATACTTGTGTTTTTACTCCCTTCATCAACTTGCAATACATGGAACTTGTATAAGGTGCTATGGAGTTTTTCAAAATGAAGGGTAAACAACAACTTTGAATGCATTACGTGTTGGACATGTCAGTCATAAACACTTCACCTGAGTGCTTGAACAGCAACAGTATTTACCTGCTAAATGCAATATGTAGAACTTCTTTCAAGTCAGCAAATGCCACAGGATTCAAAGTGCCAATATGAAAGCGAAATGTATGAGATCCCTTGCAACCACTACAGAATATCCATTGTAAAGCAATCACCGGACAGGATGCTGTCTAGCTCTGCACGGAAATCTGGGTAGGAGCTGTAAGTGCATGGCAACTCCAGAACTGCTCCACATGTGTGTGCCACAGGCCTTCGACTTAACCCACACAACCTGTTAAAAGTTACTTCAATGCTGTCCTTGCACAGCACAGAGGACCCTGTGCAGAAGCGCAAGAAGATCTCCAGTTTCCTTTGGTCAAGGCTTCTCACATACCGTAGCAGGTAAGTAAGGGCTGCCTGTTCCTGTGGATTCAGGCTTTCATTTGACGGCTTTATCATCTGGGCAACTTTCCTGTTTGTTGGCCTCTTGTTCTCATACAGTTCCATTATGCTCTCTTTTGTTAATAGCCTCGGCACAGCATTGTGAATACTGGAGTGGAAACAGTCAATGATGAACTTTTTACTTTTACAGTGTGAGCCCATTCGTGAAAAGAGGTCCAGTAAGTCCTCCTCATCTATTTCTTCCAGGTTTCCCTCTAGCACTTTCTCAACTGATTCTCGCTCGGTCACTGAAAGATATCTTAGAAAGGATATCATCAAAAGTTCTTCATCCACAGAACTGATTCCTTGACAACATGAAAGAATGAAAGCTGGTGACAGTCTGATTGGTATGATATTGTGGTCCATATATCCTTTTATCCATACTCTACCAACAGCTTGCCATTCCTTCTCCGAATAATCTGGCCGCAGTCTGGGCACTCGCTCATCTTCCCCCTCGCACTGTTGCAAAAAAAGCTCCCAGAAGGCGGAGTACACTTCTCTTGAGACCCCCTCACCGTCCAAAGCTTTCTCATTTATTAACTCCATTATCAGTTGCACTTCCATTCCTTTCGGATCCATGAAGACATTTAGAACATCCTGAACTATGTTTACCCGTCTGAATTTCACATAGCAGACTTCTTTTTCAGATCCCCTTGGTGATGCTGCATCGTCATTCAGTGTTGAATGCTGAAAGATAAAAACACATTTTAATTAGGTGTGATTACAAATTGATAAGTGAATAAATTAGTTGACAGACAATTAATCATCAACCTGACAAGCAATGCATCAATTCAGCTATTTATTTTTCATGCAAAAGCACTAATTATTCTGTGGGTCTGAATATGATGTTTTATCTCACATATTCTCAATATCTTTCAATTGTTGAATTGTGGTTGGACTAAACAAGTAATCTAAGACATCAGCTTGGGCTGTCTGAACTTGTAATAGCAATTATTTTCTTTTTTGGAAATGTTATAGACAAAAACATTATTTGATGATTTATTTTTAATTAAAACAAAAGTAACACTCTGCGGCACTATTACAAAAAACGTATTCCTACAATATACCTGCAAAGAGTTGAGGTGATGTGGATTCCAGGGAAGAGTGTCGTCCAGATCATCAACATAATATCCAGAAATAGGTCCAACCTGTACTTCAAAGTCTTCCATGTCTGCCCAAGGACAATTTAAGGTAAAACCTAATAGAGTTGTCATACATAATAACCTAATACAAGTAAATGTAACAACTACTACAGTGCAACAAAACAGGAAGATTAAATGTGGTCTCTTAAACATAAGATCTCTAGCATCTAAAGCAATATTGGTAAATGATTTAATATCAGATTATAATATTGATACATGCTGTCTCACTGAAACTTGGTTGAGACATGAATAATATGTCAGCATAAATGAGGCCACTCCACCCAGCCATATCAATACTCATATTGCCCGAGGCACGGGCCGAGGAGGTGGAGTTGCAGCAATCTTTGACTCAAGTTTACTTATCAATACTAAACAAAAATTAAATTATACCTCCTTTGAAAGCCTCGTTTTTAGTCTTACGCATCCGACCTGGAAAACTTTGCAGCCAATCTTATTTGTTACAGTGTACCGTGCACCAGGTCCTTATTCAGAATTCTTATCAGAATTCTCTGAGTTTTTATCAGCTTTGGTACTTAAAACAGATAAAGTAATTATCGTAGGTGACTTTAATATTCATGTTGACGATGATAAAAATAGCCTTACTGTTGCATTTAACTCTATATTAGATTCTGTTGGTTTCTGTCAGAGTGTAAATAAATCAACCCACTGCTATAATCACACTCTTGACCTTGTTCTGACTTATGGTATTGAAATTGAGCAACTATTAGTCGAACCGCATAATCCTGCCTTATCCGACCATTTCTTAGTAACTTTTGAAGTACTGTTACTAGACTACAAAGCATTAGCCAAAAGCTCCTGCAGCAGAAACCTATCCGTTAGTGCTATAGCCAAATTTAAGGAAGAGATTCCACCAATACTTAACTCGATAGCATGTCTGCATGTAAGGGAGGAAACTTATACAAAATGTACACCACCTCAAATTGACCATGTTGTTGATAGTGCTACAGATGCGCTGCGAATAAAATTAGACTCTGTTGCTCCTTTGAAAAAGAAGAAAATAAAACAACATAGATTAGCTCCATGGCATAATGCCGAAACCCGCAAAGTAAAGCAAAAGTTGAGACAACTTGAAAGGATATGGCGTTCCACTAAACTTGAAGAATCTCGTTTAATTTGGCATATTACTCTCAATGAATATAAGAAAACACTGCGTAAAGCGAGAGCAGCCTACTACTCTTCATTAATAGATGAGAATAAGAATAATGCAAGATTTCTTTTCAGCACTGTAGCCAGGCTGACAGAGAGCCACAGCTCTACTGAGCCTTCTATTCCCATAGCACTCAGTAGTAATGATTTTATGTGCTTTTTTAACAATAAAATTGTTACTCTTAGAAACAAAATCAACGACCTCTTGCCTTTGACCAGTATAGTGTTATCAACAGCTCCCGGAAACGTAAGTTCTAATATTACACTAGATAGTAAACTAGAATGCTTTTCAGCCATAAACCTTGAACAATTAAATTCAATGATTCTCTCTTCTAAACCATCAACGTGTATCTTAGACCCAATTCCAACTAAGCTGTTAAAAGAAGTTTTTCCATTAATTAGCACTTCTTTATTAAATATTATGAATATGTCTTTATTATCAGGCTATGTTCCACAATCATTCAAAGTAGTGGTGATAAAACCGCTTCTTAAAAAGCACAACCTCGATCCAGAGGTTTTAGCCAACTATAGACCTATTTCTAATCTTCCGTTCCTCTCAAAAATTCTTGAGAAAGCAGTCGCAAAGCAGCTGTGTGATTACTTAAAAAACTATGATTTATTTGAAGATTTTCAGTCTGGCTTTAGAACACAACATAGCACAGAGACAGCTCTGGTTAAAGTCACAAATGACATTCTAATAGCCTCAGACAAGGGACTCGTCTCTATTCTTGTCTTGCTCGATCTTAGTGCTGCATTTGATACTATCGACCATGATATCCTATTGCAAAGACTAGAGCACTTAGTTGGCATACAGGGAACTGCTTTAGGCTGGTTTAGGTCCTATCTATCTGAACGCTCTCAGTTTGTACGTGTCAACGATGAATCTTCCATGCAAACCAAAGTTAGCCATGGAGTGCCACAGGGCTCAGTGCTTGGACCTATTTTGTTCACACTATATATGCTCCGTAAGGAATCATTCTGTAAACTTTCATTGTTATGCGGATGATACTCAACTATATTTATCAATCAAGCCTGATGAAATTAATCATTGAAATAAAATTCAAGACTGCCTCAAGGACTTAAAAACGTGGATGACCTTACATTTTTTAGTTATTGTACTTGGCCCGAAGAATCTACGAAACAAATTATCTAAAGATATACTAACTATGGATGGCACTAATTTGGCCTCCAGTGAGACTGTAAGGAATCTTGGTGTTATATTTGATCAGGATTTATCCTTTAACACCCACATAAAATCAATTTCAAGGACCGCCTACTTCCATCTACGTAACATTGCAAAAATCAGGCATATCTTGCCTCAAAACGATGCAGAGAAACTAGTCCATGCATTTGTTATTTCAAGGCTGGATTATTGTAACTCCTTATTATCAGGGTGTACCAAGAAGTCAGTCAAGTCGCTTTAGTTGATTCAAAATGCTGCAGCTCGTGTACTAACGAGAGTTAGGAAAAGGGACACATTACTCCTGTTCTGGCTGCCTTACACTGGCTCCCTATAGAACACAGGATAGAATTTAAAATTCTTCTTCTCGCCTACAAAGCCCTTAATGGGCAGGCGCCATCTTACCTTAAAGAACTCATTTTACCCTACTCTCCTACTAGGGCATTGCGTTCCAAGAATGCAGGGTTGTTGGTTGTTCCTAGAGTCTCTAAAAGTAAAATGGGAGCCAGAGCCTTTTCTTATCAAGCTCCACTTTTGTGGAATCAGCTTCCAGTTTGTGTTCGGGCGGCAGACACCCTATCCGTTTTTAAGAGTGCGCTTAAGACCTTCCTTTTTGATAAAGCTTATAGTTAGGGCTGATTAGATTCAGCCCCTAGTTTTGCTGATATAGGCTTAGTTTGTCGGGGGACATCTTACTTCTTCCTTCTCTCTGTCTATACCTGTGTACTCTCATGTTCCGATTAACCCAGCTTCCCCAAATTTCTTTCTTTTTGGTGTCTATATACGCCGGGATCCGGAGTCATGGATGATCCTGCGGTCCTGTGTCATGGATCGCGAGTCCTGGATCGTGAGTCGTGGCTGTGGTCCTGGATCATACAGATGTAGCGATTCATTTCAGACAGTTTGAAACGCGAGGGCCGTGATTGGTACGTGATCTGCCCTCGCTCAAGGGAAAACCTCCAGCTTGACTTGAGACCGCCCCCGTGATAGATAAATGTAATTATAATGAAGCAAGCTGCAATGGATCATTGATCCACCAGGGGGTGCAGTGGGGTTCCACACTGGAGCTCATGTGAAATAAAGTCAGATACAGTACGCTGGATGTACAGCGGAACTTTGTTAAGATCCATATGTCACGGATGTCATACTACTGTGCTAAATAAGAGACATGTAATCATTTACAAAACATCACCATGTTGTTATTTAACAAAATAATTTTGTTATTCGAAAAAAACGAACGGGAGGAAATGCAGCCCGGCTCTCGATTTTTAATCCTAATTTAATCATCATCTTCACCACGATCATTTATGTTTATGTTCGCCGAATTGACATGAAATCACTGACACATATGAATATACTGTATTCAACTTCATTAAAACGTTATTAACTTGCCTAAACTCAGTAATTCACCAAAAATATGTATATTTTAATGGAGCTTCGTCGGTCGATCAGGATCCCAAAGTGTAGCGGAGGGATCCTCATCTGGATGAAGGGTGTTATTTTCCCCATAAGGAACAAGTCGCTGCAAATGATCGCGCTTATTACATGGCCACATTCTCAACAAAGTAACGACATGACTCCCAATATTAATTGAAATGCTTTTATGGATTTAGAAAATGTTTTTATTGATTTAAAAAATAGTTGTATGTATTGATTTAAATTGACATGCATCCGCTAAGAAAAATAGTCCGTTGTTACCGTTTTTTAAACAGTCGGAATGAAACGGCAGCTCTCAGCTGTGTATTTACACAACTAATGGCCCATCAACCACAGCTCTCTCCCCCCCTCCCCCCCCTGTTCTTTCTTCTCCAGCAGCTAAATTAACAGTAGGTTACTCTGAGTGACCATAGACTGTATGTGACAAGTTTACAGTTAGTGACGTAACAACACCATAAAAGCTGGTGGGTTGAAAGCAATACGGGAAGTAAAAATAACTAGAATAATTGTTATTTATTTATTGTGGCATTTATGTTTTTAGGTATAAAATGTTATGTAATTCAGGCTTATAGTTCACCCTTCTCTAAAAGCCTTCAACAATGACAATATTCATTGTAATTTAATAAATCCTTCCAACACACATTGTAAAAAATAGCCTACTGTAAGTTAATAAATAATTTCAATATGTACATCTTCTGATGTAACAACAATAACATTATACATTATAAATAGTAACATAGCTGAACATGGTATTGCACATTTAGCTTTGAGTGTTACTGACCTGAGATGTTTTTATTACATGAATTAAGGTGACTGAGGCTTTTTAACATAGGGATGCAAACTCATCAGGTATGAAAAAGGTGACAAGGATCCGAGCCCCCGGCTCCCCCACCCCACGGAATGACAGAGGATTTTAGCAGTCAGAACAACTAAAGCAGCAGTGTTAATAATAACAGAAATGCCAAAGAGTCACATCTAATAGAAATATATAAAAGCATTTATTTTAATTGTGTAGCAGTCAGTTTATAATTTTGGCAGCACTGTTGAGCATTTTGAAAATGTATTTTCATGCCTCTGTGCAAGGCTTAGTCTTTCTATCTTTATAGCCACATGGTGTAAAGTAACTAAGTTCATAAACTCAACAAGTACTATAATTGGGCACAATTTTGAGATACTTGTACTTTATTTAAGTATTTCAATGTTTTGCTACTTTGTTCTTCTACTCCACTACAGTTCAGAGGTACATGGTGTACTTTGACTCCACTACATGTATTTAATACCTTTAGTTACTTCACAGATCTGGATTAATGATGTGAAATATAATCAAGTGTTAAATCAGACTTTAGTTCCACCTGGAGTAAATCCACAAGCTACCCTGCAGTATACAAAGTCATTCAAACTAGCTGCACCTTTAGCAGCTTTGAGAACACTTTCATGATCAATCATTATAAAACATATCATATCTATTATTCTGAAATGGACCAATCTGCACAATGACTACTTTTACTGTCGCTACTTTAACTATATTTTGATGATAATACTTTTCTACTTTTACTTGAGGAACATTTTGAATGCAGGACTTTTACTGTAACAGAGTATTCCTACACTCTGGGACTATTACTTTTACTCAAGTACAAGATCTGAGTACTTCTACTTTTACTCAAGTACAAGACCTGAGTACTTCTACTTTTACTCTAGTACAAGATCTGTGTGCTTCTACTTTTACTCAAGTACAAGACCTGAGTGCTTCTACTTTTACTCAAGTACAATATTTGAGTACTTCTACTTTTACTCTAGTACAAGATCTGTGTGCTTCTACTTTTACTCAAGTACAAGATTTGAGTACTTCTACTTTTACTCTAGTACAAGATCTGTGTGCTTCTACTTTTACTCAAGTACAAGATCTGAGTACTTCTACTTTTACTCAAGTACAAGACCTGAGTACTTCTACTTTTACTCAAGTACAATATATATATACTTATACCACCTCTGTTTATAGCCTATGAAAAAAACTATTAGAAATAGAAGGCTAAAGCTAACGTTAGCAGATAGTGACAATGTATGCTAGCTAGCGAGCTCAACGATTCCTTAAATAATATTGCCACAGAAAAACTTTTCAGTTCACATCACGCTCTGCCGCTCCGACAGGGAGCTCTGCTCTGAACACCTGAACAGCCCGTTCTAACAGCTGTTCACCAGCGGTCCAGTCTGTGCCACAGTGACTCCGGACGCACAGTTAATATTAACGAACGCACCCGTAGGTAATGTAGCCGCTGAAGCTAGACTATCATCTCGGAGCAGCAGAGCCTTATTATACATCCATGAGCAGAGCCGACAGGCAGGAAGACTCGAGCACACAGCTCGTACTTCATTATAATATATAAAAAAAGAACACCATGCGTGTCATGATGGCACATAACAGCTCACGGCCGCAGATTACTCCGGGTCCCAGCCCCCCCCCATACCCCAAAAATATTTGTATTGCAGATCTACATGAATCACACAAACGACTTATTTTGGATTCAAAACGGCGAATTTCGCCGAAAGGTGACAAGTTTGCATCACTGAACATAGACAGAGCACAACTGAAACATAACATCTGAAACGATGTAACAACATAATACACTTTTGGGGATGCTTGGGATGTGAGGAGTGAGGGACACGGCTTAGAACGGGCGTGTCACCTGGCAGGACAGGAGAGTGTGTGCACCAGTCTGCCTTGATCTATGAATTCATGTCCGTGACACTCACTGCTGCCCACTGCTGTTTTATAGAAGGAAATTCCTTCACTTCATGAAAGTGTTTTAACCACACACACCTCTACACACACATGACGGGTGTTATTTTCCCCATAAGGAACAAGTCGCTGCAAATTATCCCGCTTATTACACGGCCACATTCTCAACAAAGTAACGACATGACTCCCAATATTAATTGAAATGCTTTTATGGATTTAGAAAATGTTTTTATTGATTTAAAAAATAGTTGTATGTATTGATTTAAAAAATAGTTGTATGTATTGATTTAAATTGACATGCATCCGCTAAGAAAAATAGTCCGTTGTTACAGTTTTTTAAACACTCTGAATGAAACGGCAGCTCTCAGCTGTGCATTTACACAACTAATGGCCCATCAACCACAGCTCTCTCCCCCCCTCCCCCCTTGATCTTTCTTCTCAAGCAGCTAAATTAACGGTAGGTTACTCTGAGTGACAAGCTTACAGTTAGACACAACACTGTCATTGCAAGTGACCCTCAGTTAGTCAGTTAGTTGACTTTTATGTTCAACTGCTAAATTCGTTACTGATAAAAAAGGGCTTCTACTGTACCTAATTACCTTAACACTAGAACCGCCAGAGGTTTTTGTATAGGCCTACCTAAACCCGTCAAATCCCGCTATTAGAATGCAATTTTTAACAACATAGGGTGCTACATAACACACTTTCAGGATTTGTCACGGACTGGGAGACTTTAATATTTTTTTGAAAAAAAGTTACATTGCACACACACAACACACATCACACAAATTGACCCGATTGGTGGTTCTAGTGTTAAATAAACTCACTAATTAATGAAACAAGTTCAATACGCATTATTCTCATTCTTATCATTCTTTATGAGCACAGAAATAGTCTTAAAATCAGATCTGTTTTTTAAATGAAATCTGATGGCAGGCAGTTAGCTCTGATCACCTATGGTAAATGCGCCGCACCGAATCGCTGGCCATCCAGCCACAGACACTGTTCGAAATCGGGGGGAGCTAGGAGGAGCTTGGCTCCCCCGAAGATGGAGGGTTATGGCTAGAAAGGATCCGTCTAGTGTAAAACTCTCGCGAGAGTTTGCAAGTCACGTGGCTGAATGTTTACGTTTGGCAGGTAGCCTTTCGTTAACATCAGTGGGCCACAGCAAATGATCGTGAGAAGCTAAACTATCTATTAATTATGTCAATGACAGGGAGTGTGATTGTTGAAATAGGGTGTTAGCGGTCTTGCTGTTCAAAGAAGAATGACAACACTGTAGATCACCAACACTATGGTGTATTTTTTATTCACAGGCAAGTCAACGTTGTCACAGTAAAAGTCCCAAGATAGCTCCTGGTGCAATAAAATGTTCCCTTTCAGTGTTTTACTATTATCGTGCTGCATTAATGTGTATGTTGCATCATGTTACTGCTGTAGATGTGTTTCCGAGCCGCTCCAACGAGAGTTACAACGAGAACGTGACGTCACATTTACACAAGACGGATCCTTTCTAGCCATAACCAAGAGAGAGGGAGCTCCCCTGACGGCTAACTTTGAGATAAATAGGGGGAGCCCAAAACAATCGTGCATATTTGTGTCACACAGATTAGAAATGTTGAGTTTCTGTAAATAACAGTTCTTGAAATAAATAATAGTTATTGTTCATTACAGTTTCTGAATATTTGTTTTATATTTGTGAATATGTCTGGGTGTTGCCATCTACGTGGCGGCGCTGCATTCTTACTTACGTTGCTATGGTTATGGCGGTGATGCCGGCGCGGTATTTGAAATTTTCATATTGATATTTTTTTAACTCTGGCTGTGTAATAAAAAAATATGGCAAAATGAAAACAGCCAAGCGTCACAGCTTTTGGCTTCACAAGCAAAGAAGCGAAGGAGTCTAAAAATGACAACGTGAACGGAAAACAACTTTTAGTTTGCCGGCTGTAAGCGGCGTTAGGGTCGAGCTTGACAGCTCCACACCGAGGGAGAGGCCTGCCGATGCGGAGCCTGAAGAGGCTTCAACAACGGCCACATCCGCCGGCATAGTGACACCGTCTGTATTAGTCGAAGAGTGTTTTTATAGCAATTGATCGCATCCGCGCTGCTGCGCCAGTCAACAGAGCGTGCGTGTGACATATTTAGTAGCAGGATGTGCTCTGAAAAATAGGGCTCCCCGAAAGCAAATGGGTAATTCGAAAACTGACAGAGCTCCCTCTATACAAATCAAACTGTAGAAGGTGTGAAAGCACCTATTGTTTTGAATAATGTTCGGAATGTGACCTGTGAGCCTTTTGAATTACCGTGGGACAGCACATTCTAAACTAAAATGTTCAATCAATAAAGTAACATCTTATCTTATCTTAATAATATCTTCATATTAATAATAATAATAAATCATACAGTATGTGTCCGAAAGGGAGCAGGAGGAAGCAAACACAAAAATATACTGCATATTAAAGCAAACGATTGTAAAGGTTAAAGTATGAGCATAACAAATAAAGAAGTGTAATGTAAACATTTACATTATGATTATTTAATATATAAAGACTATATATTATTGAATTACAAGATTAGATATACTTTAGTTGATCTAAAATATTGATGTGTTCAAATGCTCTTCAAAACACAACTGAACGTCCATGAAACTTGTCTTTCTGTATTTGTGAATGAAGCGCCATCTCCTGGTTAAAACCTGAAATAGAAAATCTAGCAACGCCCTCTTGGAAAATAGTGGGAGAGCTTAACATTCCTCTATACTGGTCTTTGGCAGGTCGTAGGCAGGAAGCTGTAAGCTGGAGTCCGAAATTCAGTGCTACATCTGTAGGCCAATTCGTTCCTCATTTAGCTAACTTGCTAGTATGGTAACGTTGTTTACATTTCTTCTGCTTTCTCCAGATCGACATTAACGTCATAAATGTCATGACTGATGAGGAGTTGGGGAAATATATTGAGAGATATGGTGACCGACTTGCACTCCGAGCCTTTTGTCGGCAAATAACGGGGACAAACGAAACAACTGTTAAGTCGGGAGAACGAACAACAGTTAAGTCATCTCTCATGGAGAAAATAAGAGTCAGACTACAGAGAAAAGGGGAAAAGGCAGACCCTGATGTCAGCCCTGGTGTTGGAAATAAACATGCTTCCAAAGACTCGCGGAGGGTGGAAATAGGATGGCTCAACTTTCAAAAAGGGAAATATTACCAGGTCCGTGCAAGACAGGGAGGTTGGACGCGGCACATGTCAGTCCAGAAAACAATGACCATGGAGGAGCTACTGGATATTGGCAAAGCCTTGTTTTTTCCAAATGGGAAGTCTGCCAAAGGACCGCTGAAAGACTTCAAGTTTGACGTTCGTGATTTTAGTCACTGCCCAGTACCCCTTGAAAACACAGTGCAACAGCTTTACGATCAAACCAAACTACGAATGCTGCGCATCTACACCTGCTTCAAGGAAAAGGATAAAGAAGTTTCTCCTAAGGATGCCACAATAATGCTCTCTGACTCCGACACATCTTCGGACTTCGAGCCCACATACCATAGGCCAATCAAGGTATGCTATTTTTGTCTTTTTCCACTTTTGTATTCAGTCAAAAACGTATTGTTGTGGAAGTCTTTAGACATAATTGTACTAAACAGGTGAAAACGTTTGTTTGGAATGTGAAACTTCAAGTAATATATAGCATATGTGTAGGTGCACTGTTTAACTCTAAACAAATATGAAGGTGGCCCATTTCAAAATATAAGGTTTTTAAATGTAAACGTATTTAGTGTAAGCCGATTAACTGCACATTCACCTCTTACCCCCTTTTTCCCCCAGATATATCTATTTACTAAATGTAATGTGCAATCCATTTGTAACATTAAAAAATCCTAAAAAGATAAATATATCTATTGATTTTCTCAGTCGGAGTAATAGTTGAGTTAGAAGAGCTGCTCAGATGTATAAATATTGGCTCTTACATTTCTATTCACTTCTTTGCAAATCCAAAAACATAAATAACAAAAAATGTATTGAATTGAACAGCTCTCCAGTCTATACAAGTCCATCATCTGCTAATCTGCTCATTTCACTTTTAGACCAGGAGAAAGCAGAGACTGTCTGTGAGGAACCAACCTAGGAGATATCGTCCCTCGAGGATCGGAACAGATCATCCAGTGCATCACATTGAGAGATCCTCAGATTCAAATCCAGCACCCAACGACTCAGTGCAGGAAACAAATGAAGAAGTAAGCCTCCTGTATAAATTGTGTCATTTTTACAACAATTGGTTGATGCAGGAATTTGAAAAGAGCAGTATTGCTTTGAAAATCTCCAACATGTTCAAACATTCAATGTGGCTCTTTTTGAAAACCCTAGAACTATATACTTTTAACTGAAATCAGTTTGAACTGACATTTTTCAAACAGTTATTCAACCAAGCATGTCATTTTATCTAACTCTGAAGAAGGATGTACAAAAACGGTTGATTGATGTTGTTGATATGGCCCTCTAGTGGCATTTAGGTATCATCTACAGGTGACAACAGCTTAGTTTAGAATAAATCACAGGTGTAGTGTAAAATAATACGAAAATGGGGTTGAAGAGACTGCATGATCACGTGTACAATCACGTGTGTATATGTGTATCAATGAATGTTATTTAATCTGATCATGCATGCATGCACTGTTATAATGATAACTTTATTTATTTTTTCATTTAATTTTACCTAGACAAGAGAATCAAGCAGACCACCAAGACTTGCCCCTCCTGAGATGATTTCCACAGAAGTCATGTCTTCTCCATCTTTGGATGATGCTGGCAGTAATCTTTGTCAATCCAGGAGCAGGCATGCATCTCAAGAGGACTGTTTGTTTCCTACCTCAAACCAAGATGCGGACGAGTCAGACTCCGCTCTTGCCCTTGCCATTCATGCATCTATGGAATCAATCAATCAATCAATCAATCAATCAATCAATCAATGTTTATTTATATAGCCCAATATCACAAATGTTACATTTGTCTCAGTGGACTTCACAGTTTGTACAGAATATCAGAATGACAATACGACACCCTCTGTCCTTAGACCCTCACATCGTACAAGGAAAAACTTCCAGAGAAAACCCACAGTTTAAAGGGAAAAATGGGAGAAACCTCAGGGAGAGCAACAGAGGAGGGATCCCTCTCCCAGGATGGACAGACGTGCAATAGATGCCGTGTGTAAATTGAAAAGATAATACATTTGCAACATTGGTAGTCCAAATGTTTGGAAATGCATGTGTGTATAATAGGAAGATGAATCCACGAGGATATCCATCCAGGACTTACAGATGTAGCACTGAATTTCGGACTCCAGCTTACAGCTTCCTGCCTACGGCCTGCCAAAGACCAGTATAGAGGAATGTTAAGCCCTCCCACTATTTTCCAAGAGGGCGTTGCCAGATTTTCAATTTAAGGTTTTAACCAGGAGATGGCGCTTCATTCACAAATACAGAAAGACAAGTTTCATGGACTTCAGTTGTGTTTTGAAGAGCATTTGAACACATCAATATTTTAGATCAACTAAAGTATATCTAATCTTGTAATTCAATAATATATAGTCTTTATATATTAAATAATCATAATGTAAATGTTTACATTACACTTCTTTATTTGTTATGCTCATACTTTAACCTTTACAATCGTTTGCTTTAATATGCAGTATATTTTTGTGTTTGCTTCCTCCTGCTCCCTTTCGGACACATACTGTATGATTTATTATTATTATTAATATGAAGATATTATTAAGATAAGATAAGATGTTACTTTATTGATTGAACATTTTAGTTTAGAATGTGCTGTCCCACGGTAATTCAAAAGGCTCACAGGTCACATTCCGAACATTATTCAAAACAATAGGTGCTTTCACACCTTCTACAGTTTGATTTGTATAGAGGGAGCTCTGTCAGTTTTCGAATTACCCATTTGCTTTCGGGGAGCCCTATTTTTCAGAGCACATCCTGCTACTAAATATGTCACACGCACGCTCTGTTGACTGGCGCAGCAGCGCGGATGCGATCAATTGCTATAAAAACACTCTTCGACTAATACAGACGGTGTCACTATGCCGGCGGATGTGGCCGTTGTTGAAGCCTCTTCAGGCTCCGCATCGGCAGGCCTCTCCCTCGGTGTGGAGCTGTCAAGCTCGACCCTAACGCCGCTTACAGCCGGCAAACTAAAAGTTGTTTTCCGTTCACGTTGTCATTTTTAGACTCCTTCGCTTCTTTGCTTGTGAAGCCAAAAGCTGTGACGCTTGGCTGTTTTCATTTTGCCATATTTTTTTATTACACAGCCAGAGTTAAAAAAATATCAATATGAAAATTTCAAATACCGCGCCGGCATCACCGCCATAACCATAGCAACGTAAGTAAGAATGCAGCGCCGCCACGTAGATGGCAACACCCAGACATATTCACAAATATAAAACAAATATTCAGAAACTGTAATGAACAATAACTATTATTTATTTCAAGAACTGTTATTTACAGAAACTCAACATTTCTAATCTGTGTGACACAAATATGCACGATTGTTTTGGGCTCCCCCTATTTATCTCAAAGTTAGCCGTCAGGGGAGCTCCCTCTCTCTTGGTTATGGCTAGAAAGGATCCGTCTTGTGTAAATGTGACGTCACGTTCTCGTTGTAACTCTCGTTGGAGCGGCTCGGAAACACATCTACAGCAGTAACATGATGCAACATACACATTAATGCAGCACGATAATAGTAAAACACTGAAAGGGAACATTTTATTGCACCAGGAGCTATCTTGGGACTTTTACTGTGACAACGTTGACTTGCCTGTGAATAAAAAATACACCATAGTGTTGGTGATCTACAGTGTTGTCATTCTTCTTTGAACAGCAAGACCGCTAACACCCTATTTCAACAATCACACTCCCTGTCATTGACATAATTAATAGATAGTTTAGCTTCTCACGATCATTTGCTGTGGCCCACTGATGTTAACGAAAGGCTACCTGCCAAACGTAAACATTCAGCCACGTGACTTGCAAACTCTCGCGAGAGTTTTACACTAGACGGATCCTTTCTAGCCATAACCCTCCATCTTCGGGGGAGCCAAGCTCCTCCTAGCTCCCCCCGATTTCGAACAGTGTCTGTGGCTGGATGGCCAGCGATTCGGTGCGGCGCATTTACCATAGGTGATCAGAGCTAACTGCCTGCCATCAGATTTCATTTAAAAAACAGATCTGATTTTAAGACTATTTCTGTGCTCATAAAGAATGATAAGAATGAGAATAATGCGTATTGAACTTGTTTCATTAATTAGTGAGTTTATTTAACACTAGAACCACCAATCGGGTCAATTTGTGTGATGTGTGTTGTGTGTGTGCAATGTAACTTTTTTTCAAAAAAATATTAAAGTCTCCCAGTCCGTGACAAATCCTGAAAGTGTGTTATGTAGCACCCTATGTTGTTAAAAATTGCATTCTAATAGCGGGATTTGACGGGTTTAGGTAGGCCTATACAAAAACCTCTGGCGGTTCTAGTGTTAAGGTAATTAGGTACAGTAGAAGCCCTTTTTTATCAGTAACGAATTTAGCAGTTGAACATAAAAGTCAACTAACTGACTAACTGAGGGTCACTTGCAATGACAGTGTTGTGTCTAACTGTAAGCTTGTCACTCAGAGTAACCTACCGTTAATTTAGCTGCTGGAGAAGAAAGATCAAGGGGGGAGGGGGGGAGAGAGCTGTGGTTGATGGGCCATTAGTTGTGTAAATGCACAGCTGAGAGCTGCCGTTTCATTCAGACTGTTTAAAAAACTGTAACAACGGACTATTTTTCTTAGCGGATGCATGTCAATTTAAATCAATACATACAACTATTTTTTAAATCAATACACACAACTATTTTTTAAATCAATAAAAACATTTTCTAAATCCATAAAAGCATTTAAATTAATATTGGGAGTCATGTCGTTACTTTGTTGAGAATTTGACCGTGTAATAAGCGGGATAATTTGCAGCGACTTGTTCCTTATGGGGAAAATAACACCCGTCATGTTTGTGTAGAGGTGTGTGTTGTTAAAACACTTTCATGAAATGAAGGAATTTCCTTCTATAAAACAGCTGTGGGCAGCAGTGAGTGTCACGGACATGAATTCATAGATCAAGGCAGACTGGTGCACACACTCTCCTGTCCTGCCAGGCGACACGCCCGTTCTAAGCCGTGTCCCTTACTCCTCAAATCCCAAGCATCCCCACAAGTGTATTATGTTGTTACATTTCAGATGTTATGTTTCAGTTGTGCTCTGTCTATGTTCAGTGATGCAAACTTGTCACCTTTCGGCGAAATTCGCCGTTTTGAATCCAAAATAAGTCGTTTGTGTGATTCATGTAGATCTGCAATACAAATATTTTTGGGGTATGGGGGGTTCTGGGACCCGGAGTAATATGCGGCCGTGAGCTGTTATGTGCCATCATGAAACGCATGGTGTTCTTTTTTTATATATTATAATGAAGTACGAGCTGTGTGCTCGAGTCTTCCTGCCTGTCGGCTCTGCTCATGGATGTATAATAAGGCTCTGCTGCTCCGAGATGATAATAATAATAATAAATGGGATTTATATAGCGCTTTTCTAGACCCAAAGACGCTTTACATTATGAGTCAGGTCGACAAACAAAACAAGAACAAAAACACAAACAAAAACAAAAAACAAAACAAAAACAGAAAAGCAGTCAGGAGGATGTTGGTTCAGAGGGGGGAGGGGCGGGTTTAAGGATAAGCAGAGTTGAAGAGGTGGGTTTTGAGACGGGACTGGAACAGGGTGAGGGAATCAGACTCACGGAGGTCTTGGGGGAGGGAGTTCCAGAGCTTCGGGGCTGCCACAGAGAAGGCTCTGTCCCCGAAGCTCCGGAGTTTGGCCTTGGGGATTGAGAGCAAACCGGCTGAGGTGGATCTGAGGGACTGGGGTGGTTGGTAGAGGATGAGGAGGTCAGTGAGGTAGGGGGGGGGCAGATGGTGGAGGGCTTTATAGGTGAGGACCATGAGTTTGGAGTGAATGCGGTGTGAGATGGGAAGCCAGTGGAGTTCTTTGAGGACCGGGGTGATGTGATGCCATGATTTGGTGTGGGTGAGGAGTCTGGCGGCTGCGTTCTGGACACGCTGGAGTCTGTTGAGGGATGTTGTGCTGAGGCCGAAGAGGAGTGAGTTGCAAATGATGATGGTCTAGCTTCAGCAGCTACATTACCTACGGGTGCGTTCGTTAATATTAACTGTGCGTCCGGAGTCACTGTGGCACAGACTGGACCACTGGTGAACAGCTGTTAGAACGGGCCGTTCAGGTGTTCAGAGCAGAGCTCCCTGTCGGAGCGGCAGAGCGTGATGTGAACTGAAAAGTTTTTCTGTGGCAATATTATTTAAGGAATCGTTGAGCTAGCTAGCTAGCATACATTGTCACTATCTGCTAACGTTAGCTTTAGCCTTCTATTTCTAATAGTTTTTTTCATAGGCTATAAACAGAGGTGGTATAAGTATATTGTACTTGAGTAAAAGTAGAAGTACTCAGATCTTGTACTTGAGTAAAAGTAGAAGTACTCAGGTCTTGTACTTGAGTAAAAGTAGAAGTACTCCGATCTTGTACTTGAGTAAAAGTAGAAGCACACAGACCTTGTACTAAAGTAAAAGTAGAAGTACTCAAATCTTGTACTTGAGTAAAAGTAGAAGCACACAGATCTTGTACTAGAGTAAAAGTAGAAGTACTCAAATATTGTACTTGAGTAAAAGTAGAAGCACTCAGGTCTTGTACTTGAGTAAAAGTAGAAGCACACAGATCTTGTACTAGAGTAAAAGTAAAAGTACTCAGGTCTTGTACTTGAGTAAAAGTAGAAGTACTCAGATCTTGTACTTGAGTAAAAGTAATAGTCCCAGAGTGTAGGAATACTCTGTTACAGTAAAAGTCCTGCATTCAAAATGTTCCTCAAGTAAAAGTAGAAAAGTATTATCATCAAAATATAGTGAAAGTAGCGACAGTAAAAGTAGTCATTGTGCAGATTGGTCCATTTCAGAATAATAGATATAATATGTTTTATAATGATTGATCATGAAAGTGTTCTCAAAGCTGGTAAAGGTGCAGCTAGTTTGAATGACTTTGTATACTGCAGGGTAGCTTGTGGATTTACTCCAGGTGGAACTAAAGTCTGATTTAACACTTGATTATATTTCACTTAATTAATCCAGATCTCTGAAGTAACTAAAGGTATTAAATACATGTAGTGGAGTCAAAGCACACCATGTACCTCTGAACTGTAGTGGAGTAAATAAATGCTTTTATATATTTCTATTAGATGTGACTCTTTGGCGTTTCTGTTATTATTAACACTGCTGCTTTAGTTGTTCTGACTGCTAAAATCCTCTGTCATTCCGTGGGGTGGGGGAGCCGGGGGCTCGGATCCTTGTCACCTTTTTCATACCTGATGAGTTTGCATCCCTGTATGTTAAAAAGCCTCAGTCACCTTAATTCATGTAATAAAAACATCTCAGGTCAGTAACACTCAAAGCTAAATGTGCAATACCATGTTCAGCTATGTTACTATTTATAATGTTATTGTTCTTACATCAGAAGATGTACATATTGAAATGATTTCTTAACTTACAGTAGGCTATTTTTTACAATGTGTGTTGGAAGGATTTATTAAATTACAATGAATATTGTCATTGTTGAAGGCTTTTAGAGAAGGGTGAACTATAAGCCTGAATTACATAACATTTTATACCTAAAAACATAAAAGCCACAATAAATAAATCACAATTATTCTAGTTATTTGTACCTCCCGTATTGCTTTCAACCCACCAGCTTTTATGGTGTTGTTACGTCACTAACTGTAAACTTGTCACATACAGTCTATGGTCACTCAGAGTAACCTACTGTTAATTTAGCTGCTGGAGAAGAAAGATCAGGGGGGGAGGGGGGGAGAGAGCTGTGGTTGATGGGCCATTAGTTGTGTAAATACACAGCTGAGAGCTGCCGTTTCATTCCGACTGTTTAAAAAACGGTAACAACGGACTATTTTTCTTAGCGGATGCATGTCAATTTAAATCAATACATACAACTATTTTTTAAATCAATAAAAACATTTTCTAAATCCATAAAAGCATCTCAATTAATATTGGGAGTCATGTCGTTACTTTGTTGAGAATGTGGCCATGTAATAAGCGGGATCATTTGCAGCGACTTGTTCCTTATGGGGAGAATAACACCCTTCATCCAGATGAGGATCCCTCCGCTACACTTTGGGATCCTGATCGACCGACGAAGCTCCCTTAAAATATACATATTTTTGGTGAATTACTGAGTTTAGGCACGTTAATAACGTTTTAATGAAGTTGAATACAGTATATTCATATGTGTCAGTGATTTCATGTCAATTCGGCGAACATAAACATAAATGATCGTGTTGAAGATGATGATTAAATTAGGATTAAAAATCGAGAGCCGGGCTGCATTTCCTCCCGTTCGTTTTTGTCAAATAACAAAATTATTTTGTTAAATAACAACATGGTGATGTTTTGTAAATGATTACATGTCTCTTATTTAGCACAGTAGTATGATATCCGTGACATATGGATCTTAACAAAGTTCCGCTGTACATCCAGCGTACTGTATCTCACTTTATTTGAGCTCCAGTGTGGAACCCCACTGCCCCCCCAGGTGGATCAATGATCCATTGCAGCTGGCTTCATTATAATTACATTTATCTATCACGGGGGCGGTCTCAAGTCAAGCTGGAGGTTTTCCCTTGAGCGAGGGCAGATCACGTACCAATCACGGCCCTCGCGTTTCAAACTGTCTGAAATGAATCGCTACATCTGTATAGGCTAAAAACAGTGTAATACTATATTTAGCTGTAAGTGCATGCAACATGTAAACTGCAGAATAACTTACCTTGTCATCTTTCAGTTGATTGACGATATTATCGGGTATATTTAGCCTTTTCAGGAACGTGAATATGTCCACCTCCCTTGCCATTGTTTATGGGTTGGACTTGGATGAGCTACCTGAAAATACGACCGGAATATGCCGTTCTGAGAGAATGTAACGGTGACGACGTGCAAGCAGGACCGTAATGTCCTTATAAGGAAGTCCGAGATTAAAATATACCTTTCCACTGTTATTACAATTGAAATGTTGGTCTACTGTGTGCTCCACTTCCTCCTTGGCGCACTGGTTAATAGGAAGTGGATTCAAAAATAAAGTCAGGATAACGGATTAGTTTAGCACGAGAAAGGAACCTGTTTTCCTGACTTTATTTTTTTCTCATATATTTTTTTTATGTCCCTTAAACCGTTTTCCTGACTTTTTTAAAGATACTATCTCGTGCGCACGAGATACAAACCCGTTATCCTGACTTTTCTTTTTCTCTCTCAGTTTTTTTTTTTTTTCCCCTGTCCCTTTAGGGCAGTGGTCACCAACCTTTTTAAGCCCAAGATCACGGACCTCGGTCTAGGTGAAAGGCGAGATCTACCTATTAAAGAATTTAGTGAAAAAGACGGCACAGACAGTGCTTCCAATTTAAGGCCTTTTATATAGGCTAATTGCATCTGAATGACTGTTACAATGAAGGCTCCATGATTAGCTCACGGCATATAGGTAGGGGTAAAGTGCTATTTGTTTATGAGTGGGGGGTGGACCTCACCTCCTCTAGGGGGGTCCTCACCTCCTCTAGGTCCTCACCTCCTCTAGGGGGGTCTGGGGGGATGCTCCCCCAGGAAGATTTTTTTTTAAATATTGAAGTTGACAGCATCAATCTGGTGCACTTTGAGAGCAACATGAAGAGATCTATGGATACCTCTCTCAGCACCATATGAAACAGAACTGTAAACAGATTTTTGTTTTTCTTTATGGATATTTTACAAATCACTCCCCTTTTAAACTGTATTCTTGTTTTACTGCCATATAGTATTTCATACCTGTTTTTCATGTATTCTCTTATTGTTTGTATAACTATAATGATCGTATGAAGGTGTGCCGCGGAAGTAATCTTTTAAATAATTTGTGACAAAACCGTTCTAAACACTCAAGAGTCCTTGAGCTCACATGAGCCCCTCAGGGAGGACTCTCCTCCAGCTTGTTGTGGAAACAGCTCCTTATGTCCGTTAGTGCAGCTAGCTAACCAGATGCTAACATCACGGTCCCCGCTAGCACCGGTCCCTCTCTCTCGCTCTCTCGCTCTCTCGCTCTCTCCCTCTCTCTCTCTATATCACACTAAATGCGCTATTGCCACACACACACACAGAGCCGAGCTTGAATGACACAAGCACACGTGTATTTCCATTCAACTCTCTGATTGGTCTGGTGAATTGCCTCTGTTGCATTCACTGAACACGGGAAATTGCAGTCCTGCCGTCCTCTCTTGTGTCATGATGAGGTTCACGTAAAGCACGGTTAATGTATTATATTATTGAGGTGTCTCAAATATACTTCAATCAAGTGGCACCTGCTAACGGGATGGTGGATGATAGGTTTACATCTAAAAACGTATTTTTCAAACATTATTATTTTAATTTGATTTTTCTTTCTTTTGTTACTTTTTTTTTTAACGGTCTACCCGCACCACACTCGATCGAGTGGTTGGCGACCACTGCTTTAGGGGCTCCGTAGACTTTACACCAACTGCTTCACTTTAATGTAGCCCATGGAGATCCTTTCAGAGGTCACAGGAGGGGAGGGGGAGATAACATTGTGACAGCTGAATTGCTGTCAATCGGATGATAGCCTGGAGAGCAGTGGCGGCTGGTGGAAAATATTTTTGGTGGGGCTATGGAAATGGTGACAAAACCATACTAGGGCATTTAAAATCAGGAGACTAAATACGAACTGTGTGTGTGTGTGTGTGTGTGTGTGTGTGTGTGTGTGTGTGTGTGTGTGTGTGTGTGTGTGTGTGTGTGTGTGTGTGTGTGTGTGTGTGTGTGTGTGTGTGTCATACTTGCCAACCCTCCTGATTTTCACGGGAGACACCCGCATTTCTCCTGATTTCTGACAAAATCAGATTTACTCACGACTGTTTCCACTCGGACTTTAATACAGGTACACCATTGTTTGGTTTCCATGGTAGCGCGTCTCTTTAGCAGCGCGCGCAACTCAAAGTCTGAAAGGGTGAGGAAGATGAAAACTGAACAAGAATCGACAACTCGACCCTCTGATCACTCCTTTCCTGTAAAATACAGGTCCAGCCCACACATATGCTCCATGGTGCCACAGGCATTGCCCTTACAACTACAATAAGCATGCAAATGTTAATCTACAGCTCCGGCGATCCACTAGCACCGGAGTCTACAACTGCAGACGCAGCCATCCCCTACTGTAGCGTCGCCTTGGATACGAATCTAAACAGACACACAGGCCAGGGCGCTGAAAGGGCGCCCTTTGAGCATCAGATCTGACGACGCTGATTGGCTGAAATTATGTTTCGGCGGCATAGTTTACAGATAGCAACAGTCAGCTTGTTGGTTGCAGCTGCTCTGGCTGAGGGCTCTTTTCTACCGCCCGGACGAGAGAGGGTAATGATACACGCTGAGGCCAGGCAGGAAACATGTGACTTATCAGTAACTTTAGACATCGTAAAACAATTTTAAACGAGATTTTATTGTAGATTATACATTTTACTGATACCAACTATATAATATTTACCTTGTTCTTTAAAAATAAAAACAAAAATAAAAAATATATATTTTTTGGAAATATATTTTTTTATGAATTTTTAATGACAATCAAACATGTGGGAAGAGGGGGGGCGGCTATGGACTGGCCGCCACTGCTGGAGAGATAAGTACATCCCTATCCTAACAGCCCACCAACAATACAGGAGGTGTGTGTGTGTGTGTGTGTGTGTGTGTGTGTGTGTGTGTGTGTGTGTGTGTGTGTGTGTGTGTGTGTGTGTGTGTGTGTGTGTGTGTGTGTGTGTGTGTGTGTGTGTGTGTGTGTGTGTGTGTGTGTGTGTGTGTGCGTGTGTGTGTGTTTGTACATCCTGCCGCTGGCAAATTGGACACTGCTGCCAGAACAGCAGCTGAAAACATGATAACTAGGCTTGGATTACAGGGAAGTATTGATTGTGTAAATCGGTGGAACACAGGTGGAACGGCACCAAGCCTGAAATATAACAACATTCATGCTGATATATATTTTAATTATTCAGAAAGTATGTCCCTTGACAGATGTAAAGTCATTCTAAGGGTAGGATTAGAGGGATGAACTTGTTAATGGAGTCACGTTGCATTCTGGGTTTCAGCAAATGAAAAAAAGAAATGATGAATGTTTAACATGACACTAGTTCATTATTGTATGCAATGAATTATACGAAATACCATGCATCTGTGTTATTTTAGATATCTGTGCCAACAGATTCATTTTAATGAAGTTAAGTTAAGCATCAGAGCTCTTTATATTTACATCAAATACAGCAAGATGCTGCTGCTGTAACACACACAAACTAGTTCATACAACAGATCATACAATTAAGCTCAGTGAATAAAATATAACAGCACATGCACAACATTTCATAACACTTTAGCAGGTCTATGCTTACTTAGCTGTGTTACTGGTGCAAGAAATAAAATCAATGTTTATATGGCGTAATTTAAATTAAAAACATGGTTTTAATTTAAAACAGTTTTATTCTGAAAAACCGGAAGTTCACACAACGACTTCCGACTAGCAAATATTGTTAGCTTACATTTTAGGTTAAAGAGCAATTTGCAGGTTAGAGACACCAGTGAATAGAGAACCGCAGTGACGCGTCGTAAAACCCGGAAGTAAACTTCTTCCGGTTTCTTCTTGAAAAACCAATGCAAATTCTCCATAGGATTTTGGAAAATAGCTCGAAATAAGGTCTGTGGTTGACACACATTTAAGAGAGGGATCACGTTTTTTTCAGCCGGATAATCTCCACATGTCAACCCTACTTTTATAATTTCTGAATCATAAATCTAGTCGCCAAAAGCTAAATGCTAACGTTATGCTATAAACGAACTACAAGCCAGTACAGCAGCAGGGTCGCACGACTTCAACGTCACGCCAACTTAAGATCGTTTCAACTGACTTGCACTGAAACTGCACTTTGAACACTTTAAATTAAATATATTAACATTTTAAACTGTATACCCCGGTTATCTAGGCCCTTTTTGTTTTGTTTAATGTATACCACGTTTATCTAGGCCAGGGGTAACCAACCTTTTTGTCACCGAGGGCTACTTCAAGGGTACTGAGTAATACGAAGGGCTACTTGTTTGATACAAACTTCCTGAATAACATAATTGCACGGTTCACCTTTAATGATAATATTATTATTAATAATAATCAGAATACATATTAATTTACTGTATGTGAAGGACTGTCTGATCACATGTTAATGTTAATTATTCCTCACAATAATTATTAACAATGATTTACCATTGCTATAGCAACCACATTGTTTTGTTATGAAAATGTATCTATATTTATACACATTCTCGCGAGATCTATCAGGGGTCGTTGTAATGCTGCATTCACACCGGACGCGACTTCGCACTAATCGCTTGAGTTTCACCGCTGCTGCCAGCTGTGTTTACTCGCATCATTCAAACAAGACGCGCTGGCTCGGGAGCAACAACTACAACAAAATGAACATATTTTACCGTGATTAAATTGTAATACACGTTTCTAAATGATGCCGAAGTAACAACATACTGATACCGTTTAGTAAAAACCATGAATTAATGCTTGACAAGTCAGCAGACAAGAAGGCAGGCGAAAAACCTTTTAAAATGCTTGTTTTCTGAATGGAGATTGGGTCGACCAGGCTAAGCTAACGTTGTATATGCTCATTCCAAACTCATAACAACGGCCTACAGACATAAATAAACCAGCGACTGTATTCGCCATGATACAGACAGTCTGTGGTTTGTACTTGTTTAACTTTTGTCCAGTTTCTGAAAAGATATGAGGAGCTGTGATCTCTGTTTGCGATGTTTTCTGGTTGAACGTCAGTGGCAGGCTGAGATCCTCACCACTGCTGTGTGTGTGTGTGTGTGTGTGTGTGTGTGTGTGTGTGTGTGTGTGTGTGTGTGTGTGTGTGTGTGTGTGTGTGTGTGTGTGTGTGTGTGTGTGTGTGTGTGTGTGTGTGTGTGTGTGTGTGTGTGTGTGTGTGTGTGTGTGTGTGTGTGTGTGTGTGTGTGTGTGTGTGTGTGTGTGGTGATGAGGCGGCCCATGATCGTAGCTGCTCATGCTAGCTTGTCTCAGCTAAAGGTGGAACGGAGATTTGGTGCGTGGAGTTCAACTCTGAACCTATCTGGGGTCAGAGTTCAATTTGACGCACCAAATCTCCATTTCACTTACATATGTACATACAAAATGTGTGCTTTTAAAATATAATATTCAATATTGTAATTTTAAAAATTAAAACATGTATTCAATAATCTTTTTAGACGGAGCTCCATAGTGACTTGTGCTATTTTTAGAACATGCACGCGGGCGACCAATTTCCCCCCTGCGGGCGACTTAGTGCCCGCGGGCACTGCGTTGGCTACCCCTGATCTAGGCCCTTTTTGTTTTATGTATACATGTCACACTGTGGGAAACGATATTTCGATATTTCTGGATGTATATATAACACATGTAGAATTTTTGACAATAAAGCTGAATTTGACTTTCACGTGCTTGCATATTTTAACAAAGCTTTTCATTTTAGACACACTGAATTTAACTAGAAGTCATGGCTGTGTCCATTACCAGTCTGATATCGTTTTACAAAGATGACAAGAAGAGTGTAGACAGAGGAGAGAACCACTACAAGTCAGGACACGTAACAGTGCAGCCTAGATGAAGGTGTGCTTACCGGTGTTGTCAGGGCTAGCATGAGGGACAAGGTTTATAGTGTCGGTGAGTAGTGATAGCAAGAGTACCGTTAACCTGGAGTTAATTTATTCACATTAATTCCCATCAACAAATCAATTGTATGTGTCACATGAAATTTTTATTAGGCAAGGCAAGGCAAGTTTATTTATATAGCACCTTTCAACACAAGGCAATTCAAAGTGCTTTACAAAAAATGAAATACATTAAGAAAATGGCATTTAAAATCAGTCATTAAAAAGAAAAGCTAATAAAATAAACATTAAAAGAAAAAATACACGGATAAAAGTTACAGTGCAGTCTAAGATATGAATAGTTCAATTAAAAGCATCGACAAAAAGAAAAGTCTTCAGCCTGGATTTAAAAGTAGTAAGAGTTTCAGCGGACCTGCAGGTTTCTAGGAGTTTTTTCCAGATATTTGGAGCATAATAACTGAACGCTGCTTTACCATGTTTAGTTCTGACTCTGGGGACAGAAAGCTGACCCGTCCCTGAAGACCTGAGAGATCTGGATGGTTCATCATTTAGCAGGAGGTCAGAAATGCATTTTGGTCCTAAACCATTTCAGTGCTTTATAAACAGCAGCAGTATTTTGAAATCTATTCTTTGACACACAGAAAGCCAGTGTAAAGACTTCAGAACTGGAGTGATGTGATCCACTTTCTTAGTCTTAGTGAGGACTCGAGCAGCGGTGTTCTGAATCAGCTGCAGCTTTCTAATAGATTTTTTAGTGAGACCTGTGAAGACACCATTACAGTAGTCCAGTCTACTGAAGATAAAAGCATGGACATGTTTTTCCAAATCCTGCTGTGACATTAGTCTTTTAATCCTAGATATGTTCTTTAGGTGATAGCAAGCTGATTTAGTACCTGTTTTAATGTGACTGTTGAAACCAATAACTAATTTAACCCGCTGACAAGAGAGCCCACCTCCGAAGATCGTGACTGGCTGAGGGACAGACTCGGGGGCAGGTTTTCAGGAATTTCTTGGCTTCTCTCCCCCGAGCCAGAAGAGGAACACTGCAGCTTGGAAACACTTATTGTTCCTGAAATTATCAAATCTGTTGGGCATAAGGGACCTGAGGCAATTGTGGCAAGCATGGCATTGTCTGAGGAGCAACAGAGGGCAATTCAGATGGCTACCACTGGTCAGCGAACCAACCCAAACTGGCATTTGTTCAGGAAAGGAAGGTTGACTGCCAGCAACTTTGGAGCTGTCCTGAGGTCAAAGCGTGTGACTGCTTCCCTTATTGCCAGGGTGCTAGGGCAACAACAGGCCCTTGATGGTGTTTTGTCTGTACAGTGGGGGACTATGAATGAATGTGAGGGCGTCAGGGCATTCACCACTGCAACCCAGATGTAGGTCCATGAGTCAGATTTGTGGCTCTTCCTATCAGGATTGTTGGGGGCATCTCCAGATGGTCTGGTAGGGTCTTCCGCTGTGCTGGAGGTAAAGTGTCCCTACAGAGCAAGGGAAATGACAATTAGTGAAGCATTGCAAATCAAGGGCTTCTGTGTCAGTAAGGAAGGAGAAACATTCAGCCTGCGTGAGGAACATCCTTACTGGCACCAAGTGCAACATCAGCTTCACCTCAATGCAAGGAAGAAGAAATAAAAAAATTGTGAATTGTTTTTAATTTACATTTACTCGCCTTTGCAATGTTGTGATTGTTAGAGTGTTAGGTTTCCTGTCAGCTCGTCTGTTGGGAAGATATAAAATATTAGTTTCATGGAAGTCACACCGTCACATATACTGTAAGAGTATTAAGACATACAGTACATAGGCTAAAACAAAACATCTAAAGATATAACCTTGCACTTTGATAAGTCTCGTGAACATTTTCACTATTTTGACATTTTTATAGATCAAAATTGAACTAAAGAAATAAATGGTAGATTAATCCATATTGAAAATAGGTGTCAGCTGCTACACTAATTATAATAGTTATATTTCTTAGTTAATTAAGATAAGATATTACTGTATTGATCCCAATTTGGGAAATGTTTGTGTTGCAGCAGCATAACAAGAAAAACAAAATATAAGTTATTATATACAAAAGTATGTGAGGGATGGAATATTAAATTGAATATAAATGTAAAATGTACATGTGATTTTACGTCCAAGAGAAGCTATGGAGCAGAGAGTTCTCTGCCAGCCAGAGGTGATTTGTTATTAGTTCAATATGTCAAACTGATTTCCCTGACTACAATCTTTAGTTACATGGTGAAACGTTATGCTGCTTGTACTAATTAGACTTATCATATAAGCCACACAGGTTTTAATAGGATGTATTCATTATCTTTACTTATGTTGCGGTCTTTTCAGCAGCGCCATCTCTAAAAAGGCGATACAGTCACTACCCATTATTTACATTTCACCGTGACATGGACAAAAATGTAACGTCAGCTTACCTCATGACACGAATCCAGACTCTCCTTTGGAAAACATTGGCCGGGAAACGATAGAACAAGCACGTTTCATGCGAAGACCTGTGGCTGCAACCCGGAGCAAAGCAACAAACCATTGCGTATCTAACTAGTAGCGCTAGCTTTAGCTAACGTTAGCTAACGAAACGAACTGCCGAGTAAATTTGGAAAACACTGGTAATTAATTATTCTATAAATATGTAAAATTACTGTGTTAAAAACGAAAATTTCAAAAATACAGATTCTAATGTTCAGATATAGATAGGCTATACAGATACTAAAGATAGGCAGGTACTTGCTTTCAAGCAGAACACAGGGGAAAACAAACTTAGCGGGAGTGTTTACGTGTTCTGCGTAATGACGTACAACGGCCTCGACAATTTCTGTAGTCCTATTCAGCCACTCGGTAACAACCATCGTTTTTCAGACACGTAAACTCTTCAAAAATCCCCAGTGGGGTCACTGCTGATGTATTTAATGTCGTAGAACAAAATGTGACTTATCTCTTAAATTTGTGTCAACCACAGACCTTATTTTGAGCTATTTTCCAAAACCCTATGGAAAAAATGCATTGCTTTTTGAGGAAGGAACCGGAAGTGCTAAAAATGCTAACTTACTTCCTGGTTTTACGACGCGTCACTGCGGTTCTCTATACATGTGTAGGAAAATGATGAATACACTAGATTTTCAAAAAAATATACAGAAATATACACTACAGTGACATCTGGTGTCGTTTTAGTAAGACATTTTCACTTCCGCATAAAAAAGCCGGCGTGTGACGTAACATGGGGGAGAGCGGCCGGTGTTACAGTACAAGTTGAGTCATGACAACTGGCGACATTCTATTATTTTCGTCATAGGAATCCGGGGCGTGTACATTGAGGACCCATTGTTGACTTACCAGGAAAGAAACATCGTTTGTCGTTTACGTTCATCTTTTGCTATATCTGCCTCCATAGGATCACTTTGATGCACATTCAGTACTCGTATGTGAGGTTGTGGGGGAGAGGTCGATATCGTGACGCTTACAGGGAGGTATCGAACATTACAAAGTAGGTGACTGTGTAGATGCCTGTTCAAAATATTGCAAACTTGAATAAATCATTTAAATTATATTATTTGTTTCCGACTTTCATTTGTTCATCGTTCTTAATGTGATGTATATTAGCTTTGATAGCTGTCCATACCTTCAAACAGCCTACAAGCAAAACACAAGTTGTTTATTCACAAACGCTCATCGACATGACTGGATCACTCATGACAAGTTGTGATCAGCTCCGATTAAATTGTGATATCAATTCTGTAGCTATTCTCCAGGGAGCACGTTTTTTTGATGAAATACCTGTATCCCTCTCATCACAACAAGACTCTACACTGTGCAGGAAAAACAATTACATACATGAAAATAACCTTGATGCATGGGAATGAAACACACAAACTATCTTCCGTGGCTATGCTGATATGTCACAGTAACAGTCAACCACATAAAAGTAAGTCCAGCGGGGCACACGTTGAATACATATAAAACATTTGTACATCATTCTTAATGTGATGTATAGTAGCTTTGATAGCCTAAAAGTAAAACACAAGTTGTTTATTCACAGCCCGAAAGCAACATCGAGATGACTGGATCATCTGCAGTGTTGGGCAAGTTACTTCCAAAATGTAAGACAGTACATTACTTACTAATGTCTTTTTTAAGTAATAGGCTACGTTACATTACAATATTACTGTCTCTGAAATGTAATTACTAACACTACTTTTATATTAGCCTATTTTTGAGTTACTCTACCAAAATAACCTTAAAAGAATGGCTAAGTATTTTAAATGCTAAAATGTAGTTAAGTGCAGCTCATTATACATCCAGTGAAGGACAATGTGGTATAGCATAACAACTGTGTAGGCCATTAAGGCTACTCACAACTTTTATTACACGGCTTAGTTGAATACTCGATTCTGATTCATTGAACCTGTGACACGTTGTTAATACAGTAGTACAGACCACTGTTGATGACTACAATGAAGGTTGCTAAGGAGGATCAAGAAAGAGAAAGCAAAAGAGGTTAAAAGACGGAGCGCTGAACGTCAGATAAATCACCAGAAGAAGGCAGAGAGGAAGTAAATACTAGCAGGAACACGGAATGGGCTCTGTAGTGTGTTTAGTGTATAAGCGGGATATTTGTGCAGTGAGGCAGTCATGGGGAAAAGAACATCCGACAGCCTGGATCTTGATGAGCCTGAAGGGTAAACAATTTTTCTCTGGTGTCAGAATGTCTTGCGATGTTGGTAAATGGTTCAAAAACATAAAACCATTTAATTTCGGGTTAAAATGTGTTGTTACTGCGTTACTGAGAATTGTAACGGGCAATATATTACCCACATTTTATTAGTAATGCATTACATTACTTCGTTACAGCTAACAGTTATACATTACTGTAACTCCGTTACTTTTGTAACGCATTACACCCAACACTGTAACTGAAGCACGTGTTCATCACAGGATCGATCACAGCTGGCCACAGCTGACCATCTGGGACAAGCTGTGATCTGCTCCTTGATTGTCTCTAGTGCTATATAAACTGGTGGAAATGACACAAATGTATGAGGATAGCGAGAGAGATATAGCGAGAGACATTTAGAGCGAGAGAGACATTTAGAGAGAGAGACATTTAGAGCGAGAGAGACATTTAGAGTTAGAGCAAGAGAGACATTTAGAGAGAGACATTTAGAGCGAGAGAGACATTTAGAGAGAGACATTTAGAGCGAGAGAGACATTTAGAGTTAGAGCGAGAGAGACATTTAGAGTTAGAGCGAGAGAGACATTTAGAGCGAGAGACAGATACATAGCGATAGAATAGTGAGATTCGACAGAGAAAGATCGATTGTGCGTGAGTACTGAATGTGATTGTTTGTTTGTCCTTGTGTGTTGTGTGTTAATTTAGTGAGTAGTTGTTTGCCTGTGTGTGTGTTGGAGGGACAGCATTTGTGTAGGGCTTAATATTAGAGAGGGCCAGCAAACCATGGATGCAAACATGGTGAAAGAACTGTTGGATTTCCATATCCGCCATATATATCCTGAAGGCTTGACTAACAAACAGAGGTTTGCTATCAAAAGAAGAGCTGAGTCCTTCAGGATTAAAGGTAACCATTTCAGACATGTGGTCTTCAGAACATCATCTGCTTTGATAACACTGTTGATACATGTATAATTATGACATTTCAATACCAGACGGAGACCTGCACTACATATGCAGGAGGAAAAAAAACAGGACTGAGCACCTTGCAAAAGTGGTCTTATCAAGTGAAGAAGCCAACGAGCTCTTCATAGAGTTCCACTGCAGCCTAATTGGTGGACACGCTGGAATGGAGAAAACTCATCTGGCCATCATTCAGCGGTTCTATTGGCCTGGCATGACGGAGGACATCCGCAAGTGGGTGAGTTCAAAATAATGAGGTAAATTACACATTATGGTACAAAAGTGCAACACATAAAGGTTTATAGTGTGTTTTTTTGTTCAGATTGCTGCGTGTCCCCAGTGCCAATCCAAGAGGGCCACTATCAAGGAGAAGAAAGAGTACAATCCTATTGAAGTACAGGACACATTTGCAGACAGTTTCAGCTTTCAAACATGCCAACAGTAATGTACTGCAATGCTCATGTTAATGTTTTCATCTCAGGTAACAGAGCCTCTGGAGCTTGTCGGCATGGACCTAGTGGGTAAACTCACAGTAACCGATGGTGGCAATCAGTACATTTGTGTAATGGTTGATTATTTCACCAAATGGGCAGAGGCATACCCACTTAAAAATAAAACAGCAGATGAGGTGACCAAGTGTAT
Source organism: Notothenia rossii (assembly GCF_949606895.1). Taxonomy (NCBI): domain Eukaryota; kingdom Metazoa; phylum Chordata; class Actinopteri; order Perciformes; family Nototheniidae; genus Notothenia; species Notothenia rossii. The sequence continues at coordinate 60,277,513 of NC_136902.1, forward strand.
TCTTGATTTCTTTTACAAATTTGGTGCACCTAAAAGACTGCTAACAGATCAAGGCAGGGAATTTTGCAATAAGGTACTACTGTGAAGAATTATGACTCCCCATTATGTAACTGCTGTGCTAACAAATTTATTTCCTGTTTGTCCCAATGTTCACTTCAAGGTCAACTATAACCTTTGTGAGAAGCTGGCCATCAAAAGAAGCCTGTGCTTGCCGTACCACCCACAAACAAATGGTTTGGTGGAAAAACTAAATGGCACAATACAAAGGTATATTTGTTCATAGAATAACAAACATTACTGTTCCTATATGAACTAATCAGAATTGATAGCTAAAAATACAACAAAAGTAAATAAATCAGCTGCTTTATCATATATTAGAAACCAATTTCTGTTCTACCTGCTTGTGTTTGTACTTGACCTGAATTTAGGTCCCTGAACAAACTGGTGGAGGGTGAGCCCAAACGGTGGGACCAACTCCTCCAAGGGACGATGTTTGGTCTGAGAACGAAAACCCAGCTGACCACCAAGTTCAGTCCTTATTTTCTGATGTTTGGGAGGGAGGCGAGGTACCCGTCAGAGGTGCCCAAGGAGTATGAGGTAAGATCAGATAAGGTCCTCATCCTTTTTAATTATTCATACTATTTCAAACATCAATGTTTTCTCAACATTCTGACGCTTTTCTGTGGCAGATAACGGAAGAGAAAGTGAGCAACTTGTTGCAAATGGAGGAAGTCTTCGAGGGACTCAAAAAACAGGAGGCAGTTTTCGCGAGGGTGAAAGGTAACATAGCAAAAAGCCAAGATAAGATCCGCAAGAGGAAAGAAGGTGGGCAAGTGGACAATTTTCAAGTGGGGGATTTCGTTTTAAAACGCAACAAAAGGTCGGAACAGAGGAAAGGAGGAAAGCTAGAGGCAGACATGTTGGGACCATTCAGGATCCTAAAAATTGAGGGGAAGGTAGCGGACCTTGCTACAAAAAAAGGAAAAAAGACAATGAGAGTGAACATTGATCATTTGAAACACTATGTCCAGCCAGAGGAGAGGATCCCTGCTAAATTACAAAAAGTGTTGGATCCTTCTCCTCTGGCTGCTCCACTGCCCTCCACACCCACACCCACCTCCACACCCACACCCACCTCCACCTCCACAACAGAGTGCCAGGCACGAGGAGCATCCTCTGATGTAGAGACTTGTAAGTAAACTGAAAAAAAGTACACCTTAAAGTATGCATTTCATTAATAACTAACATGCCTTTTTTTATAGTAATCCGAGACATATGGGCAGGGAGGAGACAAGAGACACTGTGGGCCAAGTATGGCCCATACAAAATATACAGTCAAAATCTGTTGGTCTTGGCCCCGGGAGAGGAGTTGGAGGGAGAGGTAAGCCTACTGTATATGAAAAATGTAAGTAGGCAAGCTGATCATTCTGAAAATGGGTTCAAAAGATACTGGTGTATTCATAGATTGTGAATGCCTATCTGGCATGGGTTGGGGCCAAAGCTGGGGTCTTCATTGTGGACTCCTACCTGATGACTTCCCTCTGGCAGGGAACCCACAAGGGAGGCTTAAGAAAGGTGAGTAGAGTACTAGAAATAAGTGTATATATGAACATATGTATGTACTGATGTATGTACAAATATTTTTCAGTTGGATTTGTCAAAACATGAGGTGGCGGCCGGAGCTGTCTGTGACGGGGCACACTGGACCCTCATTGTAAGTAATCTAAAATGTTAATGGGTCAAGACATTTTTATTTATTCAACACTCAACACTTTAATAATTTCTTTGCACTTCCGTAGATCATGTATCTGAATGAGAACAGGTCCCTGTTCTTGAACCCATTGGGGGCCACGGAAGAGCAATTAATCAGATGCAAAGATGTAACAAGGTGAATAAAATATAAGCTCTAATGTGTTTACTAGACATATTCAGGATTTTTGATTATATTAAGAGGGAGCAACACAAAGCCACATAAATCATGTTCCTGATTACTACTGTTTTACTTGAATACCATTAGATTGTCCTGTGTGAACATGCAGCTCTTCTTGACTTAAAAAAGGATCTGAATTGGGCTTATATACAAAACCCAATCTATCTGTTTCCTATGTAGATCGCTGGTCCGGAAACACAGACCTTCAGTTGGGAGATGGGCCTGCACAACAATCGATCATCCCAAACAGATGGATTCTACGTGCTGCGGTGTGTTGGTTCTGAAGGTAACATTTAGTAATGTGTGTGTGTATATATAACCATCTGTAATTAACAAAAATTATGAAGATACTTATGACAGACCTTTTAAGCTTGCAGAGCAAATACTGCAAAAACAACAGGTCCAGTACCCAGTGGACCAGGAAGGAGTGGCCTCAATGAGGTTAAAGATGGCAATGGCTCTGGTGAACAACTCAGGTATACAGGACTAGACAGGGGAAACATAAATATTGTGTCTTATTTGGCATTTCAATACCTTAATGCCTGTATTTCTTAATATTTTTTTTACAGATGACCTATCCGAGCTGTGTCGGGCCTGTGGGGAACATAGCATAGGGCCTAAGGTTGACCAATGGGTAAGAAGTTGTATTTATTTCCTGACCAACATTTGGCTGGAGGACTGGGATACACCCTGGATTGGTTACCTCTACAGCACTGGGTGAACATTCTCTATAACAGATATTATAAATGTTTACTTTAATTCACCAAACTTGCATGCCTTTGCACTATGGGATGACACTGGAGCAGTTGAAGAAACTTCTGAGCATGGACTCTAAACAGAAAGGAAAACAGCTAAGATCTAAAACTATACATTGCTTGCTTAATGAAATGTAAACAACTTGATTACTGCTTACTCTGGATGAGGGATGTTAAAATGTTTGTCAATATTCTAACAAGTCGTTTTTCTGTTTATTTTTAAGATCGAGTGCACTGGGTGCACTATGTGGTACCACACGTACTGTGTTGGGGAGCCCTCTCTCAATGCAGATTTCTTTTGTAAAGGCTGCACTTCTTAGACACACACACATATACACACACACACACACACACACACACACACACACACACACACACACACACACACACACACACACACACACACACACACACACACACACACACACACACAGTTTATTATTTCTGTTGGCAAAATCCTGAATGTCCTCTTCCAACATGAGGGTAACATGATAACAAAGGTATCAACTGTAGCTGTGAACATGACAGGATGTGTGATTACCTAGAAGAGCATCAGGACTGTTTGAGGCATATGATAGCTATGTGATTAACATGATGATTCAGCCTCTATGGAGAGAGACATATGACAAGCATGATCATTTCTGACGTGGAGCTAATCTGAAGTAAACATTGAATACTGCTTTCTATTCCTCCATCTTGTGACTGTGGAACTCCCTCTCTTGGATATCAGCATGTGAAGGACACTGTTCAGGAACTAGTTGATGCTCTGTATGTGATGACTCCTTCCATTCTGGAGAGGATCACAGATACATGGATCCTGAGGCTCAAGCTCAAGCCGGTGACCAGGGAGATTGTTCTAACAATTTCCAATAAATGTTATTCTGAAACATAACTATCACTGTTGTCTTTCCTTCTATAAATGAAGCCAAAAAGATGTCAAGCTGGCACTTAGCCCTCCAAAAAGTGCATGGTTGCAACTTAGACAGTTAAGCATTTTATATCAGTGGGTCCTCATGGTGCAACACGGAAGGCAGACATAATTGCTTAGACACAGGTGTCACATGAACTTTAAATGCTCTGGAAAGTTCCTTATACAACTTTAGCCTTTTTTGTCTCATGAAGTCCCTAAGTGACACACACTGAACAGTCTGGTGGGTCATGGTCCTAGTCATTTGCTTTTGTGTTCCCATAACAACATGTCCAAGATGTCCATGTGCCAGGCTAACTCATGTGACAGAACTAGCTACATTTGGAAATGTTTTTTGTTGCTAAAGCTAACATTCAAGCCATTTAAGAATAAAAATGCTTACATGACATGTCATTTGTTAAACATTAAGCTGTCTTTGGCTCTTTTCTGATTCTGATTACATATACATATGTTGTAGAAACATTTCTTGATGAAATTGATATGAAACAAATGCCATAAATATTGCTGTGACACTGGTGTCACATCGGGACATTAACCCTAAACATTCACAGTAAACCCAGAGTGACATATATGTACAATTACAAATATGATTATGATCTGCTCAGTTAATTTAGCTGATTCAATTATATTTAGTTAACATATTCTTTATTATTCAATTGAAAGTATGTTCAAACAAATGTAAACCAAAACATCATCCTCATTAATGAAGTTATAAATAAGAGTTACTTTACGATTAAAGCCCAATGTGACATATATGTCACATTTCAGATATTTGACACTAGGGGGGTTACTTGTCAGAAATGTGTCTATTTAGTCTAAATGACGTTCCCCTTAATTTCCCCAAAAGTAGAAATGGGTCCGGGTTCTTATGGGTTAAACGTATAGGCTTAAAGGCATAATAGAACTACTGTATTATATGTATTCAACGTTTGCCCCGCTGGACTTACTTTTATGTGGTTGACTGTTACTGTGACATATCAGCATAGCCACGGAAGATAGTTTGTGTGTTTCATTCCCATGCATCAAGGTTATTTTCATGTATGTAATTGTTTTTCCTGCACAGTGTAGAGTCTTGTTGTGATGAGAGGGATACAGGTATTTCATCAAAAAAACGTGCTCCCTGGAGAATAGCTACAGAATTGATATCACAATTTAATCGGAGCTGATCACAACTTGTCATGAGTGATCCAGTCATGTCGATGAGCGTTTGTGAATAAACAACTTGTGTTTTACTTTTAGGCTGTCTGAAGGTATGGACAGCTATCAAAGCTAATATACATCACATTAAGAACGATGAACAAATGAAAGTCGGAAACAAATAATATAATTTAAATGATTTATTCAAGTTTGCAATATTTTGAACAGGCATCTACACAGTCACCTACTTTGTAATGTTCGATACCTCCCTGTAAGCGTCACGATATCGACCTCTCCCCCACAACCTCACATACGAGTACTGAATGTGCATCAAAGTGATCCTATGGAGGCAGATATAGCAAAAGATGAACGTAAACGACAAACGATGTTTCTTTCCTGGTAAGTCAACAATGGGTCCTCAATGTACACGCCCCGGATTCCTATGACGAAAATAATAGAATGTCGCCAGTTGTCATGACTCAACTTGTACTGTAACACCGGTCTAACGTGTGAATAAACATGGATCACAATGCTAGTTTTGACACAGAAGAGGTTGAAAATATATATTCGAATGCATATGATTATAATTATGAGCCTGCTAGGCGTCCAAGAGACCAGGAGCAGCCAAGGATTAGAAAAAATAACGGCCATCGGAGAGAAATGGAGGTTTGGTGTGTGGAGAACCAGTGGAGAACAGAGCAGCTGTCTTGGTGAGTGACCGGCGTTAGCTACAGTTAATGTTAGCTAACGTCACATCACAACATTGTAAAGTCAGCAATCATATATCAGGCTATAACTAAAGTAGTATTGATAATATAGTAACGTTACTGGCAGGACTGTTGATACTGATCCATAACAGAAACTAATGCGCAAGTATCAGCCGTCTCTATCTCTCGCGTTACCTAATGCAACTCCACACTACAGTGCTGTGTACCGGAGGGGAGACGCGATATACGGCTGATACTTGACGATCTGGCGGAGAAAGGTTGTGGAGCCTCCGTTGATATGCCGTTGTAAATGGCTTGATGGAAAGAGTGTAGTCGGGGAGGGTGCACAGCTGATTGCAGCAGGTGAGTGGAGGTTGAGCCGGGAGCCAGGAGTGACAGCCACCACGCAAACACAAACAACACAGACAGGGGGAAACAAACAAACACAAAGGAGACGGCTGGAACAGTACAGCCACAGCGTTACGTAATGCAACTCCACAGTACGTCTTACGGTGCCGTGTACCGGAGGGGAGAGAGAGAGCAGGGGGGGAGAGAGATGTAATACGGTTTCCCTGATAAAGCTGTGGAGAGTATGTGCTGCAGGGAGGTGGATGCACAACGCGCCCAGGAACGAACGCTAGCTTATGGGATCAGAACAGTCTCATAATACACACATGCACACAGAAGGATTCACACTTGTATTTCATGATCCGCAAAAGGATTCACACTTGTATTTCCAGATCCACACTTGTGTTTTTCAATGCACATACAAATGTGTTCCGTTTCATATACATGTAAATAAAATCCAAACACAGGAAAAAGTTTGACATATGTATTTTTGATCCACACATATTTGTTTTCCGTTTAAATCCCCTGAACCTGCAAACACAAACTGCTTTCTGTGCACGGATCGCTGTGCATTCGTGTGTGGGTTTTTTGAGACTCCCCTGACGCTCACCCGATTCGTACTTGTAATTTATCTCATCTATAGAGAACCGCAGTGACGCGTCGTAAAACCCGGAAGTAAACTTCTTCCGGTTCCTTTGTCAAAAACCTATGCAAATTCTCCATAGGATTTTGGAAAATAGCTCGAAATAAGGTCTGTGGTTGACACACATTTAAGAGAGGGATCACGTTTTGTTCAGCCGGATAATCTCCACATGTCAACCCTACTTTTATCATTTTTTAATCATAAATCTAGTCGCCAGAAGCAAAATGCTAACATTATGCTATAAATGAACTACAAGCCGCAGGGTCGCACGACTTCAACGTCACGCCAACTTAAGATTGTTTCAACTGACTTGCACTGAAACTGCACTTTGAACACTTTAAATATATTAACATTTTAAACTGTATACCCCGGTTATCTAGGCCCGTTTTGTTTAATGTATACCACGTTTATCTAGGCCCTTTTTCTTTTGTTTTATGTATACATGTCACACTGTGGGAAATGATATTTCGAGATTTCTGGATGTATAACAAGCTGAATTTGACTTTCGCGTGCTTGCATATTTTAACAAAGCTGTTCATTTTAGCCACACTGAATTTAACTAGAAGTCATGGCTGTGTCAATTACCAGTCTGATATCGTTTTACAAAGATGACAAGAAGAGTGTAGATAGAGGAGAGAGCCACTACAAGTCAGGACACGTAACAGTGCAGCCTAGATGAAGGTGTGCTTACCGGTGTTGTCAGGGCTAGCATGAGGGACAAGGTTTATAGTGTCGGCGAGTAGTGATAGCAAGAGTACCGTTAACCTAGAGTTAATTTATTCACATTAATTCCCATCAACAAATCAATTGTATGTGTCACATGAAATCTTTATTAGGCAAGGCAAGTTTATTTATACAGCACTTTTCAACACAAGGCAATTCAAAGTGCTTTACAAAAAATGAAAGACATTAAGAAAATGGCATTTAAAATCAGTCATTAAAAAGAAAAGCTCATAAAATAAACATTAAAAGAAAAAATACATGGATAAAAGTTACAGTGCAGTCTAAGATATGAATAGTTGAATTAAGAGCAGCGACAAAAAGAAAAGTCCTCAGCCTGGATTTAAAAGTAGTAAGAGTTTTAGCGGACCTGCAAGTTTCTGGGAGTTTGTTCCAGATATATGGAGCATAATAACTGAACGCTGCTTCTCCATGTTTAGTTCTGACTCTGGGGACAGAAAGCTGACCCGTCCCTGAAGACCTGAGAGACTTGGATGGTTCATAATTTAGCAGGAGGTCAGAAATGTATTTTGGGCCTAAACCATTCAGTGCTTTATAAACAGCAGCAGTATTTTGAAATCTATTCTTTGACACACAGGAAGCCAGTGTAAAGACTTCAGAACAGGAGTGATGTGATCAACTTTCTTAGTGTTAGTGGGGAACCAGAGTAAAGACTTCAGAACGGGAGTGATGTGATCCTCTTTCTTAGTGTTAGTGAGGACTCGAGCAGCGGTGTTCTGAATCAGCTGCAGCTTTCTAATAGATTTTTTAGTGAGACCTGTGAAGACAGCATTGCAGTAGTCCAGTCTACTGAAGATAAAAGCAAGGACACGTTTTTCCAAATCCTGCTGCGAGTGACATTAGTCTTTTAATCCTAGATATATTCTTTAGGTGATAATAGGCTGATTTAGTAACTGTTTTAATGTGACTGTTGAAACCAATAACTAATTTAACCCGCTCACAAGAGAGCCCACCTCCGAAGATTGTGACTGGCTGAGGGACAGACTCGGGGGCAGGTTTTCAGGAATTTCTTGGCTTCTCTCCCCCGAGCCAGAAGAGGAACACTGCAGCTTGGAAACACTTACTGTTCCTGAAATTATCAAATATGTTGGGCATCAGGGACCTGAGGCAATTGTGGCAAGCATGGCATTGTCTGAGGAGCAACAGAGGGCAATTCAGATGGCTACCACTGGTCAGTGAACCAACCCAAACTGGCATTTGTTCAGGAAAGGAAGGTCGACTGCCAGCAACTTTGGAGCTGTCCTGAGGTCAAAGCTTGTGACTGCTTCCTTTATTGCCAGGGTGCTAGGGCAACAACAGGCCCTTGATGGTGTTTTGTCTGTACAGTGGGGGACTATGAATGAATGTGAGGGCGTCAGGGCATTCACCACTGCAACCCAGATGCAGGTCCATGAGTCAGATTTGTGTCTCTCCCTATCAGGATTGTTGGGGGCATCTTGTTGGAGATCGGAGGATGTTTAAAACCAACCTCGTCTCCGCGTGTCGTTTGGTAAACTGGGTAAATTCGTAAAAGAGGAAGGGATTAAGAATCACCAGAATGCAAGTTAAACAATAATCTTGTTTTAATGATAAAATGTAACAATACAAATACAAAGGAAGTACTTCCTGCTCTTCCTCCAATCTTACGGATCTGGTCAGTTTGAAGAAAAGAAGAGACTGGTCTAAAGAAGACATAGGCTTGTATCCAAAAACCCCAGGAGGAGCTATGTGGCTGCCCCCCCCCCCCCCCCCCCCGAGGGGTCCTCCACTTAGAAAAGACAGCCAATCAGCGCGAGCCAGAGGCGACCCTTACATTCGAGATAACAAACCCCTCCTTGCAAGTTTCACATACTTTTGGCATTTTATAAAGATAGGTTTAAGATATAGTTTTTTATAGTTGGATTATACAAATAACACATGTGAGTTACCTTAACCTCAAACAATAATAACAAGAGGAAAACATCAGCTCTGATCTCAAGCAGTTAAAAAGTACCGCACACTCATTTAGCCTGCAACTCTTCCAGACACTTGAGCTATTGTTCTTTAAGAATATTCCCTGCAGAATCTTTATTTCAAATAAAAGGTTTCACATTGCATATTTCCAGCTTCCTTTACACATACTGTTATTATTAATACAAAGTAATCAACCACACACATCTATTTAAAACAAGTAGATTTCCCTGATTATTGACATGCTGAAAATCTTAAGAAGAATGTCCCCTCCCCCAGCTCTCTCGTCGCTGTCATAAAAGCTGCTTCCATTTCATATAGAGTAATAAAACATGTTTAAGCTAATTTCTCCACAATGTTTGTAGCCATCTAGTACCCACACATGAAAGAATAAAAACAGAGGAATCAAATAAAACACCAATACAGGAATAGTTGATAAATGATTATACAGGACATATGATCACAGTAAGGAATACCCACACATATTCTCTATGAAGTGACCCTTGTTATAGGTCCGAATGTCCTGTCCCCTGACAGTCATGAGTTTTGGTTGATTAACAGAAGTTTAATTGTTCTTATCGCTTAATGGCTTCCCTGAACTTCCCTTCACCCCAAAGTTAGCTTACACATTATACATTTTATTGATAAGCTCTTAACTGCCTTATATCTGAAAATGTATCTGGGAATTCCCCTGTTGACTGCAAGGACTATCGATAATTAACAGAGAGACCCTAGGGGCCTCTTCTTGGTATCTGCTAGGCAGAAGTCACTCAATGCAGAAATCACAAGTTTAACACACATTCTATATATGAGGTGACATTAAAATGAATATACCAGATTGAACTTTCCTGCCATAACACGTTACTTTAATCCTTCAAATAATTCAAATAATACTTAAATTCCCCCTTTTGGTCTTGCCCCACGAGACCAACTCACATAAGACATTTGAAACACAACTACTGTCATTCTTTGCTACTGTGTCTGTCCCCCTTCATTAAACCTTTGTGAACAGAACACAACTTTCAATGTCAGTGAAGGAACTATCAGAGTGAGAGCCTGAGTGCCAGAAAGCAGCATCCTTGCATGTTGTTGAACACCCCCCCCCCCCTCTCCGCGGAAAACGCCAACAAGGGCAGCTGATAGGGAGGGGGAGATGCGGCCTTTCCTGCAAAGGTGGAACTGATGAATCTGATCAGAGAGAAGTAGACTCCTCTGCTGCCTCGAGAAGTCCCCCAGCCTGCTGACGCCAGCTTCTGAGTCGTCTGCTGTAGGGATGTCCTCGTTGATGATAGCCAGGTCCGTCCTGATGTCCTCCAAGGTCCTAGCCGGTAATTTCCTCGCCACACACTGGCTCCAGTAGTACCAGATGTCCCCCTTTGCTCCTCGGCGGACGGCATGAGATGTCCTCTGGGTCACTCTGTAGAGGCCGGAGAACCTGGGGTTGAGCCACCTTCAGCCAGACGAACTCCGCTGTGTCGGCCTTCTGCTCCTCGGGTCCCCCTTTTGGCGTCAGCAACCTGTGTGGAGAAATCTGATACCCACCCCTCAAGTCTACGCTCAGAGCTTCTGGGCCCTCAGGTGTTTGACCCGCCGTTGGTAGGCCGCTTCAGAATTATAATACTTGGCCTGTGTCAACAAAATAAACCCCAACATCTTCAGGTGAACTAAATAACATATCTCAATAGCTCTGAATTTCTGACAAGCATCTGTGTTATTATAAATGAAATCCTTGAGATCCTATTTAAAATCTAAATATAATATGAACTGCTAATGTCTCTGGTAAAGACACACTAATGTTATGGATTAAAAACAACTAAAAATCATGATACTGACCAGTGGCGGTTCTACGGGGTGGCACGGGGTGGCAGCTGCCACCTCAGAAAAATGCCTTGCCACCCCAGCTGCCACCCCATTTGGCAGCTTTGTTTTGAAAGAAAAGTTGTGTTTCATCGGACATTTATGAGAGAAAATCTCTAATGTCCGAGTGCAAGGGAATGCAGCACAAGACGCGAGCCTTGTAACCCCTCCCCCCCTCTGGCGCGAGCTTGGAAATATGATTGGCGGCGATTTCATTTGAACGGGAGGACAGCGCAAAACGAGAAGCATTTCGGATACAAGTAGACAGAAGCAGTGGTGTAGTGGGCGTTGGACGCGGGGGTACGCCGTACCCCCACTTATTTGAAGCATGATTTCTTTTTTTAATAGTCTTATACATCTAAAATCATTGCCAGTGTTATCAGTTGCAAGTGTGTGTTTGTTGTATTAATGACGAAAACATAATAGGCAGATTTCACAGTTATTATAATAAAAACGTAGCTCAAGCATTTATGCAACTTGATTTGAAGCGTGTGTGTGTGAGGGGCAGAACCATGTGTGTAGGGTGACCAGGTGTCCCGCACTGTGCGGGACTGCACACACAGCATTTTTATTATTTGTCCCGCTTCCCACACATTGAGACTATGTCCCGCATTTGAGTGATATCGCGCCGAAAGGCCGGATTGGTTCGCTGACAGCATCATGTAAGTTGCGCTGACAGGCGACACAGAGGTCCCCCAAGCCCCCCCCCACCCACGTTGACAGTTCACGAGCGCGAGTGTCTCCCGTCCACCCACCACCCCGTCCACCCAGTAAAAAAATCCCCACTACACCACTGGACAGAAGGAATGAGGTATTTGCGGTCAGGGTATGACTGGGGTAGGCTACAGCCATACCAATAAATGGCGTATCCCCACCATGAAAAATGATGTTAAAGTAAGCAAAACAAAGTCTGCCAACTCGCGCGGAGTAAATTGCACAGACAGCATAGTAAGATTGATTTCAGTAGCCACTTGTCTGGACAGGGGCGTCAGCTGACCCAATACTATACAGGGGCACAACAGGGGCACAGAAAAAAAAAATGTTTTGCAGTTATTTCTTTGAAAAAAGCATGGGCACAGATAATTAATGCAAGCACGCGAGCAAACATTTTTTTGCACTTATTTATTATAATAAAGTGTCATAAATAAATAGTACAATCAGATTGTTATTTTCTGCATCATTAAATATCTAGCCTACCTGAACCAAACTGAATTGAATTGGCCTACTTGTGAACTTAACTGTATACAGTATCTCTAAATCACTAACTGATGAAGGCAAAAGAGGCACAATGAATCTTCATGAAATATCTGTCAGCAAACATGGACTTGAAAACTGAAAGAGAACCCCCCATCCTATGATGGTGTGATGGTGACTATCCTATGAGGTGTGTACATGGTCAGAGAGATGGGAGAGGTCTATGTTCATTTTTTTAAAAGTAAACTGTAACGTCTCGGTTTCAGTTTTGCAAAGCTATCAATCAATTGACAGTGGCTTAACTTGGAGAGTGCTCCTCTCTCAACAGACATGGCAAGATGGTGGAGTCTGTCTTGCCCCATTGTGCTTCTTAACCACGTGTGGAGGCGTCTCAGCACGCTGAATGTACGTTCACAAGTGCAGCTGGACACTGGAATGGTCAGAGATATCTGAATGACCTGTGTCAATGTTGGGAACATGACATGATCCAGCAAACTGAAAAGACATTGCATGTCAGTGATTGGAAGGCTTTCCTGCTTTCTGGCCAGATAGTTTTTAGCCACCAGCACTTCCTCTTGCTTTAGATCCATATTATAATGATCTGCCAGACCTCTGAGGTCCTCCTCACAGAGAAAGTTGCTAGATCCTGGATTACAGGCCTGAACACCTTTTAGAACTGTGCTGTTGAGAGATGAAAAACGCTGCTCCATCTCAGCAACCATCCTGTCAAGGCAAGGTAGATACACTGCGGTTCTCAACTTCTCGGCATTCCCTAGGTCACTCGCTGCCCCACAACTAGACTCGACTACATACTCCTCCATGCGTCTCTGCTTCTGCCTTTGTCTTGGTACAGCACATGACTCAGGGATTTGGTGTGTTTCGCACAAGGCCTTTGCGCGGTCATAAACCTCAGCTGCTTTGTCATCAGTGCGCATTTCTTGTAGAGTGGCGCACACAGCGCATTTGAACTCCTCAGCTTTTGCCAGGTCCACAGTTTCACTTTGTAGGTATTTGTGTAGACTTTCTGTCACAGACAAAAAAGTCTTGAACATCATCAATAGATAAACTGTGGAGAACCTTGCAAGGTTGGCATGCAGACCCACAGCCGTAGGGTTGCTGATATTGGACAGGCACGTGAGAACTGCTGGGAAATTCTCTATCATAGCGTTGATAGACCTCAGCTGGCAAGACCATCGGGTCTTGGACAGCTGTACAAGCTCAGAAGCTTGTAAGCCAAGCTGTTTCTGAGTCTCCTTAAACTTGTCATGGTTCACAAGGGAGCCAGAAAAGAATGTATAGACATTCTGCAGGAGGTCAAATAACTTCCTGGCCTCTGGTATGGCCAGACATGTGGAACAGAGCACTAAATTAAATTGATGTGCATAGCAGTGCACATAAATGGCCATGGGATGGTTCTCTCGGAACTTTGCTTGGACCCCTCCAACAGCCCCACTCATGACTGAGGCGCCATCATAAGCCTGTGCAACCACCTTCACATGGTCTATGCCATTCAACCTTAGCTGTTGTTCAATGGCAGTTGTAATGGACTCCGCGTCAAAACCCTTCAAATCTACCATAGCTAGTAAATGTTCTTGCACACTCCCCCCAGCAACATATCGGACACACACAGCTAGCTGCTCAGTGCTGCCATCTCTTGCTTCGTCAGCCATCACTGAAAACATTCCAGCCTCCTTAATGTCTTTACTGATAGCTTTTGTTATCTCCTGGGCACAGCACTGAATTACTTCATTTTGTGATGAAGGTGACAAGTATGTAGTGTGTGATGGTGCTGAATATGTCTGAAGGAAAGGGTCGAACTCTTTCAAGAGGTTCATGCATTCCAGAAAGTTCCCCTGGTTGTCGCTGGACATGCCCTCATCATGGCCACGGAATGGGATATTTTGTTTTCCCAAAAACTTGGTAACAGCCACAACCCGGCTGAGGTACTCCCGTCTCTCTTTTATTTCATGCTCACTGGCAGAATCCAAATGGTCGACAACACTGCCATGAGCCTCACTGGCTTTATAACTACACCAAGACTGCATGCTTGCCTTATGTGCTGGTGATTTCTCATGCTCTCTATAGACATCCAGAGCTTTTTTCCAATTTTGAAAGCCAGTGTTTACAAAGGTGTCATTCTTCAAATGTTTCCCAAATATTCTACAGGGAAAACAAAACGCTGCATCTTTAGCCTTGGAATATTCCAGCCATGTAAAGCTTTCAAACCAGTTGGCGTTAAATGATCGATTCTTTGCACCAAAGTTGTGCTGGGGATATTTTGACAACTTAACTTGGTTTGGGCCAGACTCCTTTCCCCCAAGATCACTTGTATGTCCCTCAAGATTGTGGACACTGCTTTTTTCTCTTGCCCCCAGTCTAATGTTCTCTGCCACTGTGGCAACTGTTTTCTCAGTCTCATCTCTGGGGTGTGATCTCTCCGGCCTGTCTGTCTCTTGTTGTCCTTCCTTCTCTCTCTGCCTTTCCCCTGCCTCAACCAGCTCAATCTCTTCTGCCCTCTGACTCTCCTGTCTGGTGCAACGTACAAAAAAATCATATGCTCAATAGTTACCTCAGATAACCATTAAAAGTTCAAATAACATTCATCACATCTATAAGTAGGGACATTTACAGTAGCTAACTACATTGTCAGCTGAGTCTCACTCTCACCTGTCAGTGTCATCTCTCAGTGTCATCCCTTCCTGTGTCCCTTCAATCTCCTCCTCTCCTCCTCTGCACTCTGCTGCACTGAGTCTTGAAACAACATGAACATATTACAGTCTAATGTCTGCATTTTCATTATCTACATTTTTACATATGCAGATGTAAGGTTACTTGTGTATAACCTGTTTGCAGTTATTCCTAATTAATATTAAATTAATAGCCATATCACCTCTGCTCGTGCTCATCAACATCCCTCTCTCCTTCACCTCCTCCGACACTCTGCTGCTCCTCTTTGTCTGGACAGATATGTAACTGTTAGGCTAGTGACCAGTGGTGAACTCAACTTGTGGGTTGTTACCTACAAGTGGTTTGGGTTGCCTTGTTACCTAGCTTACCTCTCTCATTTTTCCTTGCTGCTTTATCCCTGCTCCGAGCGAATAACTTTCTGATGTCCATTTACAAGATACTAAATACTAAAATACAGAATACTATCAAATCAATCAAATCGTGAAGTGATAAATAATGGGAAACCAACGCCGGAGCTAAAAGGTATGTTTCAAAAGACGGTTAGGATAACTCCATCGACTACTCACGTTCAAAGCCACATTTCTTTGAAAATGTTTCACCTCAATAATAGATTTCGTGATTTAAGATACTTGGGTTTATATATTTCTAAATCTGACACTGAAACTGTCAGTGCCTCACCAGCCACGAACCTCAGCGCATGTCACTGCTATTCACATCTCCATCCATTTAGCCTAGTCTATTATGTTTTATAAATGATTAAAAAGTGCTATTTATACAAATCACATAACATTTAACAGTGTAGCCTATACGATTAGCTTCCAGGCAAACTCATTAAAATATATAGCCTACTCCTGTGTGACCTTCACTTCTAAAACTAAGATTATGTTCATAGTAAAATTACGTTGCTTACCAGATTGACCGCAAGCTTTATTTCATGGTATCCTGAACTACCAAGGCAAAACACGCATCAACACTACGGGTTATCAGAAGGGACAAAAAACATTCGAATAAACAAATGAAAGCAGCGTGTGCTGAATAGGACTAGTCTTATGCTGTGCAAGAGAGGTTTACAGTAGCAAAATTGAGTTCGCATTGACGGCCACAATGCTTGTAAAAGACGCTCCGTGCAAAGGGGTTATAAAGTTACCAGACACACGGGCAGGCAAGTGCATAGAGTTACTAGTCCGATAGGAAAGTTACTAGACCCGGGCGTGCGGGCGTGTCGCCATTTCGAACCCTGAATAAATTAATACATTAATAAAAAAATCAGTGACCCAGGCATACCGGGGCACCTCAGATCTACAGGGGGGCACGTGCCCCCGTGAAAAGGGTCTCGCGACGCCGATGGGTATGATCACTTTTTTGATTACAACCTGGTACAAAGCACACAGGCATCTTGTAAAAGTGAATTTATTGGAGCAATCTCTTATATTTATTGGAGGGAATAAATCAGTTATGAGATCTTCTTCTTCTTCTTTGCTTTAATTGAGAGTCGCAACCAGTCTTGGAGCATTATCGCCTATGACATCACTTACGAGACCCAGAATGCGATTTGGGATTTGTAGTCTTTCTAGTTGCGTATTTTTCATAGTTTTATATTTCCACAGTTTTACGACAAACTGTGACTTTTTTTACATGGAAATTATTGTTTAAGATTGACAAACATCATATGTGTCTTTCGTGGCACAATTAAAACGGGATCAAAAGATAACTTTTCTCTCTCCATTGACTTCAATGTATAATTTTCCGCTTCCGGGGTCCCATGGAGGCTCCCGGAAGGGGAGGGACTTCGCCTCTCTATTCAACCTAAATCGTTATTTTCACTTCAAAGCATGCCACATGACCACGTGACGTACAAAGCAAGGTGACTTCAAGATTTGCTGCAGCCGCCATTACACCGCTACCCACTGTCTGTGAGAGTGTGTGACCCAAAAACACTTTTAAATAAGGTAAGGATTTGAAATGGTTGCTTTTTTGTTTTAAACTATGTTTAAATGTTTATCCATTTAGTGTTGTGTCAAGATAAACAACAAATTTACCATCTGTCTTTGTATTTGGCTATGTGTTAGGTAGCAACGTTTAACCACGTGTAACCATTTTTTAAGGATGGCTTAACCCAGGGGTCTGCAACCTTTTTGACCAAAAGAGCCATTTTGTTCCTTTTTCCAAAAGAAAATGTTGTCTGGAGCCGCAAAACATATATTTCATAGCTTGATAGCTAATAAAGTTGTATTTATTGTTATATCAGACAAAAACTACAGGTTTTTTTGCATTTATTAGGCTATGTATTACGTTATATAAAACTGTTAACCTCTAATAAGAAACAAAGAACTCCTATAAGGAGAATTAAAAATAATACACAGGCCTACTTTAACATAAATTAAACACAGCACTTGGGGAGTCCTCTGCACATTTGAAGGAAACAAATATATAATTAAAATGGGCCCACTTTGAAATAAATAAAACATATAGCTGCACCCTAAAAAGAGTTAAAGGTAGGGTAGGTAAGAATGGAGAAACCAGCTCGAGTGCGCTAGAATTTGAAAATACACAACCGGAAAAAATCTGTCTCTTCCTTCAGACTTCCTTACAGAGCCCCTCCTCCAACACACGAACGCGCACATTACCAATGAGGGCACGAGATAAATTTGTGCACAGATGGAAGGCTGACAGGCAGGTAGGCCATCCAGTTACTTTAGCCGGGCCAGCTCAGATGATTGGTCGTGCTTTTTACAGCGCTACGGCTTCCAGAGATTAATTTGTGTATGTAACTATTGTCAAAGCATTTAATATATTCATTGCTATCGGGATGTTAAGAGCATTCCATGGAATATAACAAAAAGTGTTTTCTGAAATAAATTACATATCCTATTGAATTATGACTGAAGATCGTCAGCTGTCTTCCTCTCCCGATACGTAAAGGCTGCAGCACCTTTGACAACTTCTCTCTTCATATCAAACATACCGGTAAACCAGCATCGTTTGCTGTGAAAGCATATAACTCTGTCCATGCAGAATTAAATCCTGTGTTCCTCCGGTACTTTACTTTGATTTATGCATAGTTCGCTCATCGAGCCGGGGGTCAGGTTATTCGCCTCTAAGAAAAGGCGCTCGCGTGGGACCGTAGCAGGATGTGACACATATTTTAGTTGACCTAATTAAAACCGTTTTGTTTTTTATTTATGTGTCACAGTATCACCTCAAAATACAAGATACGAAACATTTTCAACCATGCAACAAAATATAAATAGTCCTACAAATACTTTTATTTGATTTCCTTCTTATTTTTGTCGCTCAAGGGAGCCAGAGCAGAGGGCTTAAAGGGCCGCATGCGGCTCGAGGGCCGCGGGTTGCCGACCCCTGGCTTAACCAGATAATCTTCATACATTTATCATGGAAGTGGCGATTTTTTGTTGTGTCGGTTTGACTAGTGAAAAGTTTAAATAGTTGCAAATGTTATATTGGTTTCACATAACGTATTTTATATGGGCTATGCAAGTTTAGCTACGTGCTTGCTAGTTTTTAAGCTGTTAAACCAGGTCATTTTTAATGCGTGCTCCGCTCATAAAAAACACCGCAGCATATTAAATACACTAACAGCCAGACCCCAGCCAGCGTTAGAGATGTTCATACTTTTGGCGAGCCGTTATTAAAGCTCCGGGACCGTTATGTGGCTGATGGTGTATCTCTGCTCTGCAGCAACCCGTGCTCGGACCACGCCGCTCCGGAGGGGACTGTAAACAGTTGGGAGGGGGAAACAACCCGAATCTCCTTGTAACACGCTGCCCGTCTTGTTGACCATGCTTTGAGGGTGAGGGTGTGTGATTTATGCTGGGTTAAGATTGTTTAAACACACCTTGTTTATTTATTTATTTCCTTTGTGTTTACAGGTTTGCTGTTTCCACTGAAGGTCACAATGTATGCTGATTTGGTAAGTTCCAAAATGAACTGCAAGTAGTTTTCATGTACGTTTTAAAAAGGATTGAAAAACACAAAATGGAGACTTACGGCCCGTCCACACGGCAGCGTGCGTTGAAGCCAGGGTTCGAGTTATGTGGGAGCCAACGGACGCAGTGAAATCATACATCGGTGTGGGTCGCTAATACTCTACCAACAACCATTATTTTTATCAAAAATAATGCATGTGTCAATGTAATGAGTATTATTTATGCTAACGAGGTGAATAGGCTAAACTCAAAACATGTTTTCCAAAAGAACTACGCATCTCTTGAATGACAATATGCCTGCACTGCACTTCCAAGGTTGCGCAATCTATGCCTGTGAGCGTGCTGCGCGAGCCAAGATGATGTGTGTGCGTAGTTGAACCTTTTCATATTTAAGTTTGTGTGTGTGTGTTGTTGTTGTTGTTTAAAGACCCCATAGAGCTCAGTTTATAACATGAACCCTGGTTGAAGCTTCAACGCAGCTTTCCATTCCCTTTGACGTCACGCTTTGCCAAACTGCATTGTGCTTCCGTCGCTTCACTTTGCCTCCGTTGCTCGCTTCAAAAGTTGAGAAAAGTTCAACTTTTCAAGCTTCGACGGAAGCGTCAGCCAATCAAATTATATGCCAGTACAAGCTCTAGCCAATCAAACCGCGTGCTTGTGTGTCCGGGGCGGGAGATCGATGTGATTGGATTTAGCTTCAACGCACGCTGTGTTAGGATTATGTTTTAAACAGGACCCAGGCGCAGGCAATGACTGAAGATGTTTAAATGGTTTATTGTTTCGGAGACTCAGGCAGGTTTGGTGATTATGGAGGTCCGGAGTGGAGGTAGGCAGTGAGAGGCTGGACTGATTACAAGGCAGGCAGGTAGGATGCAGGAAGAAGCAGGCAGGTTGGCTGGAAGCTCTGGTGGATGATGGCCGAGGGATTGCACTGGAAACACAAGAGAAACTAGTTACAAAGAGTACGGAATTACACGCAGACAGGATAACTGAATGGGCAGCCAGGAGGATGTAATACCACTGGTGTAGAAAACAATCTGGCAGTGAGTTGCTGGGAGACTGGAGTAGATAAGCTGTGTCCTGATTAGATGATGAGGGACAGCTGAGTCGGACGGCCAGGTGAGAGCAATCAGGCTGCTGCCTGCAAGGGACACCACACCCTCTCCACACACACACACACCGGGGAACAAACAGGGACACAGTTTGGACTGTGACAGTACCCCCCCGCCTCAACGGGAGCCTCCAGGCGAACCACCAGGCTTATCTGGGTGGTCCCTGCGAAAGTCCCGAATGAGAGAGGGACATAGAATGAGCTTGCGGGACACCCAGCTCCTCTCCTCAGGACCATAACCCTCCCAATCAACCAGATACTGGTACCCACGGCCCCGGCGGCGAATGTCCAACAGCCGTCGGACCGTGTAGGCCGGGTGGTCATCAATAACAAGGGTGGGTGGAGGGGAGATGACTGGAGGGCACAAAGGGCTGGACAACACTGGTTTCAACTGGGACACATGAAAGGTTGGGTGAATTCTCATGGAGGGAGGCAGCTTGAGTCTAACAGCAGATGGATTGATTATGCGCTCGATCACATAGGGGCCAATGAAGCGTGGTTTCAACTTCTTAGACTCAGCTTGTAAAGAAATATTCTTTGAAGAAAGCCAAACTTTCTGACCTGGTTGGAACTGGGGAGCTGCGGTCCGGTAGCGGTTTGCAATATGCCGATTGCGTTCATCGGAGCGGAGAAGGGCAGAGCGGGCATCCTTCCAAATCCTACGACAACGACGGAGATGGGCTTGGACAGAGGGAACTGCGATCTCATCCTCTTGGGCTGGGAACAAAGGGGGTTGATATCCAAGAGAACATTCAAATGGGGACATACCGGTAGCAGCACTAGACAGTGAGTTATGAGCGTATTCAATCCAGGGCAGATGTAAGCTCCAGGAGGTGGGATTCCGGGAGGTGACACAGCGAAGTGCAGCTCCAAGGTCCTGATTGGCTCTTTCGGCCTGCCCGTTAGTCTGAGGATGATAGCCTGAGGAGAGACTGACAGATGCTCCAAGTGCTCGACAGAATGCTTTCCATACCTGAGATATGAACTGTGGCCCTCTGTCGGAAACAATGTCTGTTGGAATGCCATGGAGCCGGACAACATGATTGACTAGGAGGTCAGCAGTTCCAGAGGCTGTGGGGAGTTTAGGAAGAGGCACAAAATGAACCGCTTTGGAAAAGCGATCGACAATAGTGAGAATGGTTGAGTTACCCTGTGAAACCGGGAGGCCGGTAACAAAATCTAGGCCGATGTGACTCCAGGGACGACTAGGGACTGGGAGAGGCTGGAGTAGACCGATAGGAGCCTGGTGTGAAGACTTGCTACGGGCGCAAATAGTGCAGGCCAGCACAAAGGCTCGAGAGTCCGCTTCCATAGAAGGCCACCAGAAGTGTCGTCTCAGGAGGGATAGGGTCCGACTCACACCCGGGTGGCAGGCAAAGCGGGAAGCATGGGTCCATAGGACAACCTGTGAGCGGACAGAGTCAGGTACAAACAAACGGTTATCTGGACCATTTCCTGGATCTGGATGGTCTCTCTGTGCCTTCCTCACTGAGTTCTCAATCTCCCATGTTACAGCGCCCCCCACTCTGGTAGCGGGGATTATGGTGTCAGGAGCTATGGGATCCTGATCCACTGCAAACTGCCGGGACAATGCGTCAGGTTTAATGTTTCTAGAACCAGGTCGGTAGGTAAGGGTGAAGTTGAACCTCCCAAAAAACAATGCCCAGCGTGCCTGACGGGAGTTTAGTCGTTTGGCAGTTTGTATGTAGACCAGGTTCCTGTGGTCTGTCCACACAATGAATGGATTGTTCAGAGCCTTCCAGCCAGTGCCTCCATTCTTCCAGCGCAAGCTTAACAGCAAGCAGCTCCCTGTTGCCAACATCATAGTTGCGCTCAGGGGTTGTCAGTCGTCGGGAAAAAAAAGCACAAGGGTGAAGCTTTTGGTCGGAGACTGAGCGTTGTGATAGAACCGCCCCCACACCGGTGTTGGATGCATCAACCTCAACAATAAACTGAAGAGATGAGTCAGGGTTCATAAGAATAGGAGCCGAGGTGAAACGTCTCTTCAGCTCAGAGAAGGCAGCCTCAGCCTGAGTAGTCCACGAGAAGGAGATTGCTGGGGAGGTGAGTTGGTTGAGAGGACCGGCAACACGACTGTAGTCTCTGATGAACCGGCGATAGAAATTTGCAAAGCCCAAGAAACGTTGGAGCTGCTTCCTGGTGGAAGGCTTGGGCCATTGTGCCACTGCTTGTACCTTCTCTGGGTCTGTTCTCAGCTGACCTTGCTCAATGATGTAGCCCAGGAAATCCACTGAATCCACGTGAAATTTGCATTTCTCTACTTTGACAAACAGCTTGTTCTCGAGGAGCCTTTGTAGAACCTGCTGCACATGTTGGGTGTGTTCCTCCATGGTCTGTGAGAATATCAAGATATCATAAAGATACACAAATACTGAACGGTTCAGGAAGTCACGGAGGACATCGTTCACAAGAGCCTGGAAGACAGCTGGGGCATTGGTGATTCCAAAGGGCATCACTAGATACTCGAAATGGCCTAGTGGGGTGTTGAACGCCGTCTTCCACTCGTCTCCTTGACGTATGCGGACCAGGTGGTAAGCATTCCTGAGGTCGAGTTTCGAGAAAATGGTGGCCTTCTGTAGGGGTTCGAAGGCTGAATTGATGAGGGGCAGTGGATACTTGTTCTTGATGGTGATGTTGTTAAGGCCCCGGTAGTCAATGCAGGGGCGTAGGGAGCGGTCCTTCTTGGATACAAAGAAGAAGCCTGCTCCGACGGGAGAAGAAGAGGGTCTTATGATGCCAGCAGCCAGTGAGTCTTTGATGTATGTCTCCATGGCCTCACGCTCAGTTCGGGACAAGTTAAACAGGCGACTGGATGGGAGAGATGCCCCAGGAAGAAGATCTATTCTACAGTCGTAAGGGCGATGAGGGGGCAGAAAAAGAGCTCGCTGCTTGCTGAAAACCTCTCCCAGGTGATGATAAACCGGAGGGACAGCGGACAAGTTGAGTGGCTCCTGCTGAACTGGAGGAATACCGACCTCTGCTGGGGGAATTGCAGACCGCAGGCATGAAGAGTGACAAAAGGAACTCCAACTCCTTACTTGATTCTCCGACCAGTCCATGTGGGGGTTGTGCAGTCTTAACCATGGCTGGCCCAGAACTAGGGGTGTGTGAGGGGAGGACATGACGTGGAACTGAATCATTTCATGGTGATTACCGGACAGGACGAGATGTAGGGGTTCGGTGACATGGGTAACGCATGCCAGGAGCTTCCCATTCAGACCTCGAGCATTGAGAGGAGCTGTCAGAGGTTGAGTTGAGATGCCGGCTGAGGCAACCAGTTGGGCATCCAAAAAACTCTCATCAGCCCCAGAGTCCACTAGGGCAGGCAGAGAGAGAGACTGTTGATTTAACAGCAGTGTGGCTTCAAGAGGCTTGCGGGTCTGGGGGGTTGAGGAAGAAACAGCCTTGCTCACCAGTATCCCCACCTTTACTGGCGAGCACCCTCTTTTGGGCGCTGGGGGCATGTGTCCACGAGATGACCGGAGTGAGCACAGTAGACACAAAGTCCTTCTCTTATTCTCCGGAGACGTTCTTGGGGAGTGAGTCGGGCTCTGCCTAGCTGCATCGGTTCCTCTGAAGACAGGAGAGGAGAAAAGACTTCAGATGCAGCACTAGGACTTGGGAAAGTCTCCGACCTGAATCTTGCGAGAGGAGACGAGACAGGGCGAGAGGGGAGTGACCCAGGAGATCGACTGGCTCTTTCCCTACGGCGCTCCCTAAGGCGGTTATCCAGTCTTATGGCTAGGGAGACCAACTCATCCAAGTTAGCTGATTCGTCCCTGACTGCCAACTCATCTTTAACAGAATCAGTTAGCCCGGTTTGAAAAACCCCTTGAAGCGCTGTGTCATTCCACCCCGCCTCTGCAGCTAAGGTCCTAAATTCCACTGAGTATTCGGCTACACTACGGGAGCCCTGTCGCAGTGAGAGGAGGCGTTTAGTAGCGTCCCTACAGCTGACGGGGTGGTGGAAAACTTTCTTCATTTCTTCTGTAAACTCTGGATAAGAATAACAAAGGTTGGACTGACTCTCCCATACAGCTGATGCCCAGGCTAGGGCGCTACCTGTAAGTAAACCTATCATATAACAAATCTTCGCTCTGTCATTAGCAAAAGTAGACGGCTGCTGCTCAAACACAAGAGAACACTGCATTAAGAAAGATTTACATGTCCCTAAGGCACCTGCGTACCGCTCTGGAGTGGGAATGTTTGGCTCACGTGAAGGGAGAGCGGGCTGGGCTGGAACCTGTGCTAAGGGAGCTGGATCCTCCGGAGCAGGCGGAGCAAGATGAGTTGAAACCAGGTTGAGGTGATGTCCCATCTGTGTTACATTGGCGGCTAGTGATGCGAGGTTATCCATAACCTCTCTTATCATGCCGGCCCATGAGGACGCCTTGGTTGGAGAGAGCCTCACGAATTGGGTCCGACCTGTCCGATTGGGGGACCTAACCTCCTCTAGGGGGGTCCGGGGGGCATGCTCTCCCGGGAAGATATTTTTTCAAATGTTGAAGTTAAAAGCATCAATCTGGTGTACTTTGAGAGCAACATTAAGAGATCTATGGATAAATCTCTCAACATCCATATGAAACAGACCTGTAAGCATATTTTCTTTTTCCTTATGGATATTTTACAAATCACTCCCCTTTCAAACTGTATTCTTGTTTATTAATTACAACTTTTTTTTACTGTCATATTGTATTTTATACCTGTTTACTTTATTTTTTTATAACCATAACGATCATATAAATATGTGCCTTTACCTCACTGGTTGGAGAAAAAGCTTCTTATATTCGTTAGCATAGCTAGCTAACCAGATGCTAATAACAACAAAGTTATTGACTGTATGTCAGATGAACAGATCGCCACTGGGCTTACAACTAAAGACACAGCCACGCAAAAACCGCGGCATGTGTACAGCTCCTTATCTGAAGTGCAGAGTGGCGTTCTGGTGCTCTCCGTCAGAACTGCACCCCTGTCAGACGAGACATATACCACGTGATGACACGTGAGGCTCGTGTTGTGTTCAAGGACCCTGACCTTGGCCAGGAAAAACAGGCACTCGCTTCTTTAATTTTTATGCGGTCTAGATTTCTTAATTTTTTTTCTTTTTTGCGTTTGTTTATAAATTACCTCGAGGACCGTACCAAATTGTCTCGCGGGCCGTATACTGCTCTACTCTAGTCTCAAGTGATAATATATCTATTTAGGTACCCAAATGTTAAGTAAGGTAATTTAAAATATTAAAGTTAAATGAGAAAAAGTATGTATTGTCCAAGTAAATAAAAAATACAAGACTGCAATTCATTAATATTATTGCATGTAAAGTCAATCCTCATCTGTATGTTTATTGAGAGCTACTGGTGGCAATCATTTGCTCTGTCATTCCAGGCATGTCACTATTGAGAGACATACACTGACATTCAGTTGTCAGTGTATCATTGTACTATTACTAATATTATTGTTTATGTTCTTGTTTTTTCTATTTCCTTTTGGGTTGTCTGACATGACCGTGAGAACGCCAGCCAAGTTACAAATTCTTCTGAATCCCGATGACACCAGGAAGCTAGTTTTGCCGAATGGAATTCCAGAGACAATGGCGCAGCTTACTGATGAAGTCAGGAAAGTGTGTGAAATAGAGTGCCACAGTGACACGTCCTAAAACCCGGAAGTAAACTCCTTCCGGTACCCTCGACAAAAAAGCAATGCAATTTCTCCATAGAATGGAAAATAGCACATTTGAGAGACGGATCACGTTTTGTTCAAACGTGATCCGTCTCTTAAATATTGTTGAAGTGTTTAAAAATGTAAAGAAAAACAAGATGTCATGCATACGTTCTAGTCTTTAATTAAAAGGCAGCCAGGTTTAAACGCATTACATATTTACATTTTAAAGGAGAGATATGCAAGCTAGTTTAACATGTTCATATGCATAGTTGTGATGTATTTGGTTAAGGCTACGGGAGAGTTTTGTAAAAAAAAAAGCCAAAGTAATCTTGATTTACTTTTATTTATTTTTTACATAAGTGAAAATTGTGTCACGGTTTGTGAAACAAGCAGAACCCAAATGCAGATATAAACTGAAAATTCCTTTATTTCAAGGCTATGATATATCTATACAATGACAAACAGAAGACTCACCGCAGAACTAGTCAGGGAACAAGACGAACCAACACAGACAGACAGACAGAAAACCCAGAACTTAAATACACACAAGACTAATCACACAACAAGACACAGGTGAGGAGGGAGGAGAAAACACAGGGGCCACAGGTGAACATAATCAGACAATTAGACACACCAGGGAAACTAATGACAAGAGGAAAACACAGGGAAAAGGACCAGACAATAACCCAAAGGAAAACATGACATGGAAACAGCAAAAACACCCAAACCTACAAAACTATAAACGTGACATAACATGAGAATCGTGACATAACCCTCCCCTCAAGGGACGGATTCCAGACGTCCCAAAAAAACAAAAGTCCAGCAGGGTGGGTGGAGGGGGTCTGGAGGACGGGTCTCGGGCGGACGGCCCGGGGGCAAGGCAGAGTTCAAAAAAGGGGAATTCGGGCGGACGGCCCGGGGGCAAGGCAGAGTTCAAAAAGGGGAATTCGGGCGGACGGCCCGGGGGCAAGGCAGAGTCCGAGGAGGGGTGAAGACCAGACAGCTCCGGAGGCCGGTCAGGAGCCGGTGTCGGCAAGATCCCCCATGGAAGAGGACACAGGACCGGCAGGACCCCCAGCAGGAGAGCAGTCGGCGGAATCCCCAACGCGACAGGACATGGAGTTGGCAGGACCCCCAGCGGAAGAGTAGTCGGCGGGACCTCCAACGTGGCAAGACATGGGGTTGGCAGGACCCCCGGCAGAAGAGTAGTCTGCGGGACCTCCAACGGCACAGGACATGGGGTTGGTAGGACCCCCGGCAGAAGAGCAGTCTGCGGGACCTCCAACGGCTCAGGACATGGGGTTGGCAGGACCCCCGGCAGAATAGTAGTCTGCGGGACCTCCAACGGGACACGACATGGAGTTGGCAGGACCCCCGGCAGAAAAGTAGTCTGCGGGACCTCCAACGGCACAGGACATGGGGTTGGCAGGACCCCCGGCAGAAGAGCAGTCTGCGGGACCTCCAACGGCTCAGGACATGGGGTTGGCAGGACCCCCGGCAGAAGAGTAGTCTGCGGGACCTCCAACGGGACCAGACGTGGAGTTGGCAGGACCCCCAGCAGAAGAGTAGTCTGCGGGACCTCCAACGGCACAGGACATGGGGTTGGCAGGACCCCCGGCAGAAGCGCAGTCTGTGGGACCTCCAACGGCTCAGGACATGGGGTTGGCAGGACCCCCGGCAGAAGAGTAGTCTGCGGGACCTACAACGGGACAAGACATGGGGTTGGCAGGACCCCCGGCAGAAAGGCAGTCTGCGGGACCTCCAACGACACTTGAGTGGTTTGGTTCGCCAACAGAACACGGGGAGCTGGCGTCGGACGGACAGCCAACAGGAGACGAGGTGCTGGAGTCGGCCGGTATGCTGACAGGACTCGGGGAGCTGGCGTCGGACGGACAGCCATCAGGACACGGGGAGCTGGCGTCGGACGGACAGCCAACCGTAGAAGAGGTGCTGGAGTCGGCCGGTACGCCGACAGGACTCGGGGAGCTGGCGTCGGACGGACAGCCAACCGGAGATGAGGTGCTGGAGTCGGCCGGTACGCCGACAGGACTCGAGGAGCTGGCGTCGGCCAATGAGTCAGCAGGTGACGAGGAGCCGGAGTCGGGACCATGGTTACTGGAGCCGGCACTGAAGCCGGGACCATGGCTGTAAGGTCCGGTTCTGGAGCCGGAAACATGGCTGTAAGGTCCGGTTCTGGAGCCTGAAACATGGCTGTAAGGTCCGGTTCTGGAGCCGGAACCCTGGCTGCTGGGCGCGGAGCGGAAGCCTGGACCCTGGCTGTGTAAGCCAGGTAATGGAGTATGGAAGCAAAGCTGCGTGGGCCGGTACTGGAGCATGGAGCCATGGCTGCTGGGGCCTGTTCTGGGGCTGGAAACATGGCTCTTGGGGCTTGAGCTGCTAGCTTGGCCTTGCGACTCCTCCTCTTAGCAGCCGCCTGAATACTCCGTGGACCTCCATAAGCCAGACGAGTTCCAGAATATGACTCCTGGACAGGAGCAGGAACTGGGGCAGAAGCACGGGTTGACTGCAGACGGAACCCACCGAGGCGTATGGTGCCAGGTTGGGAATTGGGAGGCCGAGAGCTAGCATGCCTGGGGCTAGCAGGCCGGGAATCACACACAGGGAGGATCTTTGAAATCCAGCCAGGTAAGAACTTCACCATACCTGGTTTCTCTCTAGCCATCTGGCGCGCCTCCGACAACACAGCCTCCCGCTGCTGAACTCCGGGTGCTCTCTTCCATCTATCCGAGCAGTTAGCCAAAAAAAGGAAAAATGTAATAATTCCGACTCGAACGGATCTGCTGGGCCCATTTCTTGGTCGGTTCGTACTGTCACGGTTTGTGAAACAAGCAGGACCCAAATGCAGATATAAACTGAAAATTCCTTTATTTCAAGGCTATGATATATCTATACAATGACAAACAGAACACTCACCGCAGAACTAGTCAGGGAACAAGACGAACCGACCAAGACAGACAGAAAACCCAGAACTTAAATACACACAAGACTAATCACACAACAAGACACAGGTGAGGAGGGAGGAGAAAACACAGGGGCCCAGGTGAACATAATCAGACAATTAGACACACCAGGGAAACTAATGACAAGAGGAAAAACACAGGGAAAAGGACCAGACAATAACCCAAAGGAAAACATGACATGGAAACAGCAAAAACACCCAAAACTATAAACGTGACATAACATGAGAATCGTTACAAATTGGTTGCATAATTTAATCAATTAATTGTATTAATTTATTGATGTATTTATTTTTAATTAAACAAATATTGTATTTTATAAAGCAGAATAGGTGATGCATATTTTAAAGACATCCCAATACATGTTAAGGTCTTTTGAAGAGAATATTCCTGTCTTTATGTGAACTGAGCTAAACAAAGTGTTATAAGTCAAATGTAATTTGTTTACAGTAAACAAAACACAGTATTGTATTGATGTACATTGAAGTGTTTGCTTTGTAATAAAATAACATATTTTAAGCCATAATAAAAAATATTGCCTGCAACAAAATGAAGTATTTTCTTTTTTTTTTTCAGAAACTTAAAAACTCTACTTATATCTAATATAAATATGAGGTTAGTCCAAAAGGAAAAATTAAGTTATAACAAAGTAATAAGTGTTGTGCGGTCTTCAGAATGAATCATCTTATTACTTTGTGTGAATGTAAATATATATCTTAGACAGAAGCCATATTTTTAACTTAACTCAACTTAACATTTTTAGGTTGAAAAATCAAGTTGGAATAAACAAAAAAAATTAGCCCAAAGTATCAATTTTTTCAGTGTAGATTTTTCTCTTTAGATTCTGAGAGACACATTTCTTTTTTCAGAGGTTTTGATAGGCTAAAACATCAAACTACCCATACTCCTGGATGTTTTAGCCGCAATGCACGTCGGGATATGGTGTTAATGCGATATGAAATCAGAAAACATAAAACAAATAATAATAATACTTTATTCCGAGTGTTCTTGCTTTTCTCTTTGAAAGTCATCACATAACGGCATTGTAATACACGGTTCGGCTGCATTAAATATTACACATCTGCCGTAGTTCTTTATTTATAGAGCCTTGATTAGAAGACCTTTGGACAAACTGGGAGAAATATGAAATAGGGAGAAAGTAGACGGTCAATGATAAAAATATAGAATAGAAAATATCAAGAAGATACTGTTTGATCTCTCCAATAAAACAGCTAGTGGAGGACGTCCAAAGATATTAACAGGAGGATGTGCAAAACAGACAAACTAATAAGGCTTTATTTAAAAATTAAAGAATACTTTAAGTTAAGGTCTTCTTTTGAATAAGAAAAATTTTTTGGGGGTATCAACAGATACATATTAAGTCTGACAAAGTACTTAACGTCTAATATATTGCATAGTTTATTTTGGCACTTGACAATCACCTTCCCTGAATTTGACTCAGGTGTAACTAAAGACTGATTTAAGGGTTGTTTATATTTAACATCATTAATCAGAATCTACAAAGTAACTAAAATAAATGTAGTGGAGTAAAAATACCAGGTTAACCTCTGAATTGTAGTGGAGTAGAGCAAAGTAGTGCATGCTGCTCTAACAAAAACATTTCCCAGCTTGGGATCAATAAAGTATATCTTACCTTGACCCGTCCAAGTCCTGTTTTGGAAAGTGTGCCGTGGTTCCATTCCATTTCATAGAGCTGTTTGACGCTCAGTGTAACCTTCTCGCACTGCCACTCCAACATCCAATCACAGAGCTTGAGGACTAATCACGGGGTTTGTAAAGCAAGGCGGATAGCAAACGATAGCTCGGGATTCTGGGTAGTGTACTGTCGTCGGAAACTCTGTAGTGTCTAAACTCCGAAAAAACGATTTGTTTCTCCGAATCGAAGGTTAAAAACACAAAAGCATTGTACACAATTTAAACCAATCAATATTGTGTAATTAACAAGGACAGTGAGGGGAATACTTCCGGTTTTATTTTGAAAACTTCGAGACTGGAAATACTGTTTTCACCCCATGAGGGTTGACGCTAACTTTACATGGAAGATGCCGCCAGAGTCCTGCATCGGGTCGGGTACCCGGGTGACCCGCAAAAAAGGTGATTCGCGGGTGGTATTTCTTCAAACGCTTTTTTCCGGGTTCGGTTCTGGCTAAAACAAAGATGATGGGTGTTGCATAATAAATATATTAAAATAATAATAATTTCGTTTAATGTTTGTTCCTCAGACCTCTCCCCCACGGGACCGCGCATAATCATAACGTCTGCAGCGCATCAATCTGCTTCTGAGCGCTCCACATTCGAAATGGCTGAGGTGAAGCTCTCTAGCGGAGAATACAGCATTTTCAATAACACTTCCTCAAGAGCGAAATCCAACGTCTGGGAGGCTTTTGGTGTCATCCTAGATGCAGAAAATAACCAACATCCCACGCTTTTTTAGACAAATATGCAACTGCGTGTGTTAATAATTGCACGTTTTCACTGCTCATATATATGCGGGTTCGGGTCAGGTTGCAGATCCTGTGCCGACGGGTCCTGTTTGGTTGCGGAACTAATTGGCAATATGTGCGGGTTGCGGGGCGGGAGCGGGTATTGAAAATCAGACCCGTGCACGTTCTCCTGGCGAGACCTCAAATCATCTTCATAATATCCATCAAACTATAGATCAGGGGTGCCCAACCAGTCGATCGCGATCGACCGGGAGATTCCCAGTAGATCGCGAGATGTGTCTAAAAATAGAACAACAATATTCTGTTTTATTGTTAATGTCCTATAACATAATCTTCCTGTGCCAGAATAATGCACATGAACGCATCAAAGCTTTGTGATTGGCTGGCGTGACCCCATGTTTCGGGGCGTGGCTGGTGGGTAGTGGGCACTGCAGTGCACTAGTTCGCTGACGTTGTCCGTGTAAACAGGAGTAACAGTCTGACTCCGCACACCAATTACGGCAGAAGGAAAAAAGCCCAAAAAATATCATTTTCACTCCGAGTGGGAGGATGATTATTTTTGTATCTATTCCAATTCAAAGTCCATCTGTCTCATCTGCAATGCGAGCGTGGCTTTACCGAAGAAGGGTAATTTAGGAGCGGCATTTCAAAACAGTGCACAAACGCTACGAGACGGAATTCCCTCCTAATTCTGCCCTACGCTCCCAAAAGGTGAGGGACCTGAAAGGACAGCTAAATGTACAGCAGTCCATTTTCACCAGGCCCAACAACAAGAGCAAGGCTGCTACCATAGTATCTTATCGTGTCAGTCACGCTCTTGCCAAACACATGAAGTCTTTCAAAGATGGTGAAGTTGTGAAAGAAGCATTCCTGGAGGCTGCCGACGCGTTTTTGGGGGACAGTAAAAATCACAGTAGCATTTCAACAGGTTTTTGATGTAATAAAAACTCAAGTTAGATACCGTTATTTATCAGCTGTAAGTTTTAGTTTGTTTGAACTTATTCATTATAATTATTGTACAAAATGGTATAAGAATGCAAACTTAAATTGATTTTAGTTTATTATCAATTCAGGTCAAGAAACTAGTGTTGCTTGCATCCTATTTTAAAGGCATTTCTTTTTATACTTTACTAAATTGCAACAAAAAAAGGTTTGATTCTACTAATGTTGTCTTTTCTATTGCACTTTGCCAGCAGATTCCTGTGTAGCTTCAGATCTGAGTTGTCTTATTAGTAAGCCTAATTTATACTTTTCTAGCAACACTATTTGTATAATGGCAAAGAAAGGGTTCAGAGTCTTTTTTTTTTTCCCTGTGTCATATGTGGCAGCACTGTTCAATGTTTCTTGAAAACATTACCCACTGTAGTATGTGACGTGTGAATAAACTCCAACTCTGTATCAACAACACTGTTGTGTAACTTCGGTTAAATACTTGTATGTGTGTAGATTAGAAAGGTGGTAAGATAAAGGATCTGCAGTATTTTATGAAGTATTAATCGTACAAAGGTCCGTTTGATATAAGTAGAAGTGTGTATTTACCTGGTAGTAGGCTGTCAGTAATGGCTACGCCTCTCTATTTGGACTGGTAGATCTCGGCAGACTGGCAACTTTAAAAGTAGCTCTCGGTTCAAAAAACGCTGGGCACCCCTGCTATAGATCCTACACATCCACTGGACGTAGATTATAAAAGTACAATATACACTTCTCGCTAGAAATCTACGCATTTTAATGGCCAAACTATTGCACAATTTAGGATTTTCCAGAGAGGGTTATTTGTGAATAAAAGAATCTCCGGAGCGTTTGCAATCAACGGGAGCATGTTGTTTTTTACACGACCACTAGAGGTGCTACACTTTAAAACGTGACTCTGGGTCGTAATAAGCTGCTGAATAATCGACATATAGAGTGGCGAAGTCACGCCCATCTACTTCCGCCCCATGGGACCTTATTTCTGAAAAATTATGTATTGAAGTCAATGGAGAGAGAACACTTATCTTTCAATCCCATTTGAATTGTGCCATGAATTACACATATGATGTTTGTCAATCTTAAAAAATATTTTCCATGTCAAAAAAGCCACAGTTTGTCTTAAAACTGTTGAAATATAAGACTATGAAAAATACGCAACTAGAAAGACTACAAATCCCAGAGTCGCTTACATTAACGTTACACATTGCACTTGTGTTACTCACCGAAACCTTGTAAAGCCGGTCCCGCATGCTGGCTCTTACGGAACCAACTAACTCCCCTTGTGTGTGTGTACAGCTCTCAACATGCCCAGACTTGTAGTGATTTTCACCTCTTTTAATACTTTTCACTTCATTCTGAAAGAAAGAGGTGAAGTGTGCTAACGTGACGGCCATCTTGGTGTTGGTGACGTATGCAAGACCAGAGTTGTAGTTCATTGAGCGCTTCACACAAAAAAAAGTGTTACTTCACAGTTTTACGACACATTTTTATTTTTTTGAGTTGCAAAATTATCTTTTAAATTGACAAATATCATATGTGTAATTCGTTGCACAATTCAAACGGAATCAAAAGATAATCTTTCTCTCTCCATGTAAGGTTTCAGCGTTAGAGTTCTGTTAGTTTATTGTTTTGTGTTTATTCTTGTGGCCTTGCATTTTATTTTGATGTTGACTCTGTCCTCTCTTCTCAGGTGTCTACACTTCTTGTTGTGTGTCACCTGCCAGCTTGATTGTGGTGTCCTGCTCCTGATTGTTTTCACCTGTGCCCCATTAACCGTTGTGTGTATATGTAGCCCTGTTCTCCTTTTGTCTTTTGTCGGTTCGTCTTGTCTCTAGACCAAGTCTATGCCTGTACTCCCTCGTGAAAACCTTGAGCATACTAGTCTAACCTAGTGAACTATTGAGTATCCTAGTAGATCCTAGAAATCATTATCTTTGTAAAGTCTTTTTGTACCATTAGTTGAACCTCGCAAACTTGTGAGTATCCTAGTTGATCCTAAAACCTTTTTTATAATAAAAGGTATTTTTTTAAATCAAGAAAGAATCGTGCATCTGAGTCTTTGTGAGTCCTTTGTGTCACTCCATTGACTTCAATACATGATTTTTCTGAAACAAGGTCCCATGGAGGTCCCCCGGAAGGGGAGGGACTTCGCCATTTTTCGTCGTTTTTTTGTAGGAGGACAGGCTGTTTTTTTTAAGGATAATCAAAAAGATTAGGACATGACGTTTGCATGTAAAAAGGTCTCTGACCAACACATTGTTACTTTACTATCTTTTTGTTTAAAGTTTCCAGATGATGCAGACAGACACTAGAGGATGCTGACCATGAGAGACAGACCTATTCCTAACATCAGTGAACTTCAGCATGGACTCAAATGTACAAAGACCCCTTTCATACTGTACAAAGAATTGAGAAACGTTCTGGTTTAAATAGATAAAGTAACAACTATAATACACTGATATACATTCCATTAAACATGACTAAATACTGACACATCAGGCAAGTTGACTGTTCCTTCCTTGCAAAAAGTTACATTTAGATTTTAACGAGCAACATGATTTTTTTGCCGGCTTTCACATGTCAATGTATTTAAGGCAATTATTATTTTACTTTGTGAGAATTACTACCATTTGTCTCTACATATTGTCTGTAAAAACGTGGTAAAAGTGGTTCTTGCAGTGAGACAACCGAACAGCATGATTCTACATTTACACTAAGTTCTGATAACAGTTGAATATTATTTTAATAATAACATATTTTAATGTTGATTAACTGCAGACTGCTCATTCATAATCTGATTATCTTTGTAGTACAAAGTCATTAATTTCAAACAAATCTTTATTTTTTTCTACAGCCCTCTAATGCACATCTTTCATAAATAACACACTCACGCTACAATAATGTCATATGTTTTATGTTTCTTGTCATTTATGTTAGGAAAGGACATACCTGAAGGACACAACTGCCTCACCGTTTTCTCCGAGGGGCAAGAAGAAAATGAAAAGCTGATATGAGATTAAAGACCAATACAAGACATTCACTAAGAAAATACTCTTTTATTGTGAACACAAAGATCTGCACACTGAATATTGTGTAGTCAAACAGGACCATCATTTGTTTGTGACAGCTGTGCCCAGTATGGGCTCACAGATGTCGAGAGGCCGCTCCACCTCAGTCCTCTCCAGCCAAACCAACAGACAGGACGTCCGTCACACTGAGGTTTCTCCCTAAGTTTCTGCAGCTCTCTGGACACCACACTGTCTCAATTGATCCACACTGTAAATATGAGAGGGGAACATGTGTGTAATAAATGCTTTAGACCAGGGGTCGGCAACAGGCGGACCGTGGTCCGGATCCGGACCCAGACGCCAACCTAGACGGACCAGGACCTATAATCAATACATTAATAGGGGATTTCAATTTTGACGGGGCGATTCTATTTTAACCGCCGCCGACAGGGGGCGAAAGAGACGAGTGAGAGAGCAGAGAGAAGCGGAGAGAAAAGTAAGTGAAGAGAATAATTAGCGATACAGGGAGAGAAGACGGAGAGGGAACAGGCGTGTTAGCGGCAGACAGGGAGAGACAAATAATTACACATGGCACTCTCCAAGAAGAGGAAAGTGGACAGTGAGAACAGAGCTTTTAACCCTGAATGGACGGACTCATTCATGTTCATCCTGCCCACTGGGAGCACAGAACCAGTGTGTCTCATTTGTTCGTAGTGCTCATTAAAAGTGCCAAAACGCCACTATGAGACAAAACACAAAGTGTTTGACCAAACATTCCCTCTCAAGTCAGAACTGAGCTCACAACAAATAAATATCGTTCCAGGGCAGGCTAACCGAGGCTAACCAATGAGCACCTGCATGTTTGTATGAGAATGGCCCTGACACCATTTCAGCCCAGATTTAAACTCCTGGCAGGACAAGCTCAAGCTCAATTCTCGCACTGAATAAAAAAAAAGTGAGTGAGGGACTGCAATATAAGAGGGAAAGAAAGAGAAACTTTAAAACTGTTCAATTGTTATGATGTGTAAAGACTGACATTGTTCTGTAATCGTCTGAAACTATTAAGTCATGATGTGAAACGGTTAACAAAGAAAAAGGGAAACTCAAGCTGCTGCTACACTTTATTTTATTTATCTAAAATTAAACACTTTTAAGATGCACACATTTTCAAAAGCTATTTTATTTATTTCCTCTATTTTATTTTTAAATGCAGCCCGAGAGGAACATTAACCTCTTAAGCACTGAGCCTGTTTTTCAGGTTTCAGGCTCCAAAATGCCACTAACACAGCAAAGACTATATCTTCAGTTCTAAAAGGGGTAAATTAATAACTTTTCTCTCAAAGCAAGGTTACATCTGTGAGTTGGATGTAGAAGTGTCAGAATCAATCTAGATGTTTTTATTTTAAAGTAAATTCAGATGGAACCTAGTAAAAACATGTAAATTATAATGTCCGCCTAAAGAAAATCCATTACTTGTAGTGAAAACCACCCTTGAATGATGGGTTAGTAGACTAAAAGCTTTAGGAATCCAAACTATAACATATAATAAGTACCCTGTATCAAGATTGATGCAAAACAAGTGAAATTTGACCTTTTTAGAGAGGTTTAGAAAAATAAAGTCCAGGCGGACTCACCTCTGGATAATTTGGGAACCATCGGTTCCATTTGATCTTTTTCACTGTAAAAATAATTGTATTACTTTGAATTATTACTATAGGTATTCATTCCATCCAAATACAACTATTGTGAAAAAATTAAAAATCAAAACATTAAAAAAACATACTCTGTTATCCTCTTAGGCCCCACAATGCTAACAGTGAGCCTCTGGATTAGCCCCGAGCGAAAAATGCTAACCTATTATGCACCGGAAATCACTCCTCGCTCCCTTATTACTTAGACAAAGTCTCGTAAAAAAACGGTGGGAGGGGTCCACTGGGGGGACCCTCGTACTTAAGAGGTTAAACATATCCACAGTATTTACTGTATATCTGTATAGTTCAATGTTAATTGACAATACATATTGTTGTTTATGAATTGTACTTTCTTTATTTGATTGGCAGTCAGTTGTTGATGACATGCAGACGTTGATAAAGCTACAGGCTACTTCAATATATATCAGACTAATTCATAAAGCAGCTTAGACATTTTGAAGTTCCGGACCTTTGCATGGGGAGATTTTCTCTAACTGGACCTCGTTGAATTTGAGTTGAATACCCCTGCTTTAGACCATAAGAAATATTAAGTTAACTGTAAGGAGTGGCTCAGTTTAAAAAAATAAACATTACTATTACTGTATTTCAATATCTCACGTCTGAACGTTTCATTTAAAAGAAGAAGAGGCACCTAAAATGAAGATTGTTATTTCAATACATGTAGTTGATTTTGTCTTTTTAATTGTTTAAAAGTGGTACTTAAGAGTTGTAATACAGTCTGGTTGTGGAGGAGGCACACAGGTAAGAGCACTAACTAGCTACATCACATGTAATTAGCTTGAATTGAATGTATTAAAAGTATAATTAAGTAACAGCAAAACATCAATAAATAAAATCATGCAAATATTTGAATCTTTGCTGGATCCACTGTTGAATTTACCACAAGATATATATTTTAGAAACCTGAAGGCATTTTAAGATTTGTATGCAAGTATTATCCCAAAAACTCATTACCTTAGATTATTATAGAACGTTTTGCTGAATAGTTTCATGTTAACTTACCTTAAGCAACGTAAAGCGTGCAGACCGGGAGCAACAGATGTAGATTAGCCGGCTAGCATCACAGAGCCGCACTGCTGAGCATGTTAGCTTAGCTTGGTAGCCTCAGCTAGCTCTGGAACTTTCAGCTCGGTGGCAGCAGGTCCCGTCTCGGCTCCGCCTCTTTGCCCTTATTTGGAGCAGGCTGGAGCAGGTGGGAGTTAGACTCTGACGTCACTGTCGAGCCGTTAGTGGCCTACACTGCCTACTTCTTGGCTTCTCGACAACTCTGCAGAATCCTATGGGTGACGTCAGGGACACTACGTCCATTTATATATACGGTCTATGGTTCACACATGCAAAATTCAAACGGACTATAAACACAAGTCATGTGCACAGAAATGTTGTTCAACGATTGGTCAGGTATGAATGTAAAAGGTACCTTTTTAACAAAGATTATCTTTTCTATTCCAATATTTATACAACATGGTGGTGTTAATCCATATTACCTCCTCAAAATTGAGACATTTATGTTATATTATGATATATTATTGTCACATAGAATTTAAATTGTGATAATGTAACACTCTTTAATCTTGCTGGGAGACTTCAACGCACATGTCGGCAATGATGGAGACACTTGGAGGGGCGTGATTGGGAGGAACGGCCCCCCTGATCTGAACCGGAGTGGTGGTTTGTTACTGGACTTCTGTGCTAGTCATGGATTGGCCAAAACAAACAACATGTTCGAACATAAGGATACTCATAAGTGTACGTGGTACGAGATCACCCTAGGCAGAAGGTCCATGATCGATTTCGTTATCATATCATCGGACCTGAGGCCGTATGTTTTGGACACTAGGGTAAAGAAAGGGGCGGTGTTGTCAACTGATCACCATCTGGTGGTGAGTTGGGTCGAGTGGCGGGGGAAGCATCTGGATAGACCTGGTAAGCCCAAACGTGTATTTCGGGTGAACTGGGAACGTCTGGAGGAGGCCCAAGTTCAGGAGGCCTTCAACTCACACCTCCGGCAGAGCTTTTCTGGCATTCCTGTGGAGGTTGGGGACATTGAACCAGAGTGGGCGGTGTTCAAAGCCTCTATTGCCAAAGCCGCGACGGGGAGCTGTGGTCTCAAGGTCTTAGGTGCCTCAAGGGGCGGTAACCCTCGCACCTCCTGGTGGATACCGGTGGTCAGGGAAGCCGTCCGACTGAAGAAGGAGGCCTTCAGGGATTTGTTATCCCGGGGGACTCCCGAGGCAGTTGCAAGGCACCGACAGGCCCGAAGGGCAGCAGCCTCAGCCGTGGCCGAGGCAAAGCAGCGGGTGTGGGAGAAGTTCGGAGAAGCCATGGAAAAGGACTTTCGGGCGGCACCAAAGTTGTTCTGGAAAAACTGTCCGACACCTCAGGAGGGGGAAGCAGGGAACCATCCAAGCTGTGTACAGTAAGGATGGGACGTTGTTGACCTCAACTGATGGAGTGTTAGGGCGTTTGATGGAACACCTTGAGGAACTCCTGAACCCGACAACTCCGCCCTCTATGTTAGAGGCAGAGCTGGAGTATGACGGGGGATCAACACCAATCTCCTGAGGTCATCAAACAACTCCACAGTGGCAAAGCCCCGGGGGTGGATGAGATCCGCCCAGAAATGCTGAAGGCTCTGGGTGTTGAGGGACTGTCATGGTTGACACGTCTCCCATCAACATTGCGTGGAAGTTCGAAACAGTACCGAAGGAGTGGCAGACCGGGGTGGTGGTTCCCTTTTTCAAAAAGGGGGATCAGAGGGTGTGTGCCAATTACAGAGGCATCACACTACTCAGCCTCCCCGGGAAAGTTTACTCTAAGGTATCCGAAAGGAGGGTCAGGCCGATTGTCGAACCTCAGATTGAGGAGGATCAATGCGGATTCCGTCCTGGTCGTGGCACGACGGATCAGCTTTTCACTCTCGTAAGGATCCTGGAGGGGGTCTGGGAGTACGCTTATCCGGTCTACATGTGTTTTGTAGACTTGGAGAAGGCGTATGACCGGGTTCCCAGGGAGTTACTGTGGGAGGTGCTGCAGGAGTATGGGGTGAGGGGGTCTCTACTCAGGGCCATCCAGTCTCTGTACTCCCAAAGCGAGAGCTGTGTCCTCTGCAGTAAGTCGGACCCATTTCCGGTGAGGGTTCGGGGATACAAGCGGCCGAGATGGGTTTTCTCCGCAGGGTGGCTGGCGTCTCCCTTAGGGATAAGGTGAGTAGTTCAGTCATCCGGGAGGGACCTGGAGTTGAACCGCTCCTCCTTCGCGTCGAAAGGAGCCAGTTGAGGTGGTTTTGGGCACCTAGTAAGGATGCCACCTGGGCGTTCCAGGCACATCCAGCTGGGAAGAGACCAAGGGGTAGACCTAGGACCAGGTGGAGGGATTATATCTCTTCGCTGGCCTGGGAGCGCCTTGGGATCCCCCAGTCAGAGCTGGTTGATGTGGCCATGGAAAAGAAAGTTTGGGGCTCTCAGCTGGAACTGCTACCTCCGAGACCCGGCCACGGATAAGCGGGAGAAGATGGATGGATGGAAGGATGTATGGATAATATAACAGATAAATAGCCCTAATTATATTAAAGTTTTAAACCTTTTCTGATTGCAGTACCACAGTTTGACAAATTGGCAACAAGAATGACGTTGTATCCTGCTCTATTAATACATCCATATTATGCTCTATTGTGTTAGCATGCAAACTGCTACTGTGCTAACCACATAACTGAGCCACGCCCACTGACACCTCTCTGCCCACTATGGTTCAATTATACAAATAAGTGGTGACACAGATTAAATTACACTGTTCCACAATATAAAACATCAAAAACCAGCAGCAAACAGAACAATAGATTGGTGCCATGATGATGTATTTTTGTAGGATGAACCGGAAGTTAGCATTGCACAAGCGCACTCTACGAAAAGCAATATGCTTTTCTAATGGATTTTGGGACAAAAGAGAAAATTATATCTGTGGCAAACCGATTTTGTTGAACAGGATAATCTCCACATATTAACACCACTTTCATAATAGTTGAAGCATGAGTGCAAATGCCAGAAGTAAAAAGCTAACGTAATGCTACAGTAAACAACCTAGCCTACATCATGTTCGCATGTCTTCACCTAAGCAGCAGTAAGCTAGATGGACTTGTGTTTGGTGTGACAATGTTTAGTTGTCTCTTTAGCCACCGGTTAGTAACCGCCATTCTTATGACAGCTAAAACATTCACAGGATCACCAATAGGGTATTTACTGACGTATTTCCTGTCATTGCACAAAACATGAACATTGTATGCTGGTATTACCAACAGATCTAATACCTGCACCAATTACAGAAAAATAAAGTGACATTACTTTACTTAAAATGCATTAAAAACTAACACTGAGAGCCTAAAAAAAAAGATGCATGCTCTAAAATAAGCACAGGGGGCTGAACTTATGCCAAATGAGACATGAATTAACGTTCATGCACTCACTGATGACCCAGTCCCAGAAACATCTCCACTGATGAAGTCCCAACAGGTCCCGGTGTGCCTGTGCCTCTGGGCTTCTCACCTTGAAGGCTATGACCCTCTCTGACCCAAAGGTGAGTTGTTGATGTTTTTTCTGCAGCTAGATATGTGTGGGATGTTATGTGTGAGAGTGCAGAAAGGTAGAGGGACTATCTTTGTGTTTGCAGTGCGGCTGTTTCCCCCTCTGAAGGTGTTGTGGGATGATGTGTGCTTCCATGTTAATCATGCTCAGACAGAGCAGGGACTGAAAGGGGAATCTGAACGTTGTGAGGGGGAAAAAAGCCATGGGGAGGAGAGGAGGCAGCGATACAAACACAAAGCAGTGCTGCAGAGATGACTGTAGACAATGCTATAAGATAAAAGTGTGCAAAGAGAGAGAAAAGGCTGTCTGTTACCTTCACAATGTTCACATGGTTCTGTCCTGCACTAACCAGAACAGGCAACACTGCTGAGATTCCTTAAAGCGCTGCACTTGCTTTTCGGCTCTCTTACACCATGTCTCATGTGTGGAGATCTGCCCCTATTTGTTTATTTGATTTACCGGACCTTATCCTCCTGACTCCAAAGGCACCAATGAAGTATCCATCTTATCTTCCATCTTATTTTCTTGTTTGTTATGCTAAATGACTAATAATATGTGTCCTTTTGTTACATGGAGAATTCATTTGTCTGAAGTTCTTAAAAATCAGTCCTGCATAATGCATGTCTGTCTATTATTTTAAGGTACGCCAAGCAAAGCTGATGCTTCAGTGCATGATTTGATTAAATCAGTTGAAACTCAGAATTGTGGTGCTTTTATTATGTTAAAAATGACTCTTTCATATCACATACGGAGCCCAACCTCATCTCAAAGGCTGTCGGTAACACCACCATGTTTCTACAATAGCCCAGAAAAGAGAAACCACACTGACTCATTGACAGAAGGTAAGGTTAACTTGATACCAACAACAAGTACATTTGGCCGGAGCCGAAGGACAGTCTCCTTGGTGAACCAAGAAGATCTTATCTGTTAGGTATAACTGGAGCCATTTGAGGGCAGTACCTGTATTTCCACATTGCTTTCAAGGAGTTGATAACAGGATCCAATTATTCATGGTGTCAAGGAAGAGGTCAGGTCTAGAAGTACCTGACTAAAAGTTCCCTGAGTCAACAGTTAAGTAGGATCATTAAACAAAGTTAAAACTGCTGTTTCAGTACTCTGGCGTGGTTAAAAGCCAGACAGAAACTTCCTAAAGGTCATGATCATCTCAAAACGTTTTCTAGGGATTAAAAACTCTGAAAAACATTTCTGCCATGTTATAATTTAAATGTACTGAAATGTCGTAGCTGGTCTTCTGTGGGGAAAACATTGGTCCAGAAAACCAATCAGATTTTCTTTCTATTGACGATGAGGCATCTATCAGTAAAATTAATATTTAAGGAATTATTATGGTATTTCTAGCCATTCATTAAATACAAATAACA
Organism: Notothenia rossii; assembly: GCF_949606895.1. Classification (NCBI taxonomy): domain Eukaryota; kingdom Metazoa; phylum Chordata; class Actinopteri; order Perciformes; family Nototheniidae; genus Notothenia; species Notothenia rossii. Next base: position 60,320,204 of record NC_136902.1, read on the forward strand.
CTAGCCCCAGTGACATCACGATGGCCCTATAATTTGTCAGACTTCAGAAAGCTCCATTGGAGAAATAGCGCAGTAGTAGCTGTTTCTGCCTCAGAAGGAGGGACAGCTGTTTGTGTTAAGCCAGTAGAGAGCCACTTTAAGAGGAGTCTCCATTATTACCTGTCTTAAGTGCTCTTGGTTGGTTTTAATATTGCTTCTTAACTTAAATTGTTGTTTAATCAAATGTCTCCACAATAAATCTGAAGCCCTGTTGTCTTCCAGAAATAATATACACATCGTACAGAGATAGGTAGCTTTACAGAGCTCTTCCATAACATCTGGAATGTTTTCACTAATAGATGAATATTTTTTCATTTAATCGTTTATTTGAACCGCACATTAATGAACATTTTAAACAAAATAATGCTTTGAAATGTAAATGGGCCGGGTTTTAGCTTTGAGCTCATTTCCATCCGTAGTCCCAAATATAAGTGTGTTTTTTCCCTTTGGACAGAATTACGGAGTACATTCAATCACAGTGAGTAAGCCTGGGCAGGCTCCGGTCAATATGAAAGCCACATTTATCCATAATAAACGTGGGTGATAACAGAATCATTTTAGAATATAATTTCACAACCAATATGGCTCATATGCACAGGCAATGCCAGGCTCTGATGAGCACAGACGTTATCGATGATAAGCACACAGCAAAGTTAACACTCCCTAACACACACACACACACACACACACACACACACACAAACACACACACACAAACACACACACACACACACACACACACACACACACACACACACACACACACACACACACACACACACACACACACACACACACACACACACACACACACACACACACACACACACACACATGCAAGTTAGCATTTTAGCACTTCCAGGTTCCCTTGTCTCAACCTCAATGTTTTTTTAAACAGTTTTTTGTGAAATCTCTGGAGTAACCTTAACCCTAACCCTATTCTTCAGCATGACATACGTCAGTGAATACTGAACTGAATACTGAATCAATCATGATGTTGTTGACAAAAGTGTTGTAAGGCTTATTTTCTGCCATATTCCAAAACCCTAAGGAAAAATCCCATTGCTTTAAGTAGAGGGAGCCCTTGTGATTTATACTTCCAGGTCAGCCGACAAAAATATGTTATAACTTCAACACTCTACAGTGTTTCCCCTATGGAGTCATAGCAGCAGTGCTAAGGCACGTGCCCAGCATAATGTGAGCGCGGAGCGCGTGGAATTTTTTGTGTGTGCACGTGCGAAGTGCGCCCCGCCAATTTGTTTCTATGTGTCTGCCAGCACAAGAAAGGCTCGTCTTGAGGCCTAGTACAAGGGCCGGTTCTAGCCAATTTGCTGCTCTAGGCGAGATTTCAGGCAAGATTTTATATATAAAGAATAAATGAAAAATCTCTACAAAACACAAATACACTACAAAAACAGAAACTTATTGACATAAGTAATATACGTCAAAATTGCTTCAAATGTATTCAGTATTGTATGAACATGTTTGAATTGGGGGGTGGACGTCACATCCTCTAGGGCAGTAGTTCCCAACCTGGGAGGCGCCAAAGATCGCAGGGGGGGGGGGGGGGGGGGCGCCAGGCCTCAGCGTCAGACAGACAAAGACTGACAAAGACATTGGAGTCCTGCGGGAGTAAGACTGACAAAGACATAGGAGTCCTGCGGGACTCACGAGGAAGGCAAAGAGGAGGCAAATCCTACTTTGATTGAGCTAAGTATCACTAGTATTTTATTTTGTTTGGTTTTTTAGCCCCTCATGCTATAATCATGTGTATTTTCTCCATTCCTGTTCATGTGTCTTCTCACAATTATCACTGGCCCCGTGTATCTCCTAATCGATATAACCGGCCTGCTCTCGTCTATCCCAGATGCTCCACTGAGATCCAACAGCTAGTTTCAGGGGGCCTGTGGAACTGCCAGTCAGCTGTTCCTAAGGCTGACTTCATTTCTGGCTTCCCTGCAGTCTCTGGATTTCCTTGCTCTCACTGAGACCTGGATTACTCCATCCAACACATCCGCCCCAGCAGCTCTCTCCATAGCATATTCCTTCACCCACACACCCAGACCCTCTGGCAGAGGAGGTGGCACTGGTTTCCTGCTCTCTCCCAAATGGAGCTTTTCCCTCTTCAAGCTACCTAACTTCACTCCTTCCACCTTTGAATTCCATGCCGTCACAGTAACCCATCCTATACAATTAACCATTGTCGTTCTCTACCGTCCACCAGGCGCCTTGGGAGACTTCTTGGAGGAATTAGATAATCTCCTCTCACACATCCCTGAAACTGGCCCTCCCACTGTACTTCTCGGAGACTTCAACCTCCAGACAGGGACGATAGATGAACTAACATCTCTTTTTTTTTTTCCCAAATATTTGTATTCACATGTAAGACAAAAGTGTAACAGTGCATTACAGCAATTAAGGCATTTTCATTTTTTTCCCGCTCAAAACAACCCTTACTCACTTTCCCTTAACCCCCGCCCCATCCCAACCCATCCCATCCCATCCCAACCACCCCTCTCCCGGAGCACTGAGGCAACAGTACATCAATACAATACAAAATGATAGATACAATAATATACATGCACATACCTGCATACATACATACATACATACATACATGTACACATACTAACACATATTCAGGGATATCACACGAGCATGTGTGGCGGACAGGGGAGTAATCATATCAGAATTATAGATGGATAAATAAAGGGAGAATCCCTACAGCGACACCATATCAGGGGGAAGACGGTCTACATAGCTGATCAGTGGCCTCCAATGAGCGTAAAACTTATCCGAGGTACCCCGGAGAGTAAACTTAATTTTTTCCAACTTTAGAAGAGACATAGTATCACTCAGCCACATTTTAAAAGAGGGAGGTAAAGGAGATTTCCACAAAAGAAGGATTTTCCTACGAGCAATCAAGGCGTTAAAGGCAATGACATTGGTTTGAGTGTTTGTAATGTTGATTTCATCTGGGGTCCTACCGAAAATAGCTACATGAGGGGATGGAGAGATTTTTAGACCTACAATTTCAGAAATACACTAGAAGAAAGATTGCCAGAAGCTAGATAATTTAGGGCATGACCAGAACATGTGAGTCAGGTCGCAGGGGGCCTGGGAGCATCTATCACACTGGTCATCTAATCTATCTGGATACATCTTGGAGAGCTTAGCCTTGCTATAATGTAGTCTATGGAGAACTTTAAACTGTATTAGGCTGGGTCTAGCGCAGTGGTTCTCAAACTTTTTCTGTCATTCCCCACTTTGAACAGGCGGGCCTTTTCAAGCCCCACCTGTTCCTCATCGCTCCAATAAAATGGTAGGCCAAGCTTAGAATTGTCAAATGTATCGTTCTATAACAGGGTTCTCCAACCTTTTTTAGGATGAGAGCTACTTAAAAAAAATAAAACAAGTCGTGAGCTACTTTTACTCCTCTTTTTTGTTTTTTTGCAGTGTATATATTTAGCACATTTTAACATTATTATATGCTACCTTTAACCTTTGTGTGCTGTTTGGGTCTGTGAGACCCGTTTTCAGTGTTTACTAAAATAAAATGTATGCAATTTTATTATTTTAACCTGCTTTATTTGATGGTGGACGTCACATCCTCTAGGGGGGTTCGGGGACATGCACCCCCAGGAAGCTTTTTTTTAAATGTTGAAGTTAAATGCATCAATCTGGTGCACTTTGAGCTAGGGCTGCTCAATTAATCGTATTTTAATCGCAATTACGATTTTGGCTTGCAACGGTTATGAAAACAACATAATCGAAATAAAACGATTTTATTTTTTTTAAATAGGTTTTTCAGTTGAATTATACTTAAAGTACAGGGTAATCAACTGTTAAAAACATCCTTTTCAAATTATTATTTTTTTATTATGTTTTCAAAGTAAATGGTAAATCGTTTTTAATAATCGTGATATCAATTATTGAACCAAATAATCGAGATTAGGATTTTTGCCATAATCGAGCAGCCCTACTTTGAGCACAACATGAATGTATGGATACAGCTCTCAACACTCAGATGAAAGGGAGCTGTATACTTTTCAAGAATCCAAACATCTTTAGAATATGATCACAACAAATCATTTAAACTTGTTTATTCTTATCTTATGTTACCGAGTTAGCATTCTTTCTTTTTATTTATGCATACTAATCCCTCCCCTTTTAAACTTTTTACTGTCCTATAGTAGAAATTGGAATGATTTCTTACTTTATTTTTTACAACTTTATTAAATAGATAAAGGTTTGCTCTCTCTCTCTCTCTCTCGCTCCACATTGCTTTTCTTCCCGACTGCAACGCTGTTGTGTGTGTCTGTGAGAGCGTTTCACATGTGTGTATGAGAGATTTTTACCAGTGGCGAGCCTCTCTCTGAGGGCCTAAGATATTCTACAAAATAATATTTAAAAACATTCAAACAAATTATATTTTTCTTTATATATATTTTTAAAATATGTTTTTAGTAATATTTGTCATTAGTTTTACCAAAAATAACTTGATTAAATTGTATTTAAAATAACATTTCCAAAGAAATAAATCCTTTGAATCTGTCTATTCATTTTCTGTTTGAATTTGAAGGGTTAAATGAAAGAAGCTCGTCTCTGCGAGGTGAAGACAGGAGCTGTTGGACGTCCAGCTATGAATTAACAGAGGGCCAGCTATAGTAACTGAACGAGAGAGTAATGTCAAATGACAGTACAATTGACCAATCATATCTTCCCTCTAAATGGGTGGGCTTTATTATCGCGGACTTTATGACAAGTTCCGCCCACTGTGAAACGTTTCTTGTTTCCATAGCAACAACAAATGTCAACAGCGTAAACTCGCCTTCAAAATAAAACATGCCAAATTACACTTAAGACATACACTGCAATGAAAGTAACAAACACAATGCAATATCCTTTTCAATTTCAAAGAACACAAATTGGGTTATTTACAGGTGTTGTTTTGTGTGGTAGAGGGTCGCTTTCATTGATGCATTTTTCACCCCAGGCGGGCCGTTGTTTTGATATTCCACCAGTGTGAAAAAGAAAAAAAAAAAAATATATATATATATATATATATATATATATATATATATATATTTTATTTTTTTTATTTGGTATTTCACGACCCACCTATCACATCTCTGCGCCCCACCAGTGGAGCGCGCCCCACACTTTGAGAAACGCTGGTCTAGCGCAACTGGAGGATGAGTTAACGGCTCTCAGGGCCTCCTTCCAAAAGTCATCAGAGAAGGTGAACTGTAGTTCCTTTTCCCAATTAGTTCTAATCTTGTTAATGGCAGATTCATCAACCGCAGAAAAAAGTTCATAAAAATAAGAGACATGGCGCCTAGACAAATTTCTTGCACTAAGTATAAGATCCACTCCACTGGGAGGAAGGGATTGGGGGAATTGTGGAGAGTGGGTCTTAGCAAAATTTCTTAGTTGAAAGTATCTAAAGAAATCAGATCCTCTTAGATTAAAGGCAACCCGTAGTTGGTCAAAACTGGCAAACAGGCTATCAATGTATAACTCCCCTATGCAGCGGAGGCCTTCCCTCTCCAAGTGAGAAAATCGGGGGTCAATTGTGGCTGGTAAAAATAGATGGTTGTTACAGACAGGAGTCGCTTGAGGAAGAGTAAGCCAACCAAAGTGACGTCTAACTTGTGCCCAGATCTTTAAAGTGCCAATTACAACGGGGTTAGATGTCAATTGTGAGGGGGAAAGGGGCAGAGTGCTACACGCGAGGGCTTGAAGTGACGTGGATCGACATGAGTTGGCCTCCACAAGACACCAGTCACTCTGGGGTGAAGTGAACCAGAGCATGATCTTGTGTGTGTTTGTGGCCCAGTAGTAACCCATAAGGTTAGGTAAACCAAGCCCACCCAGGAACCTGTCCCTCTGCAGTAATGGTCTACTAGCTCCTGCATGTTTACCAGCCCAAATACATGAGGAAATAATAATAATAATAATAATTATCAATAGCAGTGAAAAAGGATTTAGGCAAAAAAATAGGTAGGCATTGGAAGATGTATAGATATCTGGGCAGTACATTCATTTTTATCGTCTGAACTCTTCCTGATAAAGAGAGTGCCAGATGGCCCCACCTCTGTAGGTCAGATTTGACTGTTGCCGTCAGGACAGTAAGATTTTGTTCCCGTAGCGCACTAAAAGACTGCGTTATTGCAATGCCCAGATATTTAAACCCTGAGTTGGATATTGTAAAAGGCAACGACAACGGAGGTAATTCTGCAGCCAATTGGTTGATAGGGAAACATTCACTCTTTTGGAAGTTTAATTTGTATCCTGAAAATGAACCAAAAGTGGTCAAAAGTGAGAGTATGTGTGGATTACTAGCTATAGGATCGCGCACATACAGAAGAAGGTCGTCAGCATATAATGAGACCCTGTGTTCGATATCCCCTCTTTGAATCCCCTTAATTCCTCTCTCTGCTTTTAGAGCAATTGACAATGGCTCGATAGCAATTGCAAATAGTAGTGGGGAGAGCGGACACCCCTGACACGTCCCGCGGAAAAGAGGGAAGAATTTGGAGCGCTGGGTGTTCGTACATACAGAGGAGTGAGGGGAAGAGTACAGAAGTCTAACCCAGGAGATGAGGCCTGGACCAAAGCCCAGCTGTTGAAGGACAGAAAACAGATAGGCCCACTCAACCCTGTCGAAGGCCTTCTCAGCATCAAGAGATATGACAACCTCCGGTTCAGCAGGAGAAGGCGGGCTGTGGATGACGCTGAGAATTCTTCGGACATTTGTGAAGGAGTGCCTCTCCCTTATGAATGCCGTCTGATCTTCCGAAATGATGGAGGGTATAATAGATTCCAACCGGCGAGCAAAGATCTTCGCAAGTATTTTCACATCTACAGAAAGGAGCGAGATTGGGCGATATGATGCACAGCTCAACGGGTCCTTGCCCTTCTCAAAGATCAGAGAGATAGAGGCTTGCATAAGGGTGGGCGGCAGTGAGCCTTGGTCGTACGACGAATTAAACATATCTAATAGTAATGGGGACAGTTGATTTGAGAATTTTTTGTAGAATTCTACCGGGTATCCGTCAGGTCCCGGTGATTTGCCACTGTTCATTGACTGTATTGCCTCTTTAATCTCAGCGAGCTGCAGTTTGGCATCTAGTGTCTGTTGGTCGTTAGTCGAAATCTTGGGCATATCTAATTTATCCAAAAATGTATGTAGCTGATCTTCGTTATCAGGGGATTCAGACGTGTAGAGACGAGAGTAGTAGGTTTTAAAGATGTTATTAATCTCTCCCGGGTCAGAAGTGAGAGAGCCCAACCCGTCCCGAATCTGGGTGATTTGGTTCGAGGCAACCATAGCCTTTAGTTGGTGGGCCAGGAGACGGCCAGCTTTATCACCATGTTCATATATAGACCCTCGTGAATGTAGGAGTCGTCGTTCAGCCTCTCTTGTTAGGAGAAGGTCAAGTTCTGTTTGGAGCCCCATCCTTTCTTTAAATAGATCAGGTGATTGAGTGGAAAATAGTTGGTTGTCTAGATTAATGATAGATTCTTCCAGTTCTCTTTGGCATGCTCTACAAAGTTTATTAACATGTGACGTATGCAAGATGATCTTACCGCTAAGAAAAGCTTTAAGGGTTTCCCAGAGTAGGGACGCAGAGGTCTCTTCATTTTGGTTGGTCTCACAGAAGAATGTAATTGATTCCGAAATACACTCACAAAAGGCTGCATCAGGAAGTAAAAGAGGGTCAAGATGCCAAAATCTAAATTCCTTAGGCTTATGATCAAAGTGAATGTCCAGGATCACAGTTGAATGATCTGATACAGTTATCGGTGAGTACTGAACAGAGACAATCGACGAAATAAATGTTTTATCAACAATAAAATAATCTATGCGAGAGTATGAACGATGTGCATGGGAAAAGAAAGAGTATTGCCTAGCCGAGGGCTGTAAAAATCTCCACGGGTCAACGTAGCCATAGTGGTCCATAAAAGCAGAGAGAGTTTGTGCCGTTTTAGAGGGCGCCACAGTTCTGGAACTAGATCTGTCTAGTGCTGGGTCTATAACACAATTCATATCTCCTCCCAGTATCAATAGGTGGGAATTCAAATCGGGGATTGTGGAGAATAGCGACTTCACAAAATTATGATCATCCCAATTGGGAGCATACACGGAAACTAAGATGACCGGCTTCTGATAGAGTGTACCAGAAATGATGACATAACGTCCATTTGGATCTAAAATTGTATTAGTAGGGGTGAAATTTACTTTTTTCCGAACTAAAATGGCTGTGCCCCTTGTCTTTAGGTTAAATTGTGAATGAAACATTTGTCCAATCCACGGCCTATTCAGCTTTCGCTGATCAGATTTACATAGATGTGTCTCTTGTATAAACATTATATCCGCCTTCAGGTTTTTAAGATGGGTCATAATCTTTGTGCGTTTCACCGAAGCATTCAACCCACCAGTGTTCAAAGAGAGTATCCTGACCGCCTGTCCACCACCAGTCCCTGTACCAGTTACATTAGCCATGACACCGCGTACAGCATTGAAGGTGTAAGAACAGCCCTAGAACATCCACAACTAAAAATGGAGAGAACAGTGTACATAAAGATGACAAAACAGAATGTAAATGAAACAGCTGCCTCAAACAAATGGGAACCTATAGCCCCATCAAAATAAATGCCCCGCCCTCTCCAGCCCTCTCCCTCCCACCTCCTTCCATGCCCTAGCCCCACTCCCTCCCCACCCCTGAGCTTCATCTGCCAATGAAATTGGCAATAACTTCCCTACCTGAATCATCTCTCCTTCTTCAAGGTGTCTCAGTACCCACATCATGCAGATACAACCTCCTTAGTAAGTGTAACAATTGTGAACAGCAAATGTTAACAAGAACATTGCAAAAGTGCAAGAACATCCCGGGTATAGAGTGTAAATATAAAAATGAAAACAATTAAATTAAATTAAAATATATGTAAACATGTCACATCGTGTGCTGTCATGGCCGAGCAACGTTAGTTATAAAAGAAATTACGTCCCAACAGAACGACGGCTGTAAAGTGCCCAGAAACAATTATTAAGTTTATTAAGAGTTAACAAGGACATTCGAAAAACTGCAAAAAACACCCCGGGTATATAATGTAAATACAAAAATGTAATCATACAAAAAATAAATGAAGACCACATGTCGCATTGTGCGCTGTCAGGGCTAGGTAACGTTAGATTATACAATCAATTGTGAACAAACATAACGGTTGTAACGTACCCGGTCCACCATCAATGCAGCGCTAGCGTGGTTTAGCCTAGCCTAGCTCAGCCACCACTAGCCTAGCACAACATCAGTGGTTAGTTAGCCGGCTCGCGTTCATAGCCAGCTGCAAAGGCTACAGCCTCCAGGGGCGAGGGGAACCTTTTCTTAGCCCCGCTTCCAAGTGTGATCTGCAGGCGAGCAGGGAACAGAAGAGCCGGTCTGAGAACTAGGTTGTACAGCTTTGACATGATGTCTCGGTATTTCGCCCGCTGTTCGAGAACCTCCTGTGTGAAGTCTTCGTAGATCTGCACTGGTGTCCCACGGAAGCGGAGATCCCCTCGTCTCTTGCGGGCCTCCCGGACAATCAGGTCCTTGACTTGGTAGCGATGCAGCCGCAATATCACAGGTCGCGGTCTCGCCCCTGGCTGCGGCCCAGCAGCCGGCGCTCTGGGTGCACGGTCCAGCTCAGGAGGGGATTGGAGAGTTTCATTGCCTAGCAGCTCGAACAAAAGTTCAGAAAAGAAGGTTATAGGCCGGGGTCCCTCAATAGACTCAGGAAGTCCAATGATTCTAATGTTATTTCTGCGGCTCCGACCTTCCAGATCTGCGGTCTTCGCAGCCAGCTTAGCATCGCTCTCTGCTAATACCGCACACTTCTCCTAGAGTATACGGAGTCGCTGATCTTGCAGATTGGCATTGGTCTCAAGAGAGTCTATTTGTTCCCCATGTTCTGCTACTGTGGTCTGCGTTTGGTTCAGCTTCGCCTCCAGTACCGCAAAGGCAGCTTTGAAGTCAGCTGAAATGCTAGCTCTGTGCTCCCTCTGTGCTAGCTCTGAGCTAGCTCTGTGCTCTTCAAGCAGGCTAATTATGCTAGCCATGTCTGAGACAGCAGTTTCGGTATTTTTTGCATGTTTCGTCTCCGTTTTCAATGCAGATTTCGGCATCACATCGGCTTTTTCTGATCTATATTCCAAATTATGTTCACACAATACGGGTTTAACTCAACTTCGGTGGTTTTAAATTAAATGTAGAAAGTAAAGTCGTGGGAGAACGAGACAAAGCAGCCCTCACATGTTCGTCCAACCGGAAGTCCCTCCTAACATCTCTTTTAACCACCTTTGCCTTCTCACTGTCTCCATCCCCACCAACTCATAAAGCTGGCAATGTCCTTGATCTCATATTCTCAAGGAACTGCACTACTTCTAACCTCTGGAAACCCGCTCCACACATCCAATCACTTCTTCATTTCATTCTCTCTACCCCTTCCCAAACATAACAAACTAATCTCTTCTAGCTCTGCACCTGTCCACCTTAACCTTCGTTCCCTCTCCCCCTCTACCCTTGCCTCATCGGTGCTCTCAGCCCTCCCCTCCTCTGACTCGTTCCAACTCCTGCCTCCAAACTCTGCTGCAGAAACTCTCCTCTCTACTCTTTCATCCTCTCTGGACTCTCTCTGTCCTCTCACATCTCGGCAGGCTCGTCAGTCCCCTCCTGCTCCCTGGCTAAATGACGCACTGCGTGCTAATAGAACCATACTTCGGGCAGCAGAGCGGAAACGGTGGAAATCCAAACACCATGACGACCTCCTAACCTATCAGGCTCTCCTCTCCTCTTTCTCTGCTTCCATCTCTCAGGCAAAAAGCACTTTCTTTCAAGATAAGATCCAATCTTCCTATGCCAATCCCAAAAAACTATTTTCCATCTTCTCCACCCTCTTGGAGCCCCCCAAAGCCCCTTCACCCTCCTACCTTCTGTCAAGCGACTTTGTTAACTACTTTGAAAAAAAGGTTGATGATATTCGCTCTTCTTTTTCCAACTCACCTTTACTCACCGCTGGGTCACCAGACCCACCTTTCACCCACACACTAACCTCCTTCTCCCCTCTCTCTCCAAGTGAGGTTATTACCCTTGTTACCTCTGCCCGTCCTACCACCTGTCCTCTGGACCCTATCCCCTCAAACCTCCTTCAGACTATCGCTCCTGATATTCTACCGTTTCTCCCCCATTTCATCAATACTTCTCTAACTACTGGTCACTTTCCAAACAGTCTCAAGGAGGCAAGAGTAAACACACTCTCAACTCGTCTGATGTTATAAACTACAGGCCTTTCTCTCTCCTCCCGTTCCTGTCTAAAACACTTGAACGCGCTGCTTTTAAACAACTCTCCTGTTATCTCCATCAGAACAACCTTCTGGATCCGCACCAGTCTGGTTTCAAGGCAGGTCACTCAACAGAAACTGCCCTCCTTGCTGTCACTGAGGAACTGCACATTGCTAAAGCAGAATCCCTCTCCTCTGTCATCATCCTTCTGGACCTGTCTGCTGCATTCGACACGGTGAACCATCAGATCCTCCTTCGCACTCTCCAAAAACTTGGAGTTTCAGGCTCTGCACTTTCCCTCCTCACCTCATACCTCAAAGACCGTACTGGTCTAGTGGCTGGTCTAACTGTATGTGCCATCCGAGCTCATCCAGAATGCAGCGGCTCATCTGGTCTTCAACCTTCCAACATTTTCCCACACCACCCCGCTCCTCCGCTCACTTCACCGGCTTCCAGTAACTGCTAGAATCCACTTTAAAACAATGTTACTTGCATGCATGCTGCAAATGGATTTGGCCCTTCCTACATCCAGGACATGGTTAAACTGTAAACCCCAGCGCGTGCACTTCGCTCTGCTTCAGCCAAACAGCTCGCTGCACCCTCGCTGTGAGGGGGACCCAAGTTCCCATCAGCAAAAACACGTGGGTTTGCTATCCTGGCTCCAAAATGGTGGAATGAGCTCCCCATTGAAATCAGGACAGCAGATAGCTTGCACATCTTCCGGCGCAGACTGAAAACTCATCTTCGACTCCACTTCGAGAGATAGAATTACTAACAAAGAACTGCTAACAGAGCACTTATATACGAATAAAGGACTGGCTTATCTAAAGCCAATTGAGTAGCACTTGAAATGTTTGGCTCTATGAAACCTGATGTACTTATATGATTCTGTTTTCTTCAAGGTTGTATCTTCCTTGTCGAATGTACTTACTGTAAGTCGCTTTGGATAAAAGCTTCAGCTAAATGCAATGTAATGTAATGTAATTTGAGGCCAAATATCATATTTAGACTTTTTTTTACATGTAATTTTAACGCAATACATGATTGTCACTAAAAGCCTTTTCTATACATTACAATAAAATATAAAGAATAATTGATTAATTAATTTGAATACAAATTCAAGTTAGTAGCTATTATAGGCATAAAAAGACATCCATCCATCCATCCATCCATCCATCTTCTCCCGCTTATCCGTGGTCGGGTCGCGGAGGTAGCAGTTCCAGCAGAGAGCCCCAAACTTTCTTTTCCCTGGCCACATCAACCAGCTCTGACTGGGGGATCCCAAGGCGCTCCCAGGCCAGAGAAGAGATATAATCCCTCCATCTGGTTCTAGGTCTACCCCTTGGTCTCTTCCCAGCTGGACGTGCCTGGAACACCTCCCTAGGGAGGCGCCCAGGTGGCATCCTAACTAGGTGCCCGAACCACCTCAACTGGCTCCTTTCGACGCGAAGGAGGAGCGGTTCAACTCCGAGTCCCTCCCGGATGACCGAACTTCTCACCTTATCCCTAAGGGAGACACCAGCCACCCTGCGGAGAAAACCCATCTCGGCCGCTTGTACCCACGATCTCGTTCTTTCGGTCATGACCCATCCTTCATGACCATAGGTGAGGGTAGGAACGAAAATGGCCCGGTAGACAGAGAGCTTTGCCTTCTGGCTCAGCTCCCTTTTCGTCACAACGGTGCGGTAAAGAGACTGCAGTACCGCTCCCGCTGCTCCGATTCTCCGACCCATCTCACGCTCCATTGTTCCCTCACTCGAGAACAAGACCCCGAGATACTTGAACTCCTTCACTTGGGGTAAGGACTCATTCCCTACTTGGAGTGGACAGTCCATCGGTTTCCTGCTGAGAACAATGGCCTCAGATTTGGAGGTGCTGATTCTCATCCCAGCCGCTTCACACTCGGTTGCGAACCGATCCAGTGAGTGCTGAAGGTCGCAGACCGATGAAGCCATCAGAACCACATCATCTGCAAAAAGCAGTGGTGCAATCCTTAGTCCACCGAACTGCAGACCCCCTCCCCCACGACTACGCCTCGAAATCCGATCCATGTATATTACAAACAGGATTGGTGACAAAGCGCAGCCCTGGCGGAGGCCAACCCTCACCTGAAATGGGTCCGACTTACTTACTTGCATAAAAAGACAGACATTTATAATTCTTTCTTTAATAGAAATGTTTCTTCTGCCCGTAAAGTGTCCAAACCAGGCTTTTCTGGATAAACGCATTTTTAAAACATAGTCATTGTCCATGCCAGTTTCAGTTGGATTATTTGTCACAGTTGCTCCGATCAGATCGGTCTCCTCCATTTTGTTGATTATTTACGACTTTTGAATCCACATAAACACATCGGCAAAATCCGGCTTAATTTGAGCATGTGTTTTAAACAGTTTAATCCCTTTGTGAATTGTTTCCACTTCCGCGCCGTCCTTTAATTTTTCATACAGCGGGAATCCAAATGAATGAATCCTGAGTCCAATAAACATCAAAGTCACTCCAATAGTGCTCCTTAATTACGCTTTCATCCTCCTTTAAAGATGACCTATCATGCAAAATGCACTTTTATACGTCTTTTATACATGAATATGTGTCCCCGGTGTTCCAGGGAACTCACCAAGTGTCAGAAAACACAACCCTCTCTATTTTCCTCCAAATCTCTTAAAAAGGGGCTGCAACGGATCTGATACAGACTGATCCAGATTTGAACACTTCTGTGACGTTACAGAAGTGGCGCTACGGCTATTGGGCCAACTCCACCAATCAGGAGGAGACAGCCACGGACATTGCCGTTCGAAAGCGCTGGAGACGCTGTAGTAGTACATATGCCCAGGCCTTTAGATCAGGGGTGGGGAACCTTTTTCCTCTCAAGGGCCATTTCAATGTTTACAATATCCTCCGAGGGCCGTACAAGTTATTGACCTCTGCTTAAAAATAATAAAATCACAGCCCATTCATTTGGCCTTTCTTTCATGCTGTGCAAAGAAAAAGCAACCTCTTAATCCAGATATCTTATGTGTGTATGCATTCACGTGCACGGTTGTGGCATGACCACCAAAACAGAAAGATATGGACACAAGATGTATGCAAATGTATTTAGTTTCCTATCCATGTGAACATGATTTAACTGGGTTGGTGGACCTAACCTCCTCCATGGGGGTCCCCTATGCTCCCCTTATTTTAAAATGTTGAAGTTAAAAGCATCAATCTGGTGCACTTTGAGAGCAACATTAGGAGATCTATGGATACATCTCTCAACATCCATATGAAACAGAACTGGAAGCAGATTTATTTTTTCTTTATGGATATTTTACAAATCACTCCCCTTTCAAACTGTATTCTTGTTTATTAATAACAACTTTTTTTACTGTCACAGTAATTTATACCCGTTTACTTTATTCTCTTATTTTTTTTATAACTATAATGATCATATAAAGATGTGCCTTTACCTCACTGGTTGTAGAAAAAACTTCTTATATTCATTAGCATAGCTAGCTAACCAGATGCTAATAACAACAAAGTTATTGACTGTATGATCAGTATGTCAGATGAACAGATCGCCACTGGGCTTACTACTAAAGACACAGCCACGCAAAAACTGCGACATGTGTACGGCTCCTTATGGATACTGCAATTTTTGGAAGTGCCGGAGTGGGGTTCTGGTGCTCTCCGTCAGAACTGCACCCCTATCAGACGAGACATATGCCACGTGATGACGTTAGGCTCGTGTTGTGTTCAAGGACCCTGGCTTTGGCTAGGAAAAACAGGCACTCGCTTGTTTAATTTTTTTGCGGTCTAGATTTCTCTAATTTTTTGCAAGTGTTTATAAATTACCTCGAGGACCGTACCAAATTGTCTCGCGGGCCGTATAAGGCCCGGGGGCCGGGAGTTCCCCACCCCTGCTTTAGATTGTGCTGTTCTCACAGAATCAGCCCATGCAAAGACAGTGTTAAATTGAGCGAAATTAGGAATGGCTAAAATGCATGATCTGTTTGGTATTTTGAAAAATAAAAAGTATAAATATGCCTTATAGGTATGGTCCTACACTATATTATTCAAATATAGCATGATAGGTCCACTTTAACTAAATACATCACATTCATCCAATTTGTGACAGTAGTTGTAGCATTTTGAGACTTTGAAACTTTAATTACCGCTGTTGCCCACCAACACCCCCCCCCCCCCCCCCCCCCCTGTGTGTGTTTGTGTGGGGGGGGGGGCGCAACAGCGGTAATTAAAGGGGCAACCTCCAACAGGAGTCATTTGGGGGGGCTCTTGGGAATAAAGGTTGGGAACCACTGCTCTAGGGGGGTCCGGGGGTATGCCCCCCCGGGAAGATTTTTTGAAACATTTTAAAGTAAAATGCTGCAATCTGGTGCACTTTGAGCACACAATTACTAGAGACCTTGGGCCATATTCACAAAGGATCTTAGGGCTAAAAGTAGCTCCTAACTGGCGAATTTAGGAGAAACTCCTAAAAATAATGGGCGTGTAAGTCTTAAATTTAGGACTCCTAATTTTATTCACTAAGAGCAATTCACAAAGTATTTTAGGCCTAAAAGTAGCACCTACGTTTAGGAGAGCCTAAAAGTCCTCGAGAGGACTCCTAACTCAGTAAGACCTATTCACAAAGAATCTGAAAATGGCTGTGAGACGAAATGTTTTGCAGTCAATGGAAGACTGTGAATTGATCAAGAGATATAGGCTAAATCGTGAGGGTATCAAACTTGTTGTGGAATTAGTGCGGGATGCAATAACATCCCCGACTAACAGGAATAACCCGATTAGTCCGGAAATAAAATGTTTGGCAACACTACGATATTTAGCAATGTGGGAAAATGCAACTTTGCAATGCCGACAATTTAGGAATATCGCAACCATCAGTCAGCCGTGTCATAAACCAAACCATCAACGCGCTCTCTAGACCACATATCATCCAACAGTTTATCCGGTTTCCTTTGGACAATCAACAACTACACAGGATCAAAGCCAACTTCATGGCAATTGCAGGTATGCCCGGTGTGGTCGGTGCTATTGACGGGACGCACATAAAAATAATTGCGCCATCAAAAGATGAGGACGTGTTAGTCAATAGAAAGAAAGTACATTCCATCAACACGCAGATTGTTTTCATTCATCATGATAGGGGGACTTGAACGGCGGTATGGGCTGTTATTGAAAGTGTTTAAGTGCTGGAAATATGCTCATTGGATAATAGTTTGCAGGGTGCTTTTAATTGCCTCCTTGATTTAATGCAATGTACGTATTTTTATTGTTTGCTCTCTCTCTTTAACGTGCATATACAATGTCATTATCGTGGTCTGCCCAAACTTGTCATCATGCGTGTATTCTGCTAACTGCACTCTCCATAACTATTTGATAGGAATACATTTCTAGCCTAGGCTATTTCCTTGTGTTTCGGTGATTTAGTGGGCTCGTTTGTGGGATGTTGCGGATTAGTTTCACCGAGACCGCCTGCTCTGAACAACCAATCA
The DNA here is from genome assembly GCF_949606895.1 of Notothenia rossii. Lineage (NCBI taxonomy): Eukaryota > Metazoa > Chordata > Actinopteri > Perciformes > Nototheniidae > Notothenia > Notothenia rossii. The sequence continues at coordinate 60,337,062 of NC_136902.1, forward strand.
CCGTACTGACCACTTCTAAACTCATGCACGAGAATCGACGTAATCCATAGCAACGGCGCGTCACTCTTAGTTCACTCTTAGTGATTTATCCTTAGTATGAGTAGGTCTCAGCGGCTTTGTGAATAACTTTTAAGAAAAAACTCCTCTGTAAAATGTTTTAGCGCGAGTTAGGAGCACTCCTAGCGGTAAGATAAAATGCTTTGTGAATACGGCCCATGATCTAGAGGGTACAACTCTAAAACACCCATCTGCAAAAGATCGGTTTACATTTTAATAATCAAATAAGTATATGAACATAACCAATAACCTACCATAGCCAATAACAAATAAATGTAACTTATTTTATTTTTGTTGTTCATTCATATCTTATTTTACCTAGTTAACATTTATTTATTATATTTTTGTATCTCTCCAACTTTAAACGATATTTTTGGTTTACTATCCTATAGTATACATTGGAATGATTTCAAACCTGTTTTTATTTATCCTACTAATTATAAAGGAGTGCCTTGGAAATAAATGTTTACATAATTTGTGTTCAAAACGTTTGAGACCCACTGAGATAACTTAGACTAAAATTAACTATCTAAACACTCAGAGAGTCCTTAACCTCACTGAGCCTCTCAGTCTGACAGGAGAGCTCTCCTCCACCCTGGTTGTAGAAACATCTACTTCTTATATCCATTAGCGCAGCTAGCACCAGGTGCTAATAACAACAGCGTTGCTCTCTCGCTCCCACGCTAGCACTTTGGCTGTGAAATGCGGGTGCCAGATAAGCCAACATCCCCCACTTTCGCCCATCGTACAGGGCAAATGAAAAGTGTAACCGGGGTGAAAAGGGTGTTACATTTACTTAATTATGAATGTTGTTACATCAAGGCCGAAAATTAGGATGAGCGCCAACGGTCAAAAAAATGTTTTCCCCTCCCAGAGCTACCAGCGCCCCAAAGATCTGGCGCCCTAGGCGACCGCCTATGCCAAAAATCGGCCCTGCCAGTAGCCTACATACAGTAACAATATCTCAAGATTTAGCAAAGATACACCTCCATTGAACATACAGTAACACAAATACCACAAATCCACATGACAAACAATCAAAAATGAAAAAGGGTCGCCACTTATTATTATTTAAACAAAGTTTAAAAAATTTTTTAATGATTAATATCAGTGGCGCGCATATCTCAGCATCGGCGCTGCACCGCCACTATTTGTATATAGGGTAAACACTGCTCTATGATGAGCGAGCTACTGTACATCCTCATGCAAACTGTTACTTCAGTCTGCTGTGTTGCTTTGATAAATACAGTCTGGATTTGGGGCAGAATGTGTGAGGATTTGCGGTACCTCCTTCTCCTTTTTTCTGTTTGTTTGTCTATCTGTTTGTCTGTCTTCCTGGCTGGGCGTGGTTGACCTACTTTCCGTCTTCCACCAACTCACCTCCACTCCTGTTTCTCATCATCACTGATTACCACCACTCACCTGCTTCTGCTTAAAACCCCGGTTCGATCATCAGACTTCGCCAGTTCTTCGTATACTCACAGTGGTAAACTCCAGTTCCGGCTGACTAGATTTTCTAGTACTTTTGTATACTCTTCCTGTTGGATTTTTTCGTATGCTAATCCTGTTTTGTTTTTTGCCTGTTCCAGAAACTCCACATTCCATTCCGTCCTGCCTGCCACGTCCAGCCCAACCTCCGTCTGAGCCCTGCTCCACGTTCTCCCCACTCTGTTCAGAGTTTGCTTTGTCCCCTGCCTGGTTTTTGTGGACTTATTAAATCCAGTCTTTTTGACACTTCACCTAAGTCTCCGTCCCAGTGTTCTTGCATAGCGGGTTCTAGTTTTGTGTCTCTTTACGAGGAGCCTAACACAATGTGTCAAATCTGTGTTTGAAATGCCAACACAAAGCCATAGTAAGTCTGGCACACAGAGTGCTGCTTACACCCCGTACTCAGGAGTTTGAACTCTGCTTGGAACTGCGAAGAAAATATGTTTAAAATTGGCTTAATAGTCAAACACCATGAACCTGAGTGCAACCTAATTAAGCCTTTGGCATGGCTGTAGAATGATAGTCCAATATACATATTTATAGTTTAGATTGTCATGGGGTGGAGTAATTAAAGAGGATAAGATTTTCCAGATGATATTGGTATGTAGTGTCTCTACTGTGACATGTCTCCATGCTTTAATGTTCAAATAGTGTGTGGGAGAGAGGTTTGGGATTTTAGCCTTTGCAGAACATTTACACGCACCAACAACCTGTAAAACACACCACAGGAGAGGGGAAACCCCAGGTGAGGTAGGGAGGGAACACATAAGTTATCGCTGAAGAAATTCAATGAACTGGGTGGATAGACGAGGAAACAACTAAAAGGAAAGAGAGGCGTTTTTGTACTTCTCATGCTTTCAAATCAAGTCGGGACAGAAAGAGAGAGAGAGAGAGGCTTAGGCGCGTTCACACTGCAGTACTTTTCCCACTTTAGTTCTGATATAGTTCCGAAATGTCGCGTTCACCACCAAAAAGAGCCGGAACTAAAATTAGTTCATCAGAACCTTTTTTACCCCCTTTTCAGTCCCTGCTAGAGAGCAGGGACTTTCGTGTGAGAAAAAGGCTCCTGTGTCTGATTGGCTGGGCGGAATGCAAACCACGCCCCGTCAAACTCCCAAAAACGTTTGTGAAGCCGCCATTTTATTATCATTATTAGCATTAGCCCAGCGCAGAAACGCAGAGAGACTAACTTATGACAACACAAAATAAAACATGGGAGCGGTGGAGATGAGGAGGTGTCAGCGTTCTGGCCGTTTATTCGGAAGGCTTCAGTAGAAGCTGCTGGGAGTCCCAGCAGCTTCTACTGAAGCCAGTCCCCAACTCCGGGGACTTCCGGCCGGGGATTTTGGGCGGCAGCCAGTATACGCCGTGAAGTTGTTTGAGGACTGCCAGTAAACCCAAAGCAGAAGAAGAAGAAGTGACGTCAGCGGCTTCATTTGCCGGATCCTCCCTCTGGGACTTATTCCGGTGTGAACGCGATCTGTACTTAGTTCATCAGAACTAAAGAGTTCTGATGAACTAAGTTCTGATTAACCTTTGTGGGAAAAGTACTGCGTTGTGAAAGCGCCTCTTGTCATTTTATGCAGCTCTTTCTCCAGTTGCTGTGGCTTCAACTAGCACACAACCAGCTATGTCAAATATGACAAGGTAATGCAGGGCTTTCTGCACCATTTACTGAAAATAATGATAGTGCAAACAAAAATATCATTCAAAGGTCACTTCATTTTACCCTGCTGTTTTCCAGCAGCTCTATTTAAAGACCAAGATCGCTGACTGAGCTGCACATAAATCCTTACTGGAAACTGTTGGCAGGGATAATGCTCATATTAAACAAATCAAGCTGAGTTTGTGCTGTGCCTTTGTTATTAAACCGCATGAAGATGAATACAAGCGAAAAAAGGGCTCAGACTTTTTAGTAGATTGAATGAACTGCTCTACATATTGTAAGCGTACATTCATACATGGGGCTCTTTGTAAAGAGGAAACCAGGCCTGGGGATGGCATGTCCTTCAGACCATCCAACAGTTTGGTGCACAGTCAAAATATCAACAACTACTGAAACGATTGCCATGCGAACTGCTGTGAAAACGTCTGTTGCGTACTATTTGATATATCAATGTTCTGTTCAATGACAATCACCATCTTTTCACCAGAGCAAGTCAAGATTCTTTTATTTTTCAAAACCTTCCTACTAAAAAGCCTCAGGCATCTCCTGAATGTGCTTCCTGTGGTGTTTCAGAACAAAATTGTTCTCAACAGAAATCTTTCAATTTAGTTTCCCAAACTCTTACCTTGCAAATATTCCTCTTAAAATGAGTCAAATACCCACTTCTTTGTAATACGCCTATTAGTCTCTTCAATTTCAATGTATTTTTTATTTTAAAGGGTTGAATGGGACTATCTTTTCTAGGGATTATTAAACTTTGGTCAATTTAAAAAATGTCCTTTTGGATTTAATTGCTTCATGCCTGTTTTTTATGGTTTGACTTTAAAAGGCATCTAAGCCCCTTATTTGAATATTACCAAGCAAGCGGTGTAGATTTATCCAAAACAACAACATGCCATGTACATAGGCTTAGCAAATAAATCCTGGCATATTGATGGAAATTAACAATATCAAATAAAGCTTTTACTTAGGGGAAGAACAGTTTGTAAGGTACAAGTATCCCAAATTTTTACTTAAAGGTGGGGTAGGTCATTTTGAAGAAACCAGCTCGAGTGCGCTAGAATTTGAAAATACACAGCCGGAAAAAATACAGAGCCCCTCCTCCAACACACACGAACACGCACATGACACATGAGGGCACGAGATAAGTTTGTGCACAGATGGAAGGCTGACAGGCAGGTAGGCCATCCAGTTACTTTAGCCGGGCCGGCTCAAATGATTGGTTGTGCTTTTTACAGTACTACGGCTTCCACAGATTACATTTTTTTATGGATTTCATGTCAAAGCACTTAAGATATTCATTGCTATCGGGATGTTAAGAGCATTCCATGGAATAAAAAAAAAACTGTATCTAGAGCAGGTTTCTCAAACTTACCTACCCCACCTTTAAGTACAGTACTTGAGTAAATCTACTTAGTTACTTCCCACGTCTGTCGAGTACTATTGAAGAATGTCATTTTCGATTTATATATTATATATTTTTTGTCAAGTGTAAATATAAGTCAATATATTTTCACACTTGGCTGATATGAAAAGGTAGATTTATCCAAAACAACAAAATGCCATGTACATAGGCTTACCAAATAAATGTGGTATTGATGGCAATTGACAATATCAAATAAAGCTTTCACCGAAGAGGAAAAAACTGATTTGTGAAGAAACTGTAACACATTCAATATATCAAAACATAGATGCCTTTTTCCCATCAAAGTGTTTTGATCAGTTCATAGTGTACTGATATTTGCACAACATTAAGGGATTAAAACAGGCCTCCAATCCATTGTGTTGTTCATTTCTGGAAATTCTGTGAGATGTGTTCCTACATTTAGATGAAAACAGAGAGTATCCCAAACAGTCAAAATATGGTGCATTACTTTGCTTGCGTTGCTGTTTATGAAGCAAAATTAGTTCCTGATACTTCTCCTGGATTCAGCCGGAGGCCATGTTGTTCTGGTTGAAGCAGAAGGCCTGCAGGCTGCTCCCATGAGAACACAGTGATGTGGCTCACGATAAAGATGCAAGTCAAGGGTTTTTATATTCACTAGTCAATAGTTTGGCGTAATTAGGCATAATTGAACGTCTATTATTTATTTAGACTTATCTAAGGGATAAGTCTCCTGTTTCAGTCAATAACCATTGGGTGTAATGGGCAAGTGGATCCTTTCAAACAGCCACCAGGATATGTTGAGGCATCTTCAAGAACACTCAGCTTTCTTTAGTCTTCACAGCCATCAGCTCACAGCTTTTCTGTCAGTTCAGGTACAAGATATCACCTTAGGACAGCCCCCCTTATCACAATTGAAAACATATTGAATGAGCTGTCTAAAATTGATAAAAATGCTTGTTTTTTGCAAATGTATCAAGCGGAATTATGAAGGAATTAGTTTGTCAGCTGCCTTCCCCACCTATGCTTTATTTTCAGCGTTTACTGACAGTGAATGAAGGTTTGAAAGACTCTCCTATCTGGCAGTGATTACTGTAACGTCTCCCAGGAAGATTTCACAAGCTGAAGCAGAAGCTTTTATATATATCCTGCAGTCCTCCATAATGTAAAACTGTAATTAAATGTTCACATATTCCCCATGCTTAACAAATGGCAGAGAATTGAGTTCGAATACAGCCACATGTTTTTCTTTCTACATCTCATTGGCACAGAGTCAGCAGCTGAAAAGTCTCCATCTGCTCAGGTCTGGGAAGGTTTGAAGCTGTGCTAGCTTTATCATTTCAAAGAGACTGCTTTATTGTTATAGCAGGTGCCCCGATTCTGTTAAATACACACATATATAGAATATAGACTGCATTTATAATATAATGCATGTACAGGCATGTTGACTACAGAGATTTGAATCACCTACTCTTTGATTGGAGGACAACCACTGTACCTCCTGAGCCATAGCCGCCCTAACACATGGCCTATTCTAAAGTGCTGCTTTAAAAAATGTTGTTAATTTTTGGGCTAACCAGCTGCATCTACTGACTGCAACTGATGTCACAAGGATTCATTTTTTCTTTAGCTACTGTGGCTTTTTATCAAGCCATGTAGTTGTAGAGATCTATTTTTAAACTTTATGATTTGATGTTAATCATAAAATGTAAAAGAATGGAGTCAACCAACCCTTCTGTTGAAACCTTAGCCAGGGTTCCTTCAATTTGACGTAGGCTTATGTGAAAACAACATAAAAAGGTGCGGTGTTCCAGTTTATTTTCCATCAAACATACGAGGAACGATGGATTTACGTCCTTTTATTTTCTGGTAATAAAACATATACCTTCCGGGTGTCCAATCACTCTTCTTCTTCTTTTAGTTTAATGGCGGGTGGAAACCTTTCATTTTAGGTGCATCAACACCACATGCTAGAGCAGGGGTCACCAAACTTTTTTCCCTGGGGGCCACATTATTGTTCCTGACTGTGATGGGGGGCCGGGGCCGAGTCAGCTCATTGTGTAGAAGAGATTACTAGCCCGGCACAGCCATCCCCACTACTACTTCCACACTACTATATCAACACTTGATTCCTGTCACATATTTGTTTCCCATCTTTACTAGTGTTTTACAAAAGTAACAATTGAGTCTTCACAATTTGCTTTAATTTACAATACCACAGATATTCCATTTATTTGTTTTCTAATAAAAATAACATCAAAGCTGTCAAGGTAAGAAACATCTGCCTAGTTGAGGTGATTGACACTGGCAAAGGTGAGTTCAAAATTATAAATTATAGGTAGACCTGATGATGATGATAATAATAATAATAATAATAATAATAATAATAATAATAATAATAATAATAATAATAATAATAATAATAATAATAATAATAATAATAATTGTGTGCAGCACTTAATAAAGGTCAAATAAATAGGCCTATAAAATAAATAAATAAATAAAAAACATCAAAATTATAATAACATGAGTAGGCTAATAGAACTCGCCAACTCTTATGCCTATCCAGGTGAGCATGTTCAGTTAACATTTTGTTTAGGTCAAGGTGAAAAGGACATGAGCAGTGTAGGCTCAAAACTAAAGTACAACAATAATACAGAATAATGGCAATCAAAATCAGTAGCCTATATGTAGGTGAGCTGGATTTGAACTTGTTGATGAATTGTGCTGTCTTTGGAATGGGGTCAGCAACAGCAATCTCCTCTCCTCACTTCAGAGTGCCTTCTGGAGCCCTGGCATGGAGGGAGGACGGATTGAACACAAGAAGCACCATATTCAGTAAATGGAAAGACATGCTGCTGTCTGCTTTTCTCTGTGACATAATTTTACAACATATGTAGCAAATTAAAAAGAGCCTTCACATTTCAGATTTATAGCAATTAAAATCAGTAATTGTTAAAATCAGTGTGCTTACCGTATCAGTGTGAACTGTGTGTTTGCTTCTGGCTGATGAGAAGTTCAATGTCTGGTTGCAGTCTAGTGGTAGCCAGTCTCAAGGTCTGATGCAAGTGTTTATCTGTGAGTCTGTTCCTTGTTGTATTCTTGGTTTGCTTCATGCGGGAAAAGGTTTGCTCACAGATGTAGGTGCTGCCAAAAACTGTGGACATCTTCATTGCATGCTGTTTGATGTTTGGGTAGGTTTCCTCTGGGAGGGAAGCATAGAACGCAATGTGACTGTCAGGCTTGAACGCGTCTTTAAGGATATCACAATTATGCAACTCGGCTAGTTCAAACTGAAGAGAGGGATGGGCATCATTTATGTCAGCAGCAAAGGGGTTCTGGAACAAACGTATTGCTTTACCGTTGACATGAAGCTCACGGAACCGCACACTGAACTGCCCCTGCAGCATTTCCAGTGCATCCTTGCACTTTTCGACTGGGAACGGGACAGGTGGTTTCTCAGCGCAGTAGCTCTGGGTGGCAGGGAGATGAGTAAAGTCCAGCTTTTTGACTTGTCTCACAAGCAGCACTAGTTTGACCTCGAACGCTTTGATGTGGGAATACAGTTCATTGATTAGCTTCCCTTTGCCTTGGAGCTGCACGTTAAGGTAGTTCAACATTTCAGTCACATCTGTTAAAAATGCAAGGTCCCATTTCCATTCTGGCTCGGTCAGCTCTCGTACCGTTTCACCTTTAGACTGCAGGAAGGTGTTGATTTCGGGTAGCAGGTCGTAGAAACGGCGCAACACTTTGCCTCGGCTTAACCACCGGATTTCTGTGTAGTACAGCACATCCTCGTAGGCAGACTCAAGCTCGGAGAGGAAGGCCTGGAACTGTCTGTGTTTCAGACCATTTTTCGGAAGTAGCTGACACAGTGCACAACCACCTTCATGACAGACGCCCACTTCAAAACTTTGCAGCATAGGGCTTGCTGGTGAATCAGACAGTGGACTTGTAGTGGGGGGGTGAGACCTCGTTCCTCGAATTCGCTGTTCAAGCGCCCTACTAGCCCCCTTGTCGTGCCAACCATACTAGGTGCGCCATCCGTAGTGATGCTGGCAAATTTACACCAGTCTAGACCCAACTCTTCCATTGTTTTGCACACTTGGACAAAAATATCCTCTCCTGTTGTAGTTCCTTTGAGGCTTTTTAGTGCTGCCAGCTCCTCAGACACTTCAAAGCTTTCGCTAATCCCACGAATAAAAATGAGCAGTTGTGCTGTGTCCTGCACATCATTGCTCTCATCCATGGCCAAAGCAAAAAACTTGAATTGTGACGCTTTCTCGTTCAGCTGCTCATAAACGTTGTCCCCCAATTCTTCTACTCGCCTGGTCATAGTAGTCGCGGAGAGATTCACACCGTTGACTGCCTCTCTCTTGTCGGGACACACCTCCTCGGCCACAGCAAGGATGCATTATTTAACAAAGTCCCCATCAGTGAAGGGCTTCCCATGGGTAGCTAGTATGTGAGCTACCTTGAAGCTAGCTCGAACAGCAGCCTGGTTTACCTGGGTTTGGTGAATGAATGTTTGTTGTTGTGCTGCCAGTCCGCCTTTCATTCTGCGAATTCTGTCTGCTCTTGCTTGCCCTCGCAAGCTAGCAAAGTCACTGTGGCGGGTTTCGTGGTGACGACGAAGATTATATTCCTTGAAAACCGCCACACTCTCTTTACAGATAATGCAAACGGCACGGTCCTTATACTGAACAAAAAAATAGTCGTTGGTCCACTGTTCTTTGAAAATTCTGCACTCTCTATCAACTTTTTGTTTAACGTTAACGTTAGCCATTTTTGCTGTCCTGAACACTGACAGTTCTCTACGTGTGCGTTGTCTGTCACTCACTTGATCTCCATCATGTCGGGTGACGACAATTCGGCAAATATAGTGCATTTTATTTTATAACTAAATATAATTTTTTTAACTGAAACAAAATAAACAAAATACCAAACGCAGACATGTTATTATTTTCCAAAAATCTATTTGAAAAAAATAAGCCATGACGACTTTTGGGGATTTGCCTCATAGGGCCGGTTCAAGTAGTGGGGGGCAGAGGGGGTGGGGGCCGGTCAAAGGGGGGTGGCGGGCCGGATCCGGCCCCCGGGCCGTAGTTTGGTGACCCCTACGCTAGAGTGTGGACCAGAGATCTTAGCATGAAACAATAAAAATAAATAATAACAAAATTAATTATTGTGACATGAACTTTTTGCAGTATTTTATATAAATACCGTCTGTAGCTTTTGCCGTGCAGCCATGATATTTTTCACTATAACTGCTTTAGCTTCATCTTTCCTGAAAGTTATTTCCATAATTATTTTAGAGCGTGTTTAGCTAAAGAGTCATCCATGTATTTCCCCTCAATGTCTCTTTGAGATGGGATCAACACAAACCTAACCAATCTCTCTTTTTATGATGTAGTCTGTTTAGTCATTCATAGATTTCAAAGAGCATGACACGGACTTCAATGATACCGATGCTAATAATGAATCTAAACAAACTATGCCTTATAATCAGATTTTGCTCTATCCACTGCAATTCATTGACAATGTGTTCTTGTCTGCTGTTGTTCTCTTTTTGCTTATCCCTAAATCTGTCACAACAAAAGCTAACCAGTCCTTTCACCCTTAGGCTCATTTGATCCATCTATATATCCAGTGGCGTTTCTATTTCATCCTTACTGACCGCCAGTGGCGGTGCTTTAGCACTGAATATCTTCTGTCTCGCGCATGCGTTGGTCAAATATTTATATCAACAAAGTCACGTGTGACCTCGTATGACCCCGGAAGGCATAAGTTCCGGTGTTGTCAACGAGTTCAGTCCTTTTCATCTTCTCCCTGCGTCGGTAGCTACTTTTTGAGTAGAACCCAAAACGAAGCTTTTGGGAAGTTTGACTTAGCTCATCGCTACCGGTAGCCTTGCGATCGCATCGATCGGAGCTGAGGGCTGAAAGACGCTCGCCCTCCAAAGGCTGCGACGGGCCGTCGCCTCCCTAATGAGGGGACCGCGGTGTTCACCGCTCGGACCCCAGGAGCCGGATCGGCTAAAAGCGGACGCTCCTGCACGTCATCCGGTGAGATCGCTATCATTTTGTGCTAATTGTGCAAGTTAGCCGAGCGTCCTCGCTCAAGCTAAATTGCGGCTGTACCATTGAAGAGAGCGTCTCCGCTCCCCTCTCGCTTTACATAATTGTGTTCTTACCTGTTTAAACCCCCAGTTAACTGAGTGCTTTCGCTCAAAGGTTAGCTTACTACAGTGCCAGTGAAGAGAGTGTTTCCGCTCCCCTCTCCTGACACACAGTCGGTTACTGTTCAATCCCTCAGCTAACTGAGTGCTCTCGCTCAGAAGTTAGCTTGCTACAGCGCTAGCGAAGAGAGTGTTTCCGCTCCCCTCTCCTGGCATACAGTTGGTTACTGTTCAATCCCCAGCTAACTGAGTGCTCTCGCTCAAGAGTTAGCTTGCTACAGCGCTAGTGAAGAGAGTGTTTTTGCTCCCCTCTCCTGGCATACAGTTGGTTACTGTTCCATCTTCCAGTTAACTGAGTGCTCTCGCTCAAAGGTTAATTTGCTACAGCGCTAGTGAAGAGAGTGCTTCCGCTCCCCTCTCACTACATACAGTTGGTTTACTGACTTCACTTTGCTCACCCCAGTTAGCAGACTGCTCATGCTCACGCTATGTTTAACAGCTGTAACACCTGTATGGCTCCTCTTCAACCAGAGGATGGCCACGACCTTTGCCCCTCTTGTCTTGGCCTTGAGCATCTGAGGGAGGGCCTTTCGGAGTACCCGTGCATGAATTGCACCATCTTACCTCGGGCGGTAAGAGCTGCGAGACTAGCCGAGGTTGAATTACTGACTAAAGGTGGCTTTCCCCCTGCACAGTTGGACCTAGCCCAACCTACCCATCCTAGGCGTTGGGCTACAGAGGCCGCGGGTGCCCCGCCCAAGAAGATAAGATAGATAAGATAAGATAAGACTTTATTTATCCCGAAGGAAATTGTTGTGCCAGAGTAACAAAATACAATAAACACAATAAACACAGCAGCAAAAAGAGCAATGAAACATCCACAGACAACATAAAACGTAGAAACATAGAAAGTCTCACAATCAATGCAAATATTATTAGCAGTATTTAGTAGTTATAGTGCGAAAAAATTAAAACGTAGTGGCAGTTACGTAATTGCACGTTATCATAGCATTATTAATAATACTAATAATAATAATATAATATAATATTGCACATAGTTATATATATAGCAGCGAGTGTATTGCAGTGATGGAACTTACAGTATATTGCACATAGTGTTGGTGTGGGAGTTCTCAGTGCCCTTTACTTAGGGGTGAAGAGTTAAAGAGTTTGATTGCCACTGGGAGGAAAGACTTCCTGTGGCGCTGTGTGGTGGTTATGGGTGATCTCAGTCTGTGGCTGAAAGTGCTCCGGTAGGAAACCAGTGTGGCATGCAGGGGGTGAGACCCGTTGTCCAGAATGCTGAGAAGTTTCCTCAGCATTCTCCCCTCCGACACCACTGCCAACGACTCCTGACCCACTCCCAGGACAGAGCCTGCTCTCCTGATAAGCTTGTTGAGTCTGTTGGCATCAGCTGTTTTCACCCCGCTGCCCCAACACACTACAGCAAAGAAGATCACACTGGAGACCACCGAGTCATAAAACATCTGCAACATAGTGCTGCAGACGTTAAAGGACCTGAGTCTCCTGAGGAAATACAGGCGACTCTGGCCTTTCTTATATAGGGCGTCAGTGTTTTTACTCCAGTCCAGTTTATTGTCTATGTGGACGCCCAGGAACTTGTAGCTGTCCACAATGTCCACATCCATGCCCACGATGGTAATTGGGCTTGGGGCGGTACTCCACTTCCTGAAGTTAACCACTAGCTCCTTAGTTTTTGTGACGTTGAGCTGCAGGTGGTTCTGACCGCACCACTCCACAAAACTTTCCACCACACTCCTGTACTCAGCTTCCTGATCTCTGTTGATACAGCCCATAATGGCAGAGTCATCTGAGAATTTCTGCAGATGACAGGACTGTGAGCAGTGTCTGAAGTCTGATGTATAGACTGTGAACAGGAAGGGAGAGAGGACCGTGCCCCGAGGAGCGCCCGTGCTGCTCAATATAATGTCAGAGGTGTTATTCTGCAGCTTCACGTACTGTGGCCGAGCTGTGAGATAGTTGGTTATCCAGCTCACCAGTGGAGCATCCACCTGCATGTCCAGTAGCTTACTGCTGAGCAGGGCAGGTCTGATGGTATTGAAAGCACTAGAAAAGTCAAAAAACATGACTCTCACAGTGCTGCCTGCCTTCTCAAGGTGTGTGTGTACTCTGTGCAGCAGGAAGATGATGGCGTCCTCCACTCCAATACGAGGCTGATATGCAAACTGCAGGGGGTCTAGTGATGGTGCAACCACTGTACGGAGGTGTTTAAGGACCAGCCTCTCCAGCGACTTCATGGCATGTGATGTCAAAGCCACCGGTCTGTAGTCACTGTGTGTGCGTGGATGTATCTTCTTCGGCACAGGAACCAGGCATGTTGTCTTCCACAGGGCAGGGACGGTCATCATGTCCAGGCTCAGGTTGAAAATGTGCCGAAAAACTGCACACAGCTGAGTAGCACATCCTTTCAGCAGACTGGGGCTGAGGCCATCAGGTCCTGCAGCCTTCCTTGAGTGTAGACGGCTGAACTCTCCCCTCATGTCCTCTGCAGTGATGGTAAGTGGGGGCATGCACAGTGGGGCTGAGAGAGAGCCCTGGTCGGGGGGGGGGGGGGCATGAGGGATGAGATGGATGAGATGGGAGGAAAGGCTCCCTGGGAATCACAGGGGATGAGTCACAGGTGGAGGAGGAGCTGGAGGAGGGAGGGGTGGTAACCTCATCATCAAACCTGTTGAAAAACAGGTTTAAGTTATTGGCCTCCTGTAGATCTCCTCCCTTCACCTGGTCAGTCTTGTTTCCATACCCAGTGATGGTTCTCATCCCACGCCACACTTCCCTGGTGTTGTTTTGGGCCAGTTTACTCTCCAGCTTCCTCCTGTAGCACTCCTTGCCCGTTTGTATTTCCTTCTTCAGTTGTAACTGTGCCTTCTTCATCTCCTCCTTGTCACCACTCCTGAAGGCAGCTTTTTTCCTGTTAAGTGACGCCTTGATGTCTTTGGTCACCCAGGGTTTATTATTGGAAAAACACTTAATTGTTCTGGCGGGGATTATATTGTCCGTGCAAAAATGAATATAGTCGGTGATGCAGTCTGTGAGTCCGTCTATATCCTCCCCATGTGCATCACAGAGGACATCCCAGTCAGTCACCTCAAAACATTCCTGTAAAGTCTCCACAGCCTCCTGTGACCACGTCCGTACAGTAGTGGTAGTCACAGGTTGCCCCTGGACTGCTGGTTTATAAAGGGGTTTTAAGTGCACCAGGTTATGGTCTGATCTGCCTAAGGGGGGGAGTGCTATTGAGCTGTATGCCTCCTTGACATTAGCATACAGTAAGTCTAATGTTTTATTTCCCCTGGTTTTGCAATCAACATACTGTTTAAAGGTGGGAAGAGATTTCTTTAGATTGACATGGTTGAAATCCCCAGATATTGCTATGAAGGCATTGGGGTGCAAGAAAAATAGACAAAACAGACACAATGTTACGACCAACTCTAGAGTGGAGGACTAAGCCTGATAAGCTTTCCTCCAGGGTGGACCTACTCACTACTGAGCTAGCCCAGATGAAGTCACTCCTCTTGACTCTCCATTCTAGTGCCCATACAGAGCATACGGCTGCACCCGACCCACCCAGGGCTGAGCCGTTCCCAGAGGACGATGTGTTCTCGATGGCAGCTTCAGCCACTCAATTTAATGACTATGACAGGGTGGGCACATCCCAGACTACTGGGCCTGGCTCCGGTAGCTCAGCTCAGGGATCTTTGGTGGGGGCAGATGAGGGTTCCATGGGTACCGTCATTCCTATGGCACTGGCCCGCCAGCAGCGCCGCCTGCCAATGCGTTCTTCAGGGGCACTCTGACACCCGCCACCTTTACCGTTCCTCCCTCTGGTGAATATCTGAGGGAGTTACATGCATGCTGGAGGGACACCAAGGCTCTTCACCGTCTTAGGAGCGACGGCCGAGCCCTGGCAGCTATGCAGGGTGCGGCAAGTGCTGGCCTTGACCACATGCCGGCTGTTGAGCCTACCATTGCTTCCCTCATAGTTCCCCCTGACGAAGCTCTGAGGTCGGAGGCCAGGTGCCCGCGACCCCAGTGTCGGGTCACTGATGACCTGCTCACTAAGGTTTACGATGCTGCGGAGCGCATGGGCCGTATAGGCAATTCCCTCTCTCACCTCATGCTCGCCCTCTCAGCTTCCCTGCAGCAGGAGACTCACAGCGCTCCCACTACCAGCCTCAGTGACGCCTCACTACAGGCGTTTGCTCTGATGTCTAGAGAGCTTGGGCGCCTGGTGTCCACTCTCGTCCAGACTCGTCGCCAGGTTTGGCTGGCACAGTCACCCCTATCAGAGGCATGTAGGAGGACTCTCCGGGCTGTCCCAGTGGAGCCGGGGGAGTTGTTCGGTTCAGCTGCCGTACAGATGCTCGAACGGACTGTCCAAGCTTGTCAGACCAGGCGACAGTCCTCAGCTCTTCGCAGAGACATGCCCCGGGGGGGTAGGCCTAGAGCAGGGGTAGCCAACACGGTGCCCGCGGGCACTCAGTCGCCCGCAGGGGCAACGTGAGTCGCCCGCCGGGCATGTTCTAAAAATAGCTCGCCAAGCAAATCCAAAACAAAAAAGGAAATGTAATTAAAATAATCTACTCTATGCATAAACGAAACCTAAATCATAGCGAACTCTATCTACTTACTACAACTCTATATCTATCTAACACCTCTCCTCCCCCACCCCCACAATGAATATCAACCAATCACGTTCTTGCTTGATTTGCGGGACCAGCGTTGCAGTCGGGAAGAAAAGCAATGTGGCACCTCCCCGCTGATTTTCCTTCTGGCAGAATCAACACAACACATCAGCCCCATTGAACAGCCTATCATGCCAGCCTATACAACACATGAGGAGCAGAGTTTTACTCGTGTTGTAACTTGTATATATATTTATTCCACTTGACGCACACACACGCATGGCGTAATCTCCACTGGGGACAGGGGGGACATGTCCCCCGCACTTTTCGAAATCCCGTTTGTGTCCTCCCACTTTACAAATATGTTTTTTTATTTTTTTTAACGCAACCCGTCATCGCCAAGGAGGAGCACACAGCCTCTGTGAGCAAGCGAGAGAGCTAGGGAGAGAGAGAGAGAGAGAGAGAGAGAGAGAGAGAGAGAGAGAGAGAGCGAGCGAGTGAGAGAGAGAGCTAGGGAGAGCACACTTTTATCTATTTAATATAGATAAAGTAAGAAGTCATTCCAGTGTGTACTATAGGACAGTACAAAAAACTGTTTAAAAGGGGAGTGATTAGTAAAATATGCATAAATAAAAAGAAATAATGCTAATTAGGTAGCATAAGATAATAATAAACCAGTTTAAATGATTTGTTATTGGTTGTGATAATATTCTAAAGATGATTGGAGTATTGAAAAGTATACAGCTCCCTTTCATAGGAGTGTTGAGAGCTGTATCCATAAATTCATTTTGTACCCAAAGTGCAGCAGATTGGTGCATTTCACTTCAACATATAAAAAAAAATATTTTAGAGGAGGTGAGGACCCCCCTAGAAGATGTGAGATCCCCCCCTGGAGGATGTGAGGCCCACACTAGAGGATGTGAGGTCCACCCACAAATAAAGCAGGTTAAAATTATTAAATTGCATACATTTTCTTTTAGTAAAAACTGAAAACGGGTCCCACAGACCCAAACAGCAGACAAAGGTTAAAGGTAAGCATATGATATATAAATATAAAATATATATACTGCAAAAAACAAAAAAAAGAGGAGTAAAAGTATCCCCCGACTTGCTTTATTTTTTAAAAAAGGTTGGGGACCCCTGGCCTAGAGGTTCCGCGTCTGCCTCCCGAGACCGCTCCCAACCACCGGCTCACCCCGGTGCCCGCCAGGGACCCCAGCGTCCCACGAGGGGGCCGGCCCGCTACGGTCTTGTTAACTCGCCCCCAAGGTTAACTCTTGCCCCCCTAGAGCTATGGGCCGGGGGGCAAGATACTGAGGGTCCGGGGCCGGCTGTCGGTTATTTCTCCCAGCAACAGCTCAACTGCTGGGTAGCTCAAGCTTCAGACCCCTGGGTGGTTTCCACCTTGACCCAAGGATACAAGCTTCAGTTCCGACGCCGCAGCCGGGTCAAAATTACCACCATGAACGACCCGGCAAAAGATGTCGCCCTAGACCAGGAGCTGTCAGTCCTCCTTGCCAAGGGTGCAACCGAGCTTGTGGACCCCATCTTACAACCCGGGGGCTTCTACTCGACCTACTTCCTGATAAGGAAGAAGGGCGGTGGACTCCGCCCAATCCTCGATCTAAGGGGACTCAACAAATTCCTAAAGGTCTTGCCGTTCCATATGCTGAGCACAGCGGACGTCTTTTGTACCGTTGCCAGGGGGGAATGGTTCACGTCCATCGACTTGAAGGACGCCTATTATCATGTGCCTATTGTACCTCATCACAGGCAGTTTCTTAGCTTTGCCTTCAGAGGCCGCCATTTCCAGTTCAGGGTGCTCCCATTCGGACTCTCCCTCTCCCCAAGGGTGTTCACCAGGTGTGTCCCGGCAGCCCTTTCGCCCCTGCAGTCCCAGGGTATGAAGATTCTGCCATACTTAGACGATTGGTTTATCTGCGCACCATCGCGGTTGCAGTCGACCCAGGACACGGCTCTCCTTCTCTCTCATGTCGCCAGACTAGGCCTCAGGGTTAACATGGAAAAGAGTTGTCTGAACCCCTCTCAGAGCCTAACCTTCATTGGGGTGGCTCTGGACACAGTCACTATGCGGTCCTGTCCATCTGCTCAGCGCCTGGACGACATCCTCCAGCTTCTTCCCCTATTCAAAGGGGGCAGGTCTCTGGCATATATCCTGTTTCTTCGCCTCTTGGGCAAGCTGACAGCTGCCTCAGCTGTCGTTCCTTTGGGCTTATTGTCACTGCGCCCCCTGCAGAGATGGCTGAACGGCCTCCACCTAGACCCCAGGTGGCACAGGCACAGGAGAATCAGGGTGTCACAACAGTGCCTCTCCGCTCTATCCCCATGTAGAGAGAGATCATATATGTCGAGGGGCGTAACCATGGGCTCTGTCCCCTTCCGCAGAGAGATCGTTACGACAGATGCCAGCCTGTCGGGATGGGGGGCGGTGTGGCAAAACAGGACAGCCCACCGTGGTCAGTGGTCTGTGGTCTTACCTTGACTTGAAGATGAAGTCCATTTGCCTATCCTTTTGGACAAAAATCTCTATTACTTTTTTGTAGAAGTCCTCCTTATCTTCTTGTACAGTAGTTTCAAAAGTCGAATCATAAATATAATCGATAGATTTATGATCGATAGATTTATGATTCGGAAATGATAAAAGTAGGGTAGACATGTGGATATTATTCGGCTGAACAAAACGTGTATTTATCTAACAGGTGCGTTTCCCACAGATCTTATTTCGAGCTATTTTCAAAAATCCTATGGAAAAATCTCATTGCTTTTTGTAGAGGGAACTCATCCGCAACTTACTTCCGGGTTTTAGGACGCGTCACTGCACCTCTCTATACGCTGCTCTGCTCTCCACTTCGTACTACACTTTTCGCGGCACACGTACTTACAGCCAATTAGCTCTGAATTATGAGATGACGTTTGGTAGGTATGTCAGCTCAGTGCCCCTATGGTGATAATTTTTTTGCCGCACACATTAGAGGTTTCTGAATACTCAAATTTCCCCTCCTCGACTCCTCGACCCCTCGGTCCTCCGGTAGTGACCCGGAAATGGATTTCAGCGCGCCATGTTGAAGGACATCTCGGCCCATTCCCAAACCGCCCCCTACACCCTACCCATACACCCTACCCCTACACCCTACCCCTCCGTTTGCGCGTTCACGCGGAGGGTCCGCCATATTGAGGGCTGTTCCAAATCAATGAGTGTGGAGCGGTGTGGAGGGGGAGTGGGCTATCAAGCCCTCAAACAGCGAGTCTGCAGCGGTGCTGACTTGAGACCGGTCTCTACCTGACCGGAGTCACGCTGTGTGTGTCCGTCAGGAAACAAGCTGTTTACAAGTAGTTCCAGCAAACATCCAATGATAAACTGCGATGTTAACAACCTCATGATAGCCTCATATATTTTTTTGACTTCGGATCATACCTGTGTTTAGTCTAGAAAAAGGTAAATGTGTGCATTTTATTATAAAGTTGTGTATATTTACAGACTGTTGCAAAAACTAAGAAGCTTATAAACATCAGGTTTAAAACTAAAAGAGCTTTACAAAAAAGTAAGACAATGAAAGATGTTTGGAGTTTTATTTGAGTCATTAATTTACATTTTTTGTCTAAGAGATGCTGATTTGAAACCGTTGTTACATACAGTTACGGCATTTCCTGTTTCTGCCGGAGAGAGGGGAGGCCGTCCCAAAGCTTGCTGCTGTCTTTACTCCCTCCATCTGACAGGAGGGAGCCTCGTTGAGCTGCGAGTGTGGCTGCAGACGGAGTTCACTCGTCACGGAGGGGTAGGGGTCGAGGGAGTGGTTTGGGATTGGGCCCTCATTTCTCTAAATGCACATTGAGGACCGAGCATCGATCATTGATGAGGCTCTCTGGAGGAGCTCTAACCGAGGAGACACTGATGGGTCCTCCACGGCTCCTCCGCGGATGCATTTCCGGGAACGGTGGAGGCGTGACGCACGGCCGGACTTATCTCAGCCAATGACAGCTCTGCATGCATCCCCTGAATATTATTTTAGAAACTGCTTTCATCGCGACGCGATGTTTACAGTGAGAACAGCTGTGAGATTCGTGCAGAAAGCAGAGCAGTGTGTAAAATATATATCACCCAGTATAGCAGGCAGGCCTACATTACTCTCTGTATTTGTATGCTGTAGTTTAGTAGATATCTACAAACAAAGAGTCGATATTTTTCGAAGACCATTTAGTGCTTCACATAGGCCTACTAAAATACACAACGGCTGTAGCCTGACTATGCTTTAGGAGCTGTAGGTATGTGTGGTACAGTGTGTAGGTGTGTGTGTTGTACAGTGCGTAGATGCGGCGGACAGACGGTTCTCAGTTGGTTTGGTGTCCTACGCTTACTTTTAATACTTGTAAATACAACTTTTGGCCCGTAATTTCAATTCCCTATTTCAGCGACCAGAGAGAGGGGGGGATATATTCAGTCTCTGATTGTGTTACGTTGTTATGAGAATGCTCTCATACTTGTTTGATTTTGAAATTGTATATATTTATATAAATATATGTGTGTTTATATGTCCGCATCTGTAACCTGTTATTGTCTCATTATACCGCACTGTGAATGAATTAAAAGTAAATATATAAGTCGTCATGAACACATCTGTCCATCAGACAGAGGGCTGCTGTGCCTCCTGTCATCGTTGTTGGACGCACGGATGTATAGACAAGTTTACGCGCCAAAACACGGGTAGCGCCATGACACTACACAAATGCACTTCATTTCCGCCGGAAGTCTTTTGCACAGCGTCTGTCGGTGTAAACCGATGTAAACAGTCAGACGGGCACTGGTGTAAACACAGCGATTTCGATGCTAACAGTGATGCTAGCTTGGGAACACGATTCTACTTCTTTGACTGGAGATGGCGTTACTCTCCCCCACCCGAATTCAGTGCAAAACTGGGAGGATAACATGACGACGTGGCCCAGCATAAAACCAAAATAAACTGCCTTATTTAGGTCATGCCCACAGGAGCCAACAGTTGTCTGTTGTTTACATAATGCACAATCTACATGATCTCTTTATGCTGTGCAATATATCATATGTGCCTGTACTGTTTGAGTGAAAATAAAGTTTGATGTAATTTAATTTCATTATTGCACTGTTATTGCATTATTGCATTTCATATGTTCCTTAGAGTGCTACAATTTCTTTTAACACAGTTCATCATTCATATTAAGCTCATACTGTACATAAATAACACTGAATTAATTAATTGTTGAGAGGAAACTAAAGAAATGGCTTCAACAAGAAAGATCACATGTTTAATCCTAACAGGTATTACAAATTAAAATATAAAAGCAGCCCACACAATTACATCACTATGAAAATATTCATATATAATATTAAAAAATACAATGCATGCACTATTTGTTGTGTTTATCTGTATTTAATGAACAACATGGCTGGGTGCTGGTTTGTGGTCGTAGCACTCTCTATCTAACCACTCGTTCAGGTGCTTTCTCGAGTGATTGCAACCAACTACCGCACACGTAGTTCCCGAACCACTTTTCTTCATGTTGTAATTGTTATATCCTCTTTGTCTCTGCGATATCAGTGCTTTGTCGGCACAACGGAGCTAGCTAGCAAAACAAACCCAGTCCGCCAAAACGGAAGTGCATTGCATCGAAGGGAGGAGTTCAGGATGTAGAGCGGAAACGGCTCAATAACTTGTGTATAATAAGAACTGGATACAGCGTGGGAGGCGGGGCCTCATTCATTCCTATGAGAGTTGCTCATTGTAGTATGATAATGAATTACAGCAAACATGTGCAATATATCCATTATTACAGCTCCGTGGGATGGTAGTAAGACGATATGGGTCCGTTCTTATTGTACATCCATGGGTAAAGATAAACGCAACTTACATTGGTTTCTCAAACAGCATCTTTGTAAACTACGTGTATTCACTGAATTTCACTCTCTGCCTTTAACGGCTCGTTGTAGCTCCAATAGCTCCAGCCCCAACCCTCCCTGTGAGCACAGTGTGCTCTGATTGGTCGGGACACGTAACATGAACGTGCCGGGCGGCGCGGTCCCGTGGGTTAGATGCGCGTTCATAATGCAGAGGGAAATAACTCTCAGAATAACGTTATTAGCACATGATTACAACTTGAGGAACGAATGTTTTTCATAAGGGCTATACAAGTGTTCATACTGGGTAGTTTATTTAGTTTAAAAAAAATTATCCAACGATTTACAGACCACTCTTTCCCCATGTAAGTCAATGGGAAAAAGTGTTTCCGGGCCTGGCAACCAAACGGAAGTGTAGTACCGCCGTTTGGCCAGCACACATATTTTCATAATTTGAGTCCGGCGCACTTCCTGGGGGCTTGGTTGGACGTCTCTTTAAAATGACCGCTCAGAGGAGAGGAGTTCCCATTTCTCTAACCGCCTGCTGCTTCCCGTCCTCTCTCCTCGGCTCCCCTCCTCAGTCCTCCGCTCGCATCTCCCGTGGGAGGGACTAAGTATGGAGGATAGGAGTCGAGGAAAGGAGTCGAGGAGGGGAAATTAGAGTATCTAGAAACCTCTATTGAATAGAAAAAGACTCTGAGCATGCGCATTGTAGTTTTTACAGCGCCCATTCACTTAGACAGTCAGAGGGAGGGGCTTCACCAAGCCCCCAGGAAGTGCGCTGGACTCAGATGAAAATATTCGTGGTGGCCAAACGGCAGTACTAAACTTCCGTTTGGTTGCCAGGCCCGGAAACACTTTTTCCCATTGACTTACACGGGGGAAAGAGTGGTCTGTAAATCGTTTAATAATTTAAACTAAATAAACTACCCAGTATGAACACTTGTATAGCCCTTATTAAAAACATTCGTTCCTCAAGTTGTAAACATTTGCTAATAACGTTATTCTGAGAGTCATTTCCCTCTGCATTATGAACGTGCATCTAACCCACGGGACCGCGCCGCCTGGCACGTTCATGTGATGTGATGTGTTCAGTACTACATGAGTTTTACCTTTACCCATGGATGCACAATAAGAACGGACCCATATCGTCTCACTGCCATCCCACGGAGCTGTAATAATGGATATATTGCACATGTTTGCTGTAATTCATCATTTGTAAAATATTATACTACATGGGCTGTATGATGTAAATCTTGTATCAAATAAAGTTAATATTACCGACGTAGATTAACGTCCCTGTAGCTTCTTACTTGCAATATAGCCTATTAAAAGGAGTTGAACGTTGCTGTTTGCTATTACTATAATACCACGCAGGGATAAGCCAGAGTTTACAACCTTTGCATGTGGGCACAACACGTTTTGACCCAGATTAATTAGCTATAGGCCTACCATATGATATCGCCCGAGGAAGTCGTTATACATATATAAATAAAGATATATGTGTCAAAGCTCTAATCAAATTAACAGTTGTATTAATTATACTTATATATATATATATTTATAGCCTGTGTTGTATATTTATACAGACAAATGAACAACCTTGTATGTCAAATAACAAGTTGTATTGTAGTGTTTATTTTAGTGTTGTTTTATGCACATTTTGATTTCAGAGCACAAGAGAATGCTGGGCACAACATAAAGCTCAACAGTGAAACTGGCAATGCTGAACAAAACCATCTATTATTCAGCTTAAAAAGTCAAAGCTCTACGAATTTTTTTTTAATTGTACAAAATACATAAGCATTTCAGGTAGAAATCAGCATTTTATATAGAAATTCACAAAAATAAGAAATGAAAATTGATTGCAATTATTATATAAAAAAATCCACCAAACATGATCAACAGGAAAGCCCTATGAAGGCATTTTTATGGTTTGAAAATAAGTTGAGGATGGGGTCCAGACAGTTCAATCAGGAGAGACTTCATTTTGTTTAAAGAACATTTATTGACACATGTCATATGATAAATGTTAAGTCTTTCGCGATTAGACCCCGATCTTGAAATCTTATATCTAAAGGGGGAAATGCAGCCGTGAGCATATGGGAAACTCCCCGGGGTCTAGACACTGGTGATGATGATGAAGATCTGGATTTGATGAGGAGATGGGATAAAGAGGAGGTGATGAGGTCTTTGGATTAGCTCTCCTGGCTCTGGATATGATGAACGGAGGTGGGTGGAGAGGAAGCGGGCGACAGCATGAACACCTGAAATCACAGCTGACTGCAGGAGAGAGGAGAACAATTTTAAAGTTTGGCTGCAGCTCGGTGATTGGCTGCTGGAGAATGAGGTGAATGTAATAGGTTAAAGACAGCGCCCTTGATGAGCTGATTATAAGCAGCTGGGGAGTGAATGTATACATACCCAGTCTTCCTGAAATAACTGGTGCTGAGCTTCATATAGTGAGTCAGACTCATGGTCAGAATGCTGGTTGGGAGGCTCAGTTCTTCCTGTTGACAGAAGATGGCACTTTTCTGAGAGGGAGCCAGAGCTAGCAGCAGCAGCTAGCTGCAAACTGCCGCGGCCGCATCGTTATTCGTTAATATCAAATCCATCATAACAATCCAGAACGCGCGGTGCTGTTACGTGTACGCAAATTGACGTGCTTGATGTGTGAACGAGCCTTTTTGGGGGCGTGGTTAAAGTTGCTCATGCTCTATGAGTGCACATACGGGTACTTCTCAGGCATGCTGGGTAATCTGTGACTTTTCTCTAGCTTCATCCCAATACCACTCCTCGACTCCTCTCTTCCCCTCCTCCGGGACTTGACCCGGAAATCGATCAAGAAACGCCATTTTGAAGGACGTCCCAATAGCTGAAATGCACACGGAGGAGTCGAGGAGGGGTGAGGGAGGAGGGGTGCGGGAGGAGACGAAAGGGACGATACAAGCGAGCAGACTACGCGGAAGTGCTTTCACTACTCGCGTATAAAAGCCCCGCCCCCACCTTCACAGCTGGTCGATTTCAACAGAGGAAAACTGAGAACTGGAAGATGAGTGGAAAAGCGTCACATAAATGTATAAGTGCTCACAGCTCCGTGGGAATTATTATGTGCAATTAATTTCTAAAAGGCTTTCACATTACTATAATTATAGTTTTATTTAAATGTAGGCTACATTTGACACCAAAACGGAACACAAAAGCAGGACCGACCATCATACATTGAATTCCTTGACTAACAAGAGAAAGATTGATTCATTTAAATAAATATTTAACCAGAAATGGGCCGGTTCTAAGGAGTTATTCAGTTAAGCCCGATGAGAGGGGATACAGCTGTGCAGATGTCATCATTAACAGGTCTACGTCGTTTAAAAGTGACGTTTGAGTGAACGAGGACATAATAATAATAATAATAATAATAATAATAATAATAATAATAGATTTAATTTGTTAGCGCTTTTACAGGTTCTCAAAGACGCTTTACAGATAATAGTGAAGAAAAAAGAAAAGAGAAGAAAGGAACAACAAATAAATATATAGTTAAAGTTAAAGTCAAATAATACAAAAACAATCACACATGAAAAGCCAGATTGAAGAGGTGAGTTTTTGTGAGTTTTTTAAGGTGGGGAGGTCGGTGCAGTCTCTGATGGGTTGTGGGAGTGAGTTCCAGAGGGAGGGGGCAGTGACGGAGAAGGCTCTGTCTGGCAGCAGAGTTCTGGATATGTTGGAGTTTATTGAGGAGGTTGGATGGTATGCCATAGAGGATGCTATTGCAGTAATCGAGTCGTGAAGTGATGAATGCATGAATCAGGGTTTCAGCAGCAGAGGAGGAGAGTGATGGGCGGAGACGGGCAATGTTTTTGAGGTGGAAAAAGGCGGTCCTGGTGATGTGATTTATGTGGTGGTTGAATTTGAGCTGACTGTTGAAAATGACTCCGAGGTTGCAGATGTGAGGGGGGGAGATAGAGTGTGGCTGTCAATGGTAAAGTTGAAATTCTGGATGTCTTTGATATGGGATGGGGGGCCGATGAAGATGATGTCTGATTTGGCACTGTTCAGTTGGAGATAGTTTGTTTGCATCCATGCTTTTATTTCTGAGAGACAGTTGGTGAGAGTGGAGTGTGTTATGGGGGTGATGGTTTTTGTTGAGATATAAAGTTGGATGTCATCGGCGTAGCAGTGAAATTGAAGGTTGTGGCGACAAATTATTTTGCCAAGGGGGAGCATGTAAAGGATGAAGAGGAGGGGGCCAAGCACCGAACCCTGGGGGACACCTTGGGACAGAGGAGCAGTGGAGGAGGTGCAGTTGTTGATGTTGATAAACTGATGTCTGTCGGTGAGGTAGGATTTCAGCCAGGAGAGTGCAGTGTCAGTGATGTTGAGTGATGATTCGAAGAGGGACAGCAGGATGGTGTGGTTGATGGTGTCGAATGCTGTGGTGAGGTCGAGGAGGATGAGGATGTTCAGGTTGCCGGAGTCAGAGGAGAGGAGGAGGTCGTTTGTGATTTTGAGAAGAGCTGTTTCGGTGCTGTGTTTTGATCGGAAACCGGATTGAAATGGCTCAAAGAGGTCATTGTAGCTGAGGTGGGATTTTAGTTGTGAGGCAATGACACGTTCAAGTATTTTTGACAGAAAGGGGAGATTTGAGATGGGCCGGAAGTTGGACATGATTTCAGGTTTGAGTCCAGGTCTTTTGAGAATGGGTGTGACAGCAGCCAGTTTTAGAGAGTGGGGAACTGATCCAGATCTGAGGGAGGAGTTAATGATGGTGGCGATGAGCTGGGAGATGGCAGGGAGGCTCTCTTTAACACATTTGGAGGGCATTGGGTCAAGTGTGCAGGTGGAGTTAATTCCAGTCATGAAGTGGGACAGTTGCATGGGTGTCACAGGGGAGAAGTGGGACAGGGGCTGTGAGGTGAAGGGGGGGAGCCAGGAGGGGAGGTGGGGGGTGCTGATGAGGGTGTCAGATTGCTGTAAATGTTGCTGATTTTGGTTTGGAAAAACGAAAGGAAGGAGTTGCATTGTTCGGTGGTGAAG
Organism: Notothenia rossii; assembly: GCF_949606895.1. Classification (NCBI taxonomy): domain Eukaryota; kingdom Metazoa; phylum Chordata; class Actinopteri; order Perciformes; family Nototheniidae; genus Notothenia; species Notothenia rossii. The sequence continues at coordinate 60,363,426 of NC_136902.1, forward strand.
GACGAGGTGGCGTTGTCACAAGGTTTGAGAAGTTTGCTGATGGTGGAGAAGAGACGCTTGGGGTTGCTGGAGCCAGACTGAATGAGTTGTGAGTAGTAATTAGACTGGGCTGCTTTGAGTGCATTACTGTACTCCTGGAGATAGTCTTTGTAGATTTGAAGATGTACTGTTAGTGTGGTTTTCTTGTGTTGGCATTCAAGTTGACGTTTCCTTGATTTCATTTGGCGGAGTTCGGGGGTATACCAGGGGAGGAGTGTATGAAAGAGACATTTTTAGTTTTTGTGGGGGCCAGTTCATTGAGACAGAAGGAGAGGGTGCTGTTATCCCAATTAATACCTGAGGACTCCTCTGTCCTCGCGTCACCTCCTTGTGTCTCTCGCTCGCATCTTACGGAGGCGGAGTTAAGACGCAAGGAAGGGAAGCGAGTGAGGGAAAGGAGGAGTCGAGGAGGGG